>NW_026908999.1:0-315000 GCF_033115175.1 Lepus europaeus | reverse complement strand
TTGTTGACCCAACAAATTGACACTCTAGTTTATGGCACCAGTAACCACCCTAGGCTGTCTTCATGAGTTGCCAAGGCTATGGAAGCCTTCCAAGTTCCCCGACTCTGATCATATTTAGACAAGGTCATAAAAGACAGGGTGAGGATAGTAAGCAATGATCCTAAGAGTGGCATTTACCAGGTCTGAACAATTATACAGCATTAAGTGGGGAAGAGGACCATCAGTACACACAGGTTGGGAGTAGAGCCATTGGTGGTAGAGTAGAGGTTATGATTACAAAGGAATGAGGCCCAAGTGCACTAGACAGGGCCTAGAACAAAGGACAGAGTCATTATTAGAGGAGCTAAGAAAGGTGCTATCTAAGCTACAATTAAGTTTTCTGATTGAGAGGCAAATAGAACCTGATAGAAGGGGCTTGATAATAATCTGGTGGGCTTTAGGCCTTGTAAGTTCAGAGGCCCAGACCTATCTATCTCTTCACATGGGGTATATCCTAAGGGAGGTGTGAACCTCCTAGGGGAAAGCACTCTGTTGACTTTCATTACTTGGCTGGCCTGGGAGGAGAGCTGGCCAGGTAAAGGCAGGTGGCATCTCTAACAAGAAATTTACAGTTCTGCCTGCAATGTTGCTGACCCTACTTGACCATACCCTCAGCTGCAGTGGTCACTTTGAAAGTTGGGCTGAGTGAAGGGCTTTTCAGCTTGGAGCCAATAAGATCTGTGGCTCTGACCTGGGCATCCTTCGAGTCCAGGGCAGGTCCATTTCCAGTGACCCAACTCTTGGCAGAGCTGCCAGGGCTCTTCACAAGCTGACTTCTGCTGAAGCCCAGGCTTACCACATTGAAAGCCACTGCAGTGGACTGGCCTGTTGGGTCTCCTTGAGGGCAGATCACTGTACAGATCAGCCATTAATAGGCCTGCCACCCATTGCTTCTGATGCCGAGCTTTCTTTTCCTCCTGGTTTGTGTTAAAGCAGACCAGAGGATGCAAGTCAAGGGAGTGCCCATATCCCATCTCTAATCTTCGGTGGCCTGAACTACAAGTCTATAGTCACAGGCATGTTCTGTAGTAGTTTTTCTAAGGTAGACAATGCCCATGAGGAAAATTATATTCTCACTTTAAAACTTTCTTTCCCTTTGGTCTGAAAGGGAGGTTTTTTTTTTTTTTCTGCTTACTGTATACTTCGCTGATGGCGATGTGAATCTAGCTATGAGATTATTATTTAAGCTCTTATTGTGGCTATGCTATTACAGAAAAATGTTAGCCATCTCTTATAAGGTCTAAAGATTAAATTGTGCATCTTACAGATTCCTTCATAATAGAATTAGTTCCCTACCTTGAAGAGAATAGAGAAGTGAAAGAACAAGTTGGGCTTAGAATAGAGAAATGAGGGAGCAAGTCCTAGATCACTTGCTGACAATAGCAATATTACATGAATACTTAGCAAACCGTTTCAACCCTTAGATAAGAACTTAATAAAACATTTACCAGAAGGTTCAATGCCTTCTATAAATTTTAAGAATCATGTATTTGAAAACACCTCTTAAATATCTAACATGGTGTAGTTTGTTTAACCAGTAAACTTAAGCACAACCATCTAAAATGTTTTTAGTTTCTTTCTACCAACAAGTTTAAAACATATGATACACAGATTCAGGTCACACAAATTAAAATGTATCTTTGATTGATTTTAGCAGCTTAAATTTATGGACAATCTTATCTAAAAGCCATTTAAAATAAAACTCTTAATAAAATTTCCCCATGTGGACATACAATATGTACGCACATATAACATAGCATAATAGACCAATGTCAAAATCCAAAATATCTGGTTGAACTAAGATTCCTTAAAATCATGACATAACATAGACCAAATTTGATCATTGTTACAAGGTGATTATTCAAGTCTTTGAAAATAAGCACATAGTTAAATAACCCATAGCTCTTAATAAAAATTCAGCTGTTTTTGAACAATTAGAATTTAACAGACATCAAGAGAACATAATAGATTACTTTAACACATTATTCTAACAGTGCATCAGAGTTTAATTCTATGTCAAAGAGAAATGAGCTTCCTGTGATCTTTTGCTGTGAGGTTTCCTTCCTTTACCTTCTTTCATATTGGTGACCATGTGTCTGTGTTTCTGTGTGTAACACATCTTTAAGCATCTTTTGCAGGGCAGGATGAGTGGCAACAAATTCTTTCAGTTTCTGTTTGCTATGAAAAGTCTTAATTTCACCTTCATTCACAAATGAGAGCTTTGCAGGATATAATATTCTGGGCTGGCAGTTTTTCTCTCTTAGTACCTGGGCTATGTCTCGCCATTCCCTTCTAGCTTGTAGGGTTTCTGATGAGAAGTCTGCTGTGAGTCTAATTGGAGATCCTCTGAGAGTAATCTGACGATTCTCTCTTGCACCTTTTAGAATCTTTTCTTTATGTTTCACTGTGGTGAGTTTGATTACAATGTGTCATGGTGAGGATCTCTTTTGGTCATGTTTATTAGGGGTTCTATCAGCTTCCTGTACTAAGATGCCTCTGTCCTCCAAACCTGGGAAATTTTCTGCTAGTATCTCACTGAAAATGCCTTCTAATCCTTTCTCCCTCTCCATGCCTTCAGGAACTCCTAGAACCCGAATGTTAGATTTTTTAATAGTATCCTGTAGATTCCCGACAATATTTTTTAGATTTCTAATTTCTTCTTCTTTTCTTTGGTTTGCCTGTTTCCTTTCCTGTTCTCTGTCTTCTAAGTCTGATATTTTCTCTTCTGCTTCGCCCATTCTGTTTTTAAGGCTCTCTAATGTGTTTGTCATTTGATCTATTGAATTCTTCATTTCATTATGAATTCTCGTCACAATCACCATTTCTTGTTCCACTAGTTGTTTCATTTCATTTTGATTCCTCCTTAATATTTCACTTTCACGAGAGAGATTTTCTATCTTGTCCTTTAAGGATTTCTGTAGTTCAAGAATTTGTTTTTGAGAACTTCTTAATGTTCGTATCAATTTTTTGAGATCCGCTTCTTGCATTTCTTCTATCTCATCATCTTCATAATCTTGAGTTGGGGTGTCTTTTTCATTTGGGGGCGTCATAGTGTCTTCCTTGTTCTTGTTACCTCGGTTTTTGCGTTTGTTGTATGGCATGTTGGAGATATTTGGTTTCTTCACTGTGGTGTTTTTTTTTTTTTTCTTGTTACACTATGACTCTAGATTAAGTGGACTGTCTGCTTTTAGTGGAGCCTTAGAGGCTTGAGATGGGTGTGGACTGAGAGCTGTGTTTGGTTCCTCAGGGTTGAGGGTGTGTCAAGATGACACTCCCAGGTTAGGTGTGGTAAATGTCTCTTTCTTTTGTTGATTCAAAAGGGAAGTAATTCCGCACAGCTGAATGTAATTGGAGGTAGTTAGCAGGCAAATGATATACCCACAGGAGCCAGAGATTGGAAGCTCTTTCCCAAGGACCACACAGGGAATCTCTGCTGCCCTCGGTGTGGGCTCCAATTCTCCTGCAGTCTCCCACTGGGTTGCCAAGTTAGATGCTAATCTCCTGTTATTTCACCCCTCCCCCCAGAGTCAGGTTTTTCTGCTAGGCTCAGGGCCGGTGCAGACCTGAGGTCGCCCTGCTTATGACGTATGTCCAAAATGGCGCCTGCTCTGTCTTGCTCGCCTTTGAGAGGTGAGCGGAGAGAGAGAAACTTGTGTCCGTTTCGGTCACTTTTTTTTTTCCCTCTCTCTCTTCTAGTTAGCCTGGTGAACTTTTCCCCACGGAGTTTCAAGCCTCGTTCCCTCTAGCCTCCTCTTTCCGCTTGCCCGCTGGTGTCTCGGGCTATGGAGGTTCGGCTCACCTCGCGTTCCAGTGCTGGTGTGTTGAGTCTGCCGCTGGTGTCCCGAACTTGGGCTCCCACGCTCTCCACGCAGGTCCGCTGTGAATCACTAGTTCCGGAAGAGTTTCCTCTGCTGTTTCTTCACCTACTCTTCCTTGACCCTGCAGTATCTCCACTTTTATTAACCTGTGTCTTGCCGAAGAATATCAATGTGCTCCCTTACTATTCCGCCATCTTGGATTTCTCTGGTCACTGAAATTTTCAACAAATTCATATTAAAACCAAAGAGAAAAGTAAATGGGGCCAAGTGAGTGCTATGGAAGACCTTCTCTCTGTCTCTCCCTCTCACTATCTATAACTCTATCTCTCAAATAAATAATTTCTTTTATTACAAAAGTGATCTGAATGTCTTATTGCTCCTGAACACCATCACCCCTACAACTTTTGGAAACTCTGCTCTGTATAGCTCATAAATAAGTATGCATGGAATTTGTACAATGTCCCCATTTTGTGGGAAAGGCAACCAAGGCACAGATGCTGCATAGTTCTGATGAGGTTGGCAGCACCCAAGAGAAGGCCCTTCAGGCTTCCAGCAAGAGCAACCTCCCAAACAACATCCAGCAATGGAACCAAAGAGGCTCAGGAGGCTCAGCAGCCCAAGGCACAGGGAATCACTGAGATTCAAATCATTGAAAACTCTGGTATACTGGGAAAGGAAATGAGAGTGGAAAGATCCAGGCCAACTTTGGAGAAGCAGAGAATTAAAAATAGTGGAACTTTGAATCTTGTTTTCTTCTCTCTCTGGATGGTGGAGGCAGACTGAGGATGGCCGGTGCTGGCCAGGACACAAGAAGCATTTGTTTTCTCTTCTCAGGGAGGAGAAGATATGTGTGAATGAAATGTTCCAGGTCACTGTCGAGAGCACTCACTCACTGCACACAGATCAAGGATTCCCTTGTCACCAGAATCCCCTGTGCCCCCACCAGCTTCTGCCTACAGGTGACACTTGATGAATTCCCATTTGGTCCTTGTGCACCTAGAGTAGCATTAGACTGGGCACTGAGGAATGATGAGAACACCAGTCAAGGCATGGGAGGGGGTAGTGGCTGAGAGACTGGGTATAGGAGACAGACATCATTTTTAAAGATTTTTAATTTACACATAATAATTGTCCATATTTATCATGCCCCATGTGATGTTTGAATACATGGAGACCGAATGTAATACTCAGAACAGAGGAATAGGCATTATCTATCACCTCAGACCTTTATCAATTTGTTATTGTGATTAGAACATTCAGAATTCTCTCTTAATAGCTCCTTTGGAATACACAATAAATTATTATTGTTAACTGCCATTACCCTGTTGTGCCATAAAATGCTAGAAACTGATTTTTCTCTATAACTAATTTTGTACCCATCAACCAGGTGTACATAGCATTTTTTCTCCCCATTCCCAGGCTCTGGTAGCCATTCTTTCTGCTTCTGTGAAATCAACATTTTAGCTTCAAGATATGAGACAGAACATGTGGTATTTGTCCTTCTATGGCTGGGTTATTTCACTTAGCATGCCCTGCAGTTCCATCCATGCTTCCAGTGACTGGATTTTTTTAAGATTTATTTTATTTATTTGAAAGGCAGAATTACAGAAAGAGAGAGGAGGATAGTGCATGGGAGAAAGAGAGAGCAAGAGAGAAATCTTCCATCTGCTTGGTTCACTCCCTAAATGGCTGCAATAGTCAGAGCTGGGCCAGGCCAAAGTCAGAAGCCTGGAACTCCAGCTGAGTCTCTCAAGTGAATATCAGGGGTACAAGCACTTGGTCCATCTTCTGATGTTTTCACAAACACATGCACAGGGATCTGGATCACAGGTTGAGCAGTCAGAACTGGAGCTGGAGCTCATATGGATGCCAGAGTTGTGGGCAGTGGCTTAATCCACTGAACCACAACAGCAGCCCCGAGCAATTCATTCGTTTTTCTGACTAAATAGTATTCCATTGTATATAACATTCATCTGTTCATGTGTCAATGGACACCTAGGAAACTTCTCTATCTTAGCCATTGTGAGTAATGCTGTGATAACAATGAGATCACAAGTATCTACAGACGAGGGACAGTATTCACTGCAGAAGGCATTCTCAAGGGGAAGGTGCTCAGCAGAGTGGCTTCATCTGGGGCTTTGGCATTTGGGATAGGTGAAGATGGGTCATGGACCAGCTCCTAAGAGTGAGGGAAAAGATGCAGCCGAGAGGATGCTGGCCAGGATGGAGCTGTGAGAGCAGCAGTCCACCACAAGGTGCCCGAAAATCTAAGCCAGCCTATAGGCATCAGAATGGGGAAAGGAGTTAGGGGAATTACTATCAATCAGGTCCTTATTATGCGAGGCAGGTGCCATGGTCTCCCTTTCATAATAGCTACTTTTGCATGAGCAGCCATTGAGTATCAGGTACTTTCTGTCCATGAACCCACCTACTTCACAGTGGTTACTCTGTGAGTTGGTCATTAAAATCTCCACTGTTAAATTAGGCAACAGGAACTCAGAAAAGTTAAGTGGCTTGCCTGAAGTTACACAGCTGGTGCAGACCCAAAATTTGAATCCAGTTCTGACCGACTTTGAAGTTAGTGTTTACTATGCTCGTCAGTCATTCCTCAGTGCCAACACACTCCCCCAGATCTTGGGCACAAGAGATTCCACAGGATAAAAGGATGTCCTGTTAGTCATGATAGGACAGCATGAATTCTGTAACAGGTACCATCCAAATCTCAGGGGTTTAAGGTAATCAATAACTCTCATCAATGCCACAGTCTGGTGCTGCCTGGAAACGGTGGGGGGTGGGTTGGGTTGATGGACTACTTGTGCAGTCATTCCAGGGTCCAAGTTCATTTCATGGTGTTTCTTGTCCATCTTTTACATCCTTAGAATCTCTTATTGAGTCCTCTGTAATCTTCCAACAGATAAGGGAAAAGGGAATATAAAGGCAGACATTTGGCACAGCAGTTAAGCTGCCCCTTGGGACACACTCATCCAATTCCAGATGGCCTGGTTCAAATCCCAGGACTTCACCTCCAATTCAGATTCCCTCTAATGCACACTCTAGAAGGTAGAAGGTGATGAGATTGAGTCCTTGGGCCCCTGAACCCCCATGTGGGAGTTTCAGTCTCCCAACTTTGGCCTGACCTAGCCCTGGGTGTTGCTGGGTATTTGAGAGTGAAGCAGCAGATTGAAGATTTTCTCTCTCTCTCTCTCTCTCTCTCTCTCTCTCTCTCTCTCTCTCTCTCTCTCTCTCTCCCTCTCTCTCTCCCTCTCCCTCTCCCTCTCCCTCTCCCTCTCCCTCTCCCTCTCTCTCATAAGTAAATGCATACATAAAACTCTAGAGTATAGGGTGGGGGCTCATCTGTTCAACTTCCAAAGGGCCTGGGGAATGTACTTCAGTAGTGAGTCCTATGAGAAGAGGAAATGGATTCAATGAACATCTGTGCAGTCCCCAGAGTATCAGCTCTGCTGATTTCTTGCCTGCAATTTTGGATGGGATACTTAACCACTCTATGCCTTCACTTCTTCATCTATAGCATTAAGGTAATGATATCATCTATGTTATGTGACAAGATTAAGCAAGGATTAATACACGTGAAACATTTAACACAGAGGCTAGCACACAGTGAGCGCTTGATAAATGCATCAAGCTGTACTGGCGCCATCTTTTAGAGACCATAATGCATGTTAGTGTAGAAGTCCTCAGAAGTCTCAAGGAGAGACTGTTTTTTTATTAAATGTTGACTAACCCAGGCTTTCCCAAACATGTTTGTCCTGCAAAACTGTCTTTTTTTTTTTTTTGGTATGACACCTTTCACCATCCAGTGAAACTGGTATTTAGTCTTTCTGACAAGTACATGTCTTTGGCTCCATTGGAAAGATAGGTGGGTTCTGGGGGAAGTTTAGTAAACCAAGGTCTGAAAATATTGATTCTAGAGAGCATTGAAATTCATCCTCTATTTGTTAAATGCTTATGAAGCATTTCCAGACATACTGACATACTCTGTTAGCTCACTTGGTTATTACTATTATGATTGTGCATTAGCATAGGTACTGTGTATATTATCTATATTACATATATACATATATTCTATATATATACATCATATGTGAATACATATATTCATAGGGATAAAAAATGGAGGCTCAGCGAGGTAAAACCAGTGCCTTTGTCCCAGAGCTGGTAATTGCTAGAGCTGATATCCAAGCCCAAATGTATCTGACCTTGAGAGTCTACAGATTTTTTAAGAAATGGTACTGCAGCCAAGCTCTAAAAACATAGCTCTCCAGTGGCCTTTAAAGAAAGCTGGACCTCAGCGCTAACAAAACACTGGAATAGCTTGCTGCTTTTTGTCAGCCTTCTTGGGGAAGGATAATAGGTGTGTGGTTACCAACAAGCTCTTTGACATTGAGATGTAGGAGAATTTAGAGCATTGTGATTTAGGAATTTTGAGGGGATGTCAGAGGGTTCAGGGTCTGAATTACAGATAAAAGAATATATACCCTACCAACCTAAGGTTATCACAATGTCCCTGTTTGATGTATATATGTTCCCCTTTATTTTTTATACTCTCCAATGTACTCAAGAAACTTTAGAAAATAGAAATGGATCAATTTAAAGTTTTAATTCTGAAAAAAAAAAAACCTGCTCTTTGTAATGTACAGGACCATTCTCATTTGACAGGAGACATAGACGCTTACCTGAATCTAGGTTGAAAATGTGATGTAAAAAGTAATTATGATACATATACTTCGCAATTAAAAAAAATCTCATTCTGGACAACTATTTATGCTATACTCGGCAGATCCAATAGGATGTTCATTTCTTTCTGATATTGTTATTAAAAGTTATTTTTTGTAACTTTTTTTGTATTATATGCAACATGTATTTACTTGAATGGAAGAGTGAGAGAGTGAGAGATCTCACATCTGCTGGTTCACTCTTCAAGATTCCTCCATGAACTTGAGCTGGGCCAGGCAGGATCCAGGAACCTGGAGCTCTCTTCAGGGCCCTGACTTGGGTGGCCGTGGCAGGGACTCCAGGACTAGGATCATGAACCACCTCATTCTCGTGTGCATTCGCAAGAAGCTGGGTTAGATGCATAGTTCACAGGGCTCCCAATGGCACTTGGATATCGATGCCATTGTCCCTTGTGGCAGCTTCACCTGCTGCACAATCACGCCTGCTGCAACTTCTGCTTTTTAACTGCTTCCAACTTCTGGAATTCTTTCTTGGTCCTGCTTTTCTGTATTGGAATATTCCTGAATAGAGGATAGGTGTGTGCATCGATTTCACATTCACAGTCATCAATGTTTTCACGAATGGATCAGTACCAACATGTTATAGACGTGACATGCAGATGAGGGATAGGAGAAGAGGAGGAGAATGATATCAACCCAGGACTCTGAGGAACTGCCTGACAATCACTGGTTAGAGTTTTAGCAATCATTTTTCTAATGTAAAATGCAAGGTATACAGGAACAACAGTTTGGTTGAGTAGTGTATCAGCAGTTGAAACCGTTTCTAGAAATGAAATGTGTGACTGCCTTAGTGGTATCTATACTCTGTGTGTGTGTCAAGTCATGGCTTACTTTCTTGCATTCCCATGGAAACCAACTAGTACCCTGGGGGATCTGGAGGGGGAATCCACTGTGGGATCAGGCGATTCGGAGAGAGGGGTTTCAAGGGAGTTGACTCTGCATGAGGCCTTCAGCGTCCTGACACTCTGCGCCAGCTTAGTCGCGCCAGACTGCAGGGACCACATTCCCAAATCGTCACCAATGCTTAGTCAAGTCCCACTGAGCTTGGAAAGCAATCCAAGTGTGGGGATCCCCCCTGTGCATGCACACTGAGCACTCCTGGCTGGCCTGCTTCTGTGCACATGCACAGCCCACAGAGCTCACGAGGGAGGCGCGCCTGTGCAGTTGTGTGTGCAGGCGTTGCTTGGCAACACTTATTGTGAGCTCAGAGAAGTGCCCGGAGCCCCTGGCTTGCAGCTGCACACAGCTGCCACAGGTTCCTCAGGCCTCGGAGTCTGTGAGAGGTGGCCGCCAGTTTTGGCTCGGGAGAAGGCTTGCTCCTTCCCATTTTGGAAGGGGGGTCAGGTGTGAAAATGGTGGGTAGGATGCAATCCCAGTCCGGGGTCTGCCAGTGCAGGTGAAGCGGCCCCAGACCACCTTAGGTACGGACTTCGTGACCCACCTCCTCCTTGAATAATTCATCCGTTTTCACAGCTTTTGCATAGGCTGTGGAGGTATTTCTGAGGGTTTAATCATGTCACCTGCAGATATGGACTTTTGGTTTTTCTTTTAATCCTACACCCTGTAAGTGAGATCCCTGCTTTGTCCAGCCCCTCTAAGAGTGACAGACTTGGTTTGTCCGGGCCCTGTGGCTGTGGCAGTCTTGCTTTGTCCCACCCCTCTGGGCATGGCAAGCCTGCTTTGTACCACCCCTCTGGTTGTAACAGTCTTGCTTATTTCTGGCCCCTGGGAATGACAACCCTGCTTTATTCTGCCCCTGTGGGAGTGACAGCCATTCTTAGTCCCATCCCCTGGGACTGACAGCTCTGCTTTGTCCCACCCTCTGGGTGTGACAAACCTGCTTTGTAACATCCCCTGAGATGGAAAGCCTGGCTTTGCCCTGCCAATCTGGGTGTGACAGCCCTGCTTAATCCTGCCCCTTTGGGAGTGAGAGCCCAGCTTTGTCCTGGCCCACTGGGAGTGACAGCCCTGCTTTGTACATCCACCTGGGGCTGACAGCCTTGCTTTGTCTTGCCCTCTGGGACTGAGAGCCCTGCTTTGTCCAGCCCCTCTCAGAGTATCTGCCCTGCTTTGTCCCACCCCTCTGGGTGTGACAGCCCTGCTTTGTACTGCCCCTCTGGCTGTGGCAACCTTGCTTTGTCCCACCCCTCTGGTTGTGGCAGTCCTGCTTGCCCCTCACTCTGGGCGTGGCAGCCCTGCTTTCCTTGACCCCTGCCATTGACAGCACTGCTTTGTTCCTCCCCTTGGTGCATGGCAGCCCTGCTTTGTACCGCCCCTCCTGTTGTGACAGTCATGCTTGTCCCTGCTCCCTGGGAGTGACAGCCCTGCTTTATTCTGCCCCTGTGGGAGTGACAGCCCTGCTTTGTCCCTGCCCCCTGGGACTGACAGCCCTGCTTTGTCCCGCCCTCTGGGAGTGAAATCCCTGCTTTGTCCCGCCCTCTGGGTGTGAAAGCACTGCTTTATCCCGCCCCTCTGGGAGTGAGAACCCTGCTATATCTTGGCTATCTGGGACTGAGAGCCCTGCTTTGTCCAGCGCCTCTCAGAATAGCTGCCCTGCTTTGTCCCGGCCCTTTGTCTGTGACAGTCTTCTTAGTCCCACCCCTCTGGGTGTGACAGCCCTGCTTTGTACCGCCCCTCTGGCAGTGGCAACCTTGCTTTGTCCCGCCCCTCTGGTTGTGGCAGTCCTGCTTGTCCCTCACTCTGTGCGTGGCAGCCCTGCTTTGCACCACCCCTCTTGTTGTGGCAGTGCTGCTTTCTCCCACGCCCTGGGCATGGTAGCCTTGCTTTCCTTGACCCCAGGGATTGACAGTACTGCTTTGTTCTGCCCCTCTGGGTGTGGCAGCCCTGCTTTGTACCACCCTCTGGGACTGACAACCCTGCTTTGTCCCACCCTCTTGGAGTGACAGCCATGCTTTGTACCACCCCCTGAGGTGGACAGCCCGGCTTTGCTCCAGCCCTCTGGGTGTGAAAGCCCTGCTTTATACCGCCCGTTTTGGAGTGAGAGCTCTGCTATAACTTGGCTCTCTGTGAGTGACAGCCCTGCTTTATTCTGCCCCTGTGGGAGTACAGCCCTGCTTAGTCCCTTCCCCTGCACTGAGAGCCCTGCTTTGCCAGCCCCTCTCAGAGTATCTGTCCTGCTTTGTCCGGGCCCTTTGGTTATGGCAATCTTGCTTTGTTCCGCCCCTCTGGGCATGGCAGCCCTGCTTTGTACTGCCCCTCTGGTTGTGACAGTCCTGCTTGCCCCTCACTCTGGGCGTGGCAGCCCTGCTTTCCTTGACCCCTGCAATTGACAGTACTGCTTTGTTCTTCCCCTTGGTGCATGGCAGCCCTGCTTTGTACCACCCCTCCTGTTGTGACAGTCATGCTTGTCCCTGCTCCCTGGGAGTGACAGCCCTGCTTTATTCTGCCCCTGTGGGAGTGACAGCTCTGTTTTGTCCCTGCCCCCTGGGACTGACAGCCCTGCTTTGTCGTGCCCTCTGGGAGTGAAATCCCTGCTTTGTCCCACCCTCTGGGAGTGAAATCCCTGCTTTGTCCCGCCCTCTGGGTGTGAAAGCACTGCTTTATCCTGCCCCTTTGGGAGTGAGAACCCTGCTTTGTCCTGGCTCTCTGGGAGTGACAGCCCTGCTTTGTACCGCCCCTCTGGTTGTGGCAGTCCTGCTGGTCCACCCTCTGGGAGTGACAGCCATGCTTTGTACCAACCCCTGAGGTGGACAGCCTGGCTTTGCTCCAGCCCTCTGGGTGTGAAAGCCCTGCTTTATACTGCCCATTTTGGAGTGAGAGCTCTGCTATAACTTGGCTCTCTGTGAGTGACAGCCCTGCTTTATTCTGCCCCTGTGGAAGTACAGCCCTGCTTAGTCCCATCCCCTGGCACTGAGAGCATTGCTTTGCCAGCCCCTCTCAGAGTATCTGTCCTGCTTTGTCCGGGCCCTTTGGTTATGGCAATCTTGCTTTGTACCGCCCCTCTGGTTGTGGCAGTCCTGCTTTGTCCCGTACCCTGTGGGTGGCAGCCAGGCTTTCCCTGACAAAATGACTTTAGTTGGTTAAACCTGAAAGAATAATCTAGGTGCAATTCATTATATATCTATACCTTTTTTCTCTATGCAGCTTCACCTGCTGCACCTTCATACCTGCTGCAACTTCTGCTTCTTTAACTGCTTCCAGCTTCCAGAATTCTTTCTTGGTACTACTTTTCTGTATTGGAATAGTCATGAATAGAGGATAGGTGTGTGCATCGGCAGCCATTGGAGGGTGAACCAACGGCAAAGGAAGACCTTGCTCTCTGTCTCTCTCTCACTGTCCACACTGTCCAAGCTGCCTGTCAAAAAAAGAAATATATATATATATATATATATATATATATATATATATGGATATTCTTTGTGACATGCTGTTCTCTTCCATATTGTTCATATCGTCATCAACTCCACATCTTGGGAACTTCTCAAACCTATCTTCTTTGCACCATTTTGGCTGCTTTTGTGCTTGCATGCATGCATTCCCAGCTGTCCTGTCACCATAACTTCCTACAGACCAACCTCAAATTCGTGATCTACTGGGTTGTTCTGGCAATCCATCCAAAAGGCAAGTCTGACCATTTATACCCCTGGATAAAATGTTGCAATATCTCCTGAGACAGTGGATTAATGTTACCTGTATCCTTACAGAGGGTACCTGGTTCTTGATGAGCTGGTCTCCAACTATACCACATTCCTTTCTAGTCCATGAGGCTCCACTTCATGCTTTCCACTCCATTAGCACTGAAAGGTTTGCGCTTGCAAGCATATGCGATCTGTTGAATGTGTTCATACTCTTCGTTCTCAGTCTCCAATGCTTTTCACCTTCTCTTTCACCCTTCTCACCGGTCAAGGCAGTCTAAGGGCAGACATGTGGCCTAGCAATTAAAAACACATGTATTCCATATTACCCAGTGCTAGTGACTGAATCTGGCTTCCTGCCAGCACAGACCTTTGGGAGGCCATAGGTGACAGTTCAAGCAGTTGGGTCCCTAAGAACTTCCAGGAGCAGATGTAGCTGACCTCACCCTAGGCTTACTCTGGACTTACTCTCATTATTCTGGCCACCGGAAGCCAGAGAGCAGAGTGAATTAACTATGGAAGGAAAAAAAAAAGGGGAAGTAAATCTTGACTTCCATTTTTTTTTACTTTGTAAAAACTTTTTGATATTATTGTCCAACTACACACCTCATTTCTCTGTCATTCAAAGCAAGCACATGTGGCTTTCTTCAAGAAACGTAAACATTGTTTTCCAGGACATATTTTGGCTGCTTTGGATTCATATGAGAATGTGAAGCAGGAAAAACAAATTCATTTATTCAACACACAGTCTTCCCTTTCTGAGTTGCATAAAACATTTCCAGATGCAATACAGCACTCTACATTTGGTAATATAATTCTAGAAGATTCCAAGCTTTTCAGTGTTTGGTCATCATCTTTTTTTTTAAAAGGACAATTGGTATTCATGTAGCCTCTCAAAGAATATAGCCTAATTTACAGCTCCCAGAAGTCCTGTTCTCATAGCATACATGTCCTTCATCTCCATGGAAACTAGCCAGCCCTTCATATGCAGGGGTTCTGTACCTGTGTATTCAACCAAGTGCAGACTGAAAATATCTGGCAAAAAGACATCTGTACTAAACATATACAAACTTTGCTTCTTGTCTTTACTGCTCACATCATTAGACTCTAACAAGTTCACACAGTGTTTATATTATATTAGGTATTGTAAGGCATCTAGGGATGATTTAAAGTATACAAGAAGAAGAAAGTTAAGCATCCTCAGATTCTGAGATCTAAGGGTGGCCCTACAATCAACGCCCTGGGGTTCCTGAATGATAACCTAGTCCTGGTATGGTGTCACACTGCTTAGGAAGACTTACATCTTCAGGATCTTCTATCAGGGGACTTCACATGCAAACAGAAGTTGCCAGTATTACCATAGGTTCTAAAATATTAAAGTGTTCTCTAATAACAATAAAGTAAGAATTACACCTAGGATTTACACTACTTTATTTTACCCCTGGAAGGAATACTTTTCAGGCTCACTCTGACACTTTTGGGCTGATGATCTTACTGCAGGTGCTAGGGCTGGGTGCTCAGTGGAAGGAATTTAAGGCTGTCTCTTTAGTTGTGCCTGCCCCAGCCCAGGCTTGAACTGCTGATTCCCAGGCTTGCCCTAGAACACTGTAGTCCACACACACACTGGAATTTGAGGTCTCTCAGAGAACTCAGTTGCTCATTTACCAAACATTTCATGAGCACTGACTCCATGCTGAGCATCCAACTCAGCACAAAAATAGGAAACTGAATTATATGGTTTCTGCTGGGAAGAAGGTTGCATCATACAAAGACAATGATCCAATATGATACAAGGCAAGTTACCCAGTGAATATCTCTATGGAAGGCTACCTGCCCTGTCCTGGGAGGGTCAGAGAAGGCTTCCTGGAGGGGATGACACCTCAGCTGCACCTGCAGAAGAAGGAATCCATAAGGGAACAACAGGGAAAGGAACACTCCAAGGAGTTTGGCTAATAAAGGCAAGAAACAGCCACAAAACTCAACGTGCAGAGGTAGCTAGAAGGATGGTGCTTTTCGAGTACAAAGTTGGAATTAGGATGTGGTGAGAAAAGAGGTTAAAGGGCATTAAGTGTCAGGAAGAGCACCAGACCCACCACATAAGACAGCTTGGTGTCTGAATTGCACTTGTTGGGGAGTCACCACAGGGCTTCAAGGAGAACAAAGACCCCACTAGGCAGAGAGGCTGCCTGGTAACACACTGCAGGGTGTTTCCTAGGAACATACAGAAGGCAAGAGACTGTGGTTTTATCTTGGGAGAGCAACGGTGCGGTCTGTATACCAGCAGTGGCAGTGGGAATCAGGAAAGGAGAAGGCTTATTGGTTCCAAAACTAGGAAACAAACCATAACGAGAAATCAGCAACCCTGGGGGATCAGCTGGATGCAGGAGCTGGGGACGGCAGGCATTGAGGATGACTCCCAGGTTCCTGGGTTGGCTGACTCAGTGAATGAGGAACTGGAAGAAACACTCCCAACAGCAGCTCATATTACTCCACTTTTCTTCCAAAACAGGCACTGTAAGAACATCAGAACCAATCTCCTAAGAATCTTGAGACTGGCACTATTATCTCTATTTTATATTTTACTTTTCCAAAAGATTTATTTATTTGAAAGTCAGAGTAAGAGAAAGAGAGGGAGAGACAGAAAGAAAAACAGAGAGGGGGCCAGGGCTGTGGCACAGCTGGTAAAGCCACCACCATCCAAACTGGGCTCCAGCTCAAGTCCTGGCTGCTCCACTTCTGATCCAGTTCCATGCTAATAGCCTGGAAAAGCAGTAAAAAATATAGCAAGTGGTTGTAGACACAGATGAAACTCCGGATTTGACCCAGTCCAGTCCTGGCTATTGGAACCATTTGGGAAGTGGACCAGCAGATGGAAGATATTTATTTCCTCTCTCTCTCTCTCTCTCTCTCTCTCTCTCTCTCTCTCTCTCTCTTTCTTTGTAATTCTTCCTTTCAAATAAATGATTCTTTTTGAAGACATACATTTGAGAGAGAGAGAGAGACAGACAGACAGAGAGAGACAGAGATAGATAGATGGATTTTAGTAGGGAACATTTGGTTTTGTGCTGGCAAATGCAAGTTGGTTCAATATGCAGACAAAAGCTATACATATTCATGTATTCTAGGAGAAAGCTAGAGCAACTGCAGGTACAAACATGACATTTATGTTTGTAAATATGACATTTTATCCAGTTGCCCAAGGAAAAGATTTGCTTTTCTCCAAAACCAGTTTGACTGTGATTTTCTGGGTCCACTGCATATGAATTCCACAACACTTTGTCCAGAAATGAATGGATCATACCAGAAATAGCCAGTTGTGTTTTGTCTAATGCAATCCCAGATCTTGCTACAGCTTCTGTGTTTGTGTTTTCGGGATATTATCAATTGACTTCATAGTTTTGAATGAATTTTACCTGGGAACATATTGTTTTGTGCTGGCAAATACTAATTGGTTCCATATGGAGACACAAATACACATTTGTGTTCGCTAGGGAGAAAGCTAGAGCAACTGTGGGAAACAAACCTAATATTTGTATTTCTATATGTAATATGTTATCAGCTTGCACAAGACTAGGACTTTGCTTTTTTCCAAAACTAGTTTGACTGTTATTTTCTGTGACATTTTCACACAAATTCCACTACACTTTGTCCGGATATGACTGGATAAAACCAGAAATATCCAGTTGTGTTGTGGTTATCACAAACCCAGACCTGGCTACAGCCTCTGTGTTTGTGTTCTCTGGACATGTTCAAAGGAATTTACAGTTGTGAATGAATTGCAGCAGGGAACATTTTGTTTTGTGCTGCCAAACACCAATTAGTTCCACATGGAGACAAAACCTTTGCACATTTGTTTTTACTAGGGAGAAAGCTAGAGCAAGCTCGGCAACAAAAGGTGATATTTGTGTTTGTATACATGACAGTTTATCCACTTGCCCAAGAAAAAGACTTTAATTCCTCCAAAACAAGTTTGACTGTGATTTTCTATGTCATTTTCACACAAATGTCACAAAATGTCCAGATACGACTGGATCAAACAAGAATTATCCGGTTGTGTTGTGGCTAACTCAACCCCAGATCTTGCTGCAACCTCTGTGTTTGTGTTTTCTGGAAATTATCAATGGACTTTATGGTTTTGAATGAATTTGTGCAGGGAACATTTTGTTTTGTACTGGCAAACACGAACTGGTTCCTCATGGAGACAAAACCTCTATACATTCGTGTTTCCTAGGGATAAAGCTATAGGAAATGCAGCAAACAAACATGATACTCATGTTTGTATACATGACATTTTATCCACTTGCCCAAGAAAAAGACTTTGCTTTTCTCCACAATCCGTTTGACTGTGATTTTCAAGCTCCATTGCATACGAATTCCACAAAACTTTGTACGGAATCACAGGACCATAGCAGAAATAGCCAGTTGTGTTGTGCCTACTTAATCCCAGACCTTTCTCCAGCCATGTGTTTGTGTTTTCTGGATATTATCAATGGACTCTAATGTTAGGAATGAATTTGTGCAGGGAACATTTTGTTTTGTGCTGGCAAACGCTCATCGGTTTCACAAGAAGAAAAATTCTCTACACATTCGTGCTTTCTAGGGAGAAAGCTGGAACAACTGTGGGAAACATGATATTTACGTTTGTAGACATGAAATTGAATCCACTTGTCCAAAAAGCATGACTTTTTTATCTAAATCCAGTTTGACTGTGATATTCTGGGTCCACTGCATATAAATTCCATGATACTTTGTCCAGAAATGACTGGATCATACCAGAAATATCCGGTTTTGTTTTGTCTAATGCAATCCCAGATCGTGCTACAGCCTCTGTGTTTGTGTTTTCTGGATATTATCAATGGACTTTATAGTTTTGAATGAATTTTACCTGGGAACATATTGTTTTGTGCTGGCAAATACTAATTGGTTCCATATGGAGACACAAATGCACATTTGTGTTCGCTAGGTAGAAATAAAGAGCAACTGTGGGAAACAAACCTAATATTTGTGTTTATATATGTAACATTTTATCAGCTAGCCCAAGAATAGGACTTTGCTTTTTTCCAAAACTAGTTTGACTGTTATTTTCAGTGACATTTTCACACAAAATCCACTACACATTCTCCGGAGATGACTAGATCAAACCAGAACTATCCAGTTGTGTTGTGGCTATCACAATCCCAGATCTGGCTACAGACACTGTGTTTGTGTTTTGTGGATAATATCAAAGGAATTTACAGTTTTGAATGAATTTCAGCAGGCAACATTTTGTTTTGTGCTGCCAAACATGAATTGGTTCCACATGGAGAAAAAACCGCTGCACATTCGTGTTTTCTTGGGAGAATGCTAGAGCAAGCCCAGCACGAAATACGATATTTGTGTCTGTATACATGACATTTTATCCACTTGCCCAAGAAAACCACTTTAATTTCTTGAAAACCAGTTTGACTGTGATTTTTTTGTCATTTTCACACAAATGTCACAAAATTTTGTTCGGATATGATTGGATCAAAGAAGAAATATCCGGTGGTTCTGTGGCTAACTCAAGTCCAGATTCTCTACCTCCTTGTTGTTTGTATTTTCTGGATATTATCAATGGACTTTATGCTTAGGAAGGAATCTCAGCAGGGAACATTTTGGTATGTGCTGCCAAACACCTATTAGTTCCACATGGAGACAAAACCTTTGCACATTCGTGTTTTCTAGGGAGAAAGCTAGAGCAAGCTCGGCAACAAAAGGTGAAAGTTGTGTTTGTATACATGACATTTTATCCACTTGCCCAAGAAAAAAACTTTAATTTCTCCAGAACAAGTTTGACTGTGATTTTCTATGTCATTTTCACACAAAGTCACAAAATTTTGTCTGGGTATGATTGGATGAAAGAAGAAATATCCAGTTGTTTTGAGGCTAACTCAAGTCCAGATTCTCTACTGCCTTGTTGTTTGTATTTTCTGGATATTATCAATGGACTCTATGGTTAGGAATGAATTTCAGCAGGGAACATTTTGGTATGTGCTGCCAAACACCAATTAGTTCCACATGGAGACAAAACCTTTGCACATTTGTTTTTACTAAGGAGAAAGCTAGAGCAAGCTCAGCAACAAAAGGTGATATTTGTGTTTGTATACATGACTTTTTATCCACTTGCCCAAGAAAAAGACTTTAATTCCTCCAAAACCAGTTTGACTGTGATTTTCTATGTCATTTTCACACAAATGTCACAAAATGTCCAGATACGACTGGATCAAACAAGAATTATCCGGTTGTGTTGTGGCTAACTCAACCCCAGATCTTGCTACAACCTCTGTGTTTGTGTTTTTTGAATATTATCAATGGACTTTATGGTTTTGAATGTATTTGTGCAGGGAACATTTTGTTTTGTGCTGGCAAACACAAACTGGTTCCACATGGAGACAAAACGTCTACACATTCGTGTTTCCTGGGGATACAGCTATAGGAAATGCAGCAAACAAACATGATATTCGTGTTTGTATACATGACATTTTCATCCACTTGCCCAAGAAAAAGACTTTGCTTTTCTCCACAATCCGTTTGACTGTGATTTTCAAGCTCCATTGCATACGAATTCCACAAAACTTTGTCCGGAATCATAGGACCATAGCAGAAATAGCCAGTTGTGTGGTGGCTAACTTAATCCCAGACCTTTCTCCAGCCATGCATTTGCGTTTTCTGGATATTATCAATGGACTCTAATGTTAGGAATGAATTTGTGCAGGGAACATTTTGTTTTGTGCTGGCAAACGCTCATCGGTTTCACAAGAAGAAAAAATCTCTACACATTCGTGCTTTCTAGGGAGAAAGCTGGAACAACTGTGGGAAACATGATATTTACGTTTGTAGACATGAAATTGAATCCACTTGTCCAAAAAGCATGACTTTGTTTTTCTCCAAAACCACTTTGACTGTGATTTTCTAGGTGCACTGCATATGAATTCCACAACACTTTGTCCAGAAATGACTGGATCCTACCAGAAATATCCGGTTTTGTTTTGGTTAATGCAATCCCAGATCGTGCTACAGCCTCTGTGTTTGTGTGTTCTGGATATGATCAATGGACTTCATAGTTTTGAATGAATTTTACCTGAGAACATATTGTTTTGTGCTGGCAAATACTAATTGGTTCCATATGGAGACACAAATGCACATTTGTGTTTGCTAGGTAGAAATAAAGAGCAACTGTGGGGAACAAACCTAATATTTGTGTTTCTATACATAACATGTTATCAGCTTGCCCAAGAATAGGACTTTGCTTTTTTCCACAACTATTTGACTGTTATTTTCTGTGTCATTTTTACACAAATTCCACTACACTTTGTCCGGATATGACTGGATCAAACCAGAACTATCCAGTTGTGTTGTGGCTATCACAATCCTAGATCCGGCTACAGCCTCTGTGTTTGTGTTTTGTGAATATTATCACAGGAATTTACAGTTTTGAATGAATTTCAGCAGGTAATATTTTATTTTCTGCTGCCAAACATGAATTGGATCCGCAAGGAGACAAAACCTTTGCACATTCGTGTCTTCTAGGGAGAAAGCTAGAGCAACATCGGCACAAAATATGATATTTCTATTTGTATACATGAGATTTTCACCACTTGCCCAAGAAAATGACTTTAATTTCTCCAAAACCAGTTTGACTGTAATTTTCTATGTCATTTTCACACAAATGTCACAAAATGTTTTCCGGATATGATTGGATCCAAGAAGAAATATGCGGTTGTGTTGTGGCTAACTCAAGTCCAGATCCTGCTACCGCCTTGTGGTTTGTATTTTCTGGATATTATCAATGGTCTTTATGCTTAGGAAGGAATTTCAGCAGGGAACATTTTGGTATGTGCTGCCAAACACCTATTAGTTCCACATGGAGACAAAACCTTTGCACATTCGTGTTTTCTAGGGAGAAAGCTAGAGCAAGCTCGGCAAAAAAAGGTAATATTTGTGTTTGTATACATGACATTTTCTCCACTTGCCCAAGAAAATGTCTATAATTTCTCCAAAAGCAGTTTGTGATTTTCTATGTCATTTTCCCATAAATGTCACAAAATTTTGTCCGGATATGACTGAATCAAACAAGAAATATCTGGTTTTGTTGTGGCTAACTCAACCACAGATCTTGCTACAGCTTCTGTGTTTGAGTTTTCTGGATATTATCAAAGGAATTTACAGTTTTGAATGAATTTCAGCAGGGAACATTTTGTTTTGTGCTGCCAAACACAAATTGGTTCCACATGGAGACAAAGCCTCTGCACATTCGTGTTTTTTAGGGAGTAAGGTAGAGGAAGTCCGGCCAAAAATATGATATTTGTGTTTGTATTCATGACATTTTATGCACTTGCCCCCCCCAAAAAAGGCTTTCATTTCTCCAAAACCAGTTTGACTGTGATTTTCTAGGTCATTTTCACACAAATGTCACCTAAAATCTCTAAACGACTGGATCAAACAAGAAATATCCAGTTGTGTTGTGGCTAACTCAACCCCAGATCTTGCTACAACCTCTGTGTTTGTGTTTTTTGAATATTATCAATGGACTTTATGGTTTTGAATGAATTTGTGCAGGGAACATTTGGTTATGTGCTGGCAAACACAAACTGGTTCCACATGGAGACAAAACTTCTACACATTCGTGTTTCCTGGGGATACAGCTATAGGAAATGCAGCAAACAAACATGATATTCGTGTTTGTATACATGACATTTTCATCCACTTGCCCAAGAAAAAGACTTTGCTTTTCTCCACAATCCGTTTGACTGTGATTTTCAAGCTCCATTGCATACGAATTCCACAAAACTTTGTCCGGAATCATAGGACCATAGCAGAAATAGCCAGTTGTGTGGTGGCTAACTTAATCCCAGACCTTTCTCCAGCCATGCATTTGCGTTTTCTGGATATTATCAATGGACTCTAATGTTAGGAATGAATTTGTGCAGGGAACATTTTGTTTTGTGCTGGCAAACGCTCATCGGTTTCACAAGAAGAAAAAATCTCTACACATTCGTGCTTTCTAGGGAGAAAGCTGGAACAACTGTGGGAAACATGATATTTACGTTTGTAGACATGAAATTGAATCCACTTGTCCAAAAAGCATGACTTTGTTTTTCTCCAAAACCACTTTGACTGTGATTTTCTAGGTGCACTGCATATGAATTCCACAACACTTTGTCCAGAAATGACTGGATCCTACCAGAAATATCCGGTTTTGTTTTGGTTAATGCAATCCCAGATCGTGCTACAGCCTCTGTGTTTGTGTGTTCTGGATATGATCAATGGACTTCATAGTTTTGAATGAATTTTACCTGAGAACATATTGTTTTGTGCTGGCAAATACTAATTGGTTCCATATGGAGACACAAATGCACATTTGTGTTTGCTAGGTAGAAATAAAGAGCAACTGTGGGGAACAAACCTAATATTTGTGTTTCTATACATAACATGTTATCAGCTTGCCCAAGAATAGGACTTTGCTTTTTTCCACAACTATTTGACTGTTATTTTCTGTGTCATTTTTACACAAATTCCACTACACTTTGTCCGGATATGACTGGATCAAACCAGAACTATCCAGTTGTGTTGTGGCTATCACAATCCTAGATCCGGCTACAGCCTCTGTGTTTGTGTTTTGTGAATATTATCACAGGAATTTACAGTTTTGAATGAATTTCAGCAGGTAATATTTTATTTTCTGCTGCCAAACATGAATTGGATCCGCAAGGAGACAAAACCTTTGCACATTCGTGTCTTCTAGGGAGAAAGCTAGAGCAACATCGGCACAAAATATGATATTTCTATTTGTATACATGAGATTTTCACCACTTGCCCAAGAAAATGACTTTAATTTCTCCAAAACCAGTTTGACTGTAATTTTCTATGTCATTTTCACACAAATGTCACAAAATGTTTTCCGGATATGATTGGATCCAAGAAGAAATATGCGGTTGTGTTGTGGCTAACTCAAGTCCAGATCCTGCTACCGCCTTGTGGTTTGTATTTTCTGGATATTATCAATGGTCTTTATGCTTAGGAAGGAATTTCAGCAGGGAACATTTTGGTATGTGCTGCCAAACACCTATTAGTTCCACATGGAGACAAAACCTTTGCACATTCGTGTTTTCTAGGGAGAAAGCTAGAGCAAGCTCGGCAAAAAAAGGTAATATTTGTGTTTGTATACATGACATTTTCTCCACTTGCCCAAGAAAATGTCTATAATTTCTCCAAAAGCAGTTTGTGATTTTCTATGTCATTTTCCCATAAATGTCACAAAATTTTGTCCGGATATGACTGAATCAAACAAGAAATATCTGGTTTTGTTGTGGCTAACTCAACCACAGATCTTGCTACAGCTTCTGTGTTTGAGTTTTCTGGATATTATCAAAGGAATTTACAGTTTTGAATGAATTTCAGCAGGGAACATTTTGTTTTGTGCTGCCAAACACAAATTGGTTCCACATGGAGACAAAGCCTCTGCACATTCGTGTTTTTTAGGGAGTAAGGTAGAGGAAGTCCGGCCAAAAATATGATATTTGTGTTTGTATTCATGACATTTTATGCACTTGCCCCCCCCAAAAAAGGCTTTCATTTCTCCAAAACCAGTTTGACTGTGATTTTCTAGGTCATTTTCACACAAATGTCACCTAAAATCTCTAAACGACTGGATCAAACAAGAAATATCCAGTTGTGTTGTGGCTAACTCAACCCCAGATCTTGCTACAACCTCTGTGTTTGTGTTTTCTGGATATTATCAATGGACTTTATGGTTTTGAATGTATTTGTGCAGGGAACATTTTGTTTTGTGCTGGCAAACACAAACTGGTTCCACATGGAGACAAAACTTCTACACATTCGTGTTTCCTGGGGATACAGCTATAGGAAATGCAGCAAACAAACATGATATTCGTGTTTGTATACATGACATTTTCATCCACTTGCCCAAGAAAAAGACTTTGCTTTTCTCCACAATCCGTTTGACTGTGATTTTCAAGCTCCATTGCATACGAATTCCACAAAACTTTGTCCGGAATCATAGGACCATAGCAGAAATAGCCAGTTGTGTGGTGGCTAACTTAATCCCAGACCTTTCTCCAGCCATGCATTTGCGTTTTCTGGATATTATCAATGGACTCTAATGTTAGGAATGAATTTGTGCAGGGAACATTTTGTTTTGTGCTGGCAAACGCTCATCGGTTTCACAAGAAGAAAAATTCTCTACACATTCGTGCTTTCTAGGGAGAAAGCTGGAACAACTGTGGGAAACATGATATTTACGTTTGTAGACATGAAATTGAATCCACTTGTCCAAAAAGCATGACTTTGTTTTTCTCCAAAACCACTTTGACTGTGATTTTCTAGGTCCACTGCATATGAATTCCACAACACTTTGTCCAGAAATGACTGGATCCTACCAGAAATATCCGGTTTTGTTTTGGTTAATGCAATCCCAGATCGTGCTACAGCCTCTGTGTTTGTGTGTTCTGGATATGATCAATGGACTTCATAGTTTTGAATGAATTTTACCTGAGAACATATTGTTTTGTGCTGGCAAATACTAATTGGTTCCATATGGAGACACAAATGCACATTTGTGTTTGCTAGGTAGAAATAAAGAGCAACTGTGGGGAACAAACCTAATATTTGTGTTTCTATACATAACATGTTATCAGCTTGCCCAAGAATAGGACTTTGCTTTTTTCCACAACTATTTGACTGTTATTTTCTGTGTCATTTTTACACAAATTCCACTACACTTTGTCCGGATATGACTGGATCAAACCAGAACTATCCAGTTGTGTTGTGGCTATCACAATCCTAGATCCGGCTACAGCCTCTGTGTTTGTGTTTTGTGAATATTATCACAGGAATTTACAGTTTTGAATGAATTTCAGCAGGTAATATTTTATTTTCTGCTGCCAAACATGAATTGGATCCGCATGGAGACAAAACCTTTGCACATTCGTGTCTTCTAGGGAGAAAGCTAGAGCAACATCGGCACAAAATATGATATTTCTATTTGTATACATGAGATTTTCACCACTTGCCCAAGAAAATGACTTTCATTTCTCCAAAACCAGTTTGACTGTAATTTTCTATGTCATTTTCACACAAATGTCACAAAATGTTTTCCGGATATGATTGGATCCAAGAAGAAATATGCGGTTGTGTTGTGGCTAACTCAAGTCCAGATCCTGCTACCGCCTTGTGGTTTGTATTTTCTGGATATTATCAATGGTCTTTATGCTTAGGAAGGAATTTCAGCAGGGAACATTTTGGTATGTGCTGCCAAACACCTATTAGTTCCACATGGAGACAAAACCTTTGCACATTCGTGTTTTCTAGGGAGAAAGCTAGAGCAAGCTCGGCAAAAAAAGGTAATATTTGTGTTTGTATACATGACATTTTCTCCACTTGCCCAAGAAAATGTCTATAATTTCTCCAAAAGCAGTTTGTGATTTTCTATGTCATTTTCCCATAAATGTCACAAAATTTTGTCCGGATATGACTGAATCAAACAAGAAATATCTGGTTTTGTTGTGGCTAACTCAACCACAGATCTTGCTACAGCTTCTGTGTTTGAGTTTTCTGGATATTATCAAAGGAATTTACAGTTTTGAATGAATTTCAGCAGGGAACATTTTGTTTTGTGCTGCCAAACACAAATTGGTTCCACATGGAGACAAAGCCTCTGCACATTCGTGTTTTTTAGGGAGTAAGGTAGAGGAAGTCCGGCCAAAAATATGATATTTGTGTTTGTATTCATGACATTTTATGCACTTGCCCCCCCCAAAAAAGGCTTTCATTTCTCCAAAACCAGTTTGACTGTGATTTTCTAGGTCATTTTCACACAAATGTCACCTAAAATCTCTAAACGACTGGATCAAACAAGAAATATCCAGTTGTGTTGTGGCTAACTCAACCCCAGATCTTGCTACAACCTCTGTGTTTGTGTTTTCTGGATATTATCAATGGACTTTATGATTTTGAATGAATTTGTGCAGGGAACATTTGGTTATGTGCTGGCAAACACGAACTGGTTCCACATGGAGACAAAACCTCTACACATTCGTGTTTCCTAGGTATAAAGCTAGAGGAAATGCAACAAACACACATGATATTTGTTTTTGTATACATAACATTTTATCCATTTTCCAAGAAAAAGACTTTGCTTTTCTCCACAATCCGTTTGGCTGTGATTGTCAAGGTTCATTGCATATGGATTCCACAACACTTTGTCCCGAATTCACTGGATCATAGCAGAAATAGCCAGTTGTGTGGTGGCTAACTTAATCCCAGACCTTTCTCCAGCCATGCGTTTGTGTTTTCTGGATATTATCAATGGACTCTAATGTTTGGAATCAATTTGTGAAGGGAACATTTTGTTTTGTGCTGGCAAACGCTAATCGGTTTCGCAAGAAGAAAAAATCTCTACACATTCGTGCTTTCTAGGGAGAAAGCTGGAACAACTGTGGGAAACATGATATTTACGTTTGTAGACATGAAATTGAATCCACTTGTCCAAAAAGCATGACTTTGTTTTTCTCCAAAACCACTTTGACTGTGATTTTCTAGGTCCACTGCATATGAATTCCACAACACTTTGTCCAGAAATGACTGGATCCTACCAGAAATATCCGGTTTTGTTTTGGTTAATGCAATCCCAGATCGTGTTACAGCCTCTGTGTTTGTGTGTTCTGGATATGATCAATGGACTTCATAGTTTTGAATGAATTTTACCTGAGAACATATTGTTTTGTGCTGGCAAATACTAATTGGTTCCATATGGAGACACAAATACACATTTGTGTTTGCTAGGTAGAAATAAAGAGCAACTGTGGGGAACAAACCTAATATTTGTGTTTCTATACATAACATGTTATCAGCTTGCCCAAGAATAGGACTTTGCTTTTTTCCACAACTATTTGACTGTTATTTTCTGTGTCATTTTTACACAAATTCCACTACACTTTGTCCGGATATGACTGGATCAAACCAGAACTATCCAGTTGTGTTGTGGCTATCACAATCCTAGATCCGGCTACAGCCTCTGTGTTTGTGTTTTGTGAATATTATCACAGGAATTTACAGTTTTGAATGAATTTCAGCAGGGAATATTTTATTTTCTGCTGCCAAACATGAATTGGATCCGCAAGGAGACAAAACCTTTGCACATTCGTGTCTTCTAGGGAGAAAGCTAGAGCAACATCGGCACAAAAAGGTGATATTTGTATTTGTATACATGAGATTTTCACCACTTGCCCAAGAAAATGACTTTAATTTCTCCAAAACCAGTTTGACTGTGATTTTCTATGTCATTTTCACACAAATGTCACAAAATTTTGTCCAGATATGATTGGATCCAAGAAGAAATATGCGGTTGTGTTGTGGCTAACTCAATTCCAGATCCTGCTACCACCTTGTGTTTGTATTTTCTGGATATTATCAATGGTCTTTATGCTTAGGAAGAAATTTCAGCAGGGAACATTTTGGTATGTGCTGCCAAACACCTATTAGTTCCACATGGAGACATAACCTTTGAACATTCGTGTTTTCTAGGGAGAAAGCTAGAGCAAGCTCGGCAAAAAAAGGTGATATTTTCGTTTATATACATGATATTTTCTCCACTTGCCCAAGAAAATGTCTATAATTTCTCCAAAAGCAGTTTGTGATTTTCTATGTCATTTTCCCACCAATGTCACAAAATTTTTTCCAGATATGACTGAATCAAACAAGAAATATCTGGTTTTGTTGTGGCTAACTCAACCACAGATCTTGCTACAGCTTCTGTGTTTGAGTTTTCTGCATATTGTCAAAGGAATTTACAGTTTAGAATGAATTTCAGCAGGGAACATTTTGTTTTGTGCTACCAAACACAAATTGGTTCCACATGGAGACAAAACCTCTGCACATTCGTGTTTTCTAGGGAGAAAGCTAGAGCAAGATTGGCACAAAATATGATATTTCTGTTTGTATGCATGAGTTTTACCACACTGGCCCCAGAGAATGACTTTAATTTCTCCAAAACCAGTTTGACTGTGATTTTCTATGTCATTTTCACACAAATGTCACAAAATTTTGTTTGGATATGATTGGATTCAAGAAGAAATATCCGGTTGTGTTGTGGCTAACTCACGTCCAGATCCTGCTACCACCTTGTGGTTTGTATTTTCTGGATATTATCAATGGACTTTATGCTTAGGAAGGAATTTCAGCAGGGAACATTTTGTTTTGTGCTGCCAAACACCAATGAGTTCAATATGGAGGAAATCCTTTGCATATTCGAGTTTTCTAGGGAGAAAGCTAGAGCAAGCTCTGCAACAAAAGGTGATATTTCTGTTTGTATACATGACATTTTATCCACTTGCCCAAGAAAAAGACTTTAATTTCTCCAAAACCAGTTTGACTGTGATTTTCTATGTCATTTTCACACAAATGTCACAAAATTTTGTCCGGATATGAGTAGATCAAACAATAAATATCTGGTTGTTTTGTTGCTCACTCAACCTCAGATTTTGCTACAGCCTCTGTGTTAGTGTTGTCTGGAGATTATCAAAGGAATTTACAGTTTTGAATGAACTTCAGCAGGGAACATTTTGTTTTGTGCTGCCAAACACGAATTGGTTCCACATGGAGACAATACCTCTGCACAATGGTGTTTTCTAGGGAGTAAGATAGAGGAAGTCCAGCAAAAAATATGATATTTGTGTTTGTATACATGACAGTTTATCCACTTGCCCAAAAAAAGTCTATAATTTCTCCAAAAGCAGTTTGACTGTGATTTTCTATGTCATTTTCACACAAATGTCACCGAAATGTTTTCCGGATATGATTGGATTCAAGAAGAAATATCTGGTTGTGTTGTGGCTAACTCAAGTCCAGATCCTGATACCGCCTTGTTGTTTTTATTTTCTGGATATTATCAAAGGACTTTATGCTTAGGAAGGAATTCAGCAGGGAACATTTTGTTATGTGCTGCCAAACACCAATTTGTTCCACATGGAGACTAAACCTTTGAACATTCATGTTTTCTAGGTAGAAAGATAGAGCCAGCTAGGCAATAAAAGGTGATATTTGTGTTTGTATACATGATATTTTATCCACTTGCCCAAAAAAAAGACTTTAATATCTCCAAAACCAGTTTGACTGTGATTTTCCATGTCATTTTCACACAAATGTCACAAAATGTTTTCCGGATATGACTTGATCAAACAAGAAATATGCGGTTGTATTGTGGCTAACTCAACCCCAGATCTTGCTACAACCTCTGTGTTTGTGTTTTCTGGATATTATCAAAGGAATTGACAGTTTTGAATGAATTTCAGCAGGGAACATTTTGTTTTGTTCTGCCAAACACAAATTGGTTCCACATGGAGAGAAATCCTCTGCACATTCGTGTTTTCTAGGGAGTAAGGTACAGGGAGTCCGGCAAAAAATATGATATTTGTGTTTGTATATATGACATTTTATCCACTTGCCCTAAAATAAAAGACTTTGCTTTTCTCCACAATCCATTTGACTGTGATTTTCAAGCTACATTGAAAAAGGATTCCAGAACAGTTTGTCCGGAAATCACTGGATCCTAGCAGAAATAGCCAGTTGTGTGGTGGCTAACTTAATCCCAGACCTTTCTCCAGCCATGTGTTTGTGTTTTCTGGATATTATCAATGGACTCTAATGTTTGGAATCAATTTGTGCAGGGAACATTTTGTTTTGTTCTGCCAAACACCAATTCTTTCCACATGGAGACAAAATCTTTGCACATTGATGTTTTCTAGGGAGAAAGCTAGAGCAAGCTCGGCAAAAAAAAAAAAAAAAAAAAAAAAAAAGTGTAAGACCCCTTCAGCAGGCGTCCCACAAACTGGACCCCAGAAACACAGACTCCACTCCAATCGATGCAAAGGGCAAGAGGAAAGTTTATTACATTTGCAAATGGGCCATCTCAGCAGCACCCTCTGGTAGGGTGCAGAGAGAGAACGGCCTCGACCAATAGCTTTACAGAGTATTTAAAGCTAAAAACCTCAGCATTATCATACTTAATTGTGTTACATATTGTGTTATAATCCTATTGGGCAAGCTACAGGTTACTAGCATTCTATTGGGTAAGTTAATGGTTGCTAGGTAAGGGGCTTGGGATGGGGGGTTACAGGCAGTTTCTTCTTATCAGCTGAAGCAAGCAAGGACGAGGATGGCAGTACAGAACCTTATTGTAACTCTTTTCCGGACCCCTGCAAGTTTTATCGAGTGAGGCAGTTACACAGAGCAGTTTCCCAAGGTTATTCTGCAGGGGGGTGGAGACAAACTTATCTTAAGGAATGGCTACTGTCAGCAGCCAAATTTTTTAACCCTTGCTAGAATTATTTTAATATTTATTTTAGCAGGGGTCTTACAAAAGGTGATGTTTGTGTTTCTATACATGAGCTTTTCACCACTTGCCCAAGAAAATGACTTTCATTTCTCCAAAACCAGTTCGACTGTGATTTTCTATGTCATTTTCACACAAATGTCACAAAATGTTTTCCGGATATGATTGGATCCAAGAAGAAATATCCAGTTGTGTTGTGGCTAACTCAAGTCCAGATCCTGCTACCGCCTTGTGGTTTGTATTTTCTGGATATTATCAAAGGACTTTATGCTTAGGAAGGAATTTCAGCAGGGAACATTTTGGTATGTGCTGCCAAACACCAATTAGTTCCACATGGAGACAAAACCTATGCACATTCATGTTTTCTAGGGAGAATGCTAGAGCAAGATCGGCAAAAAAAAAAAAAAAGGTGATATTTGAGTTTGTACGCATGACATTTTATTCACTTGCCCAAGAAAATGACTTTAATTTCTCCAAAACCAGTTTGTGATTTTCTATGTCATTTTCACACAAATGTCACAAAATGTCTGCAAACGACTGGATCAAACAAGAAATGTCCGGTTGTTTGTGGCTAACTCAACCCCAGATCTTGCTACAGCCTCTGTGTTAGTGTTTTCTGGATATTACCAATGGACTTTATAGTTTTGAATGATTTTTACCTGGGAACATATTGTTTTGTGCTGGCAAATACTAATTGGTTCCATATGGCGACATAAATGCACATTTGTGTTTTCCAGGTAGAAAGCTTTTGCAACTGTGGGAAACAAACCTCCTATTTGTTTTTTTATACATAACATTTTATCAGCTTGCCCAAGAATAGGACTTTGCTTTTTCTACCACTAGTTTGACTGTGATTGTCTGTGTCATTTTCACACACATTCCACTACACTTTGTCCGGTTATGACTGGACCAAGCAAGAAATATCCGGTTGTGTTGTGGCTATCACAATCCCAGATCTTGCTACAGCCTCTGTGTTTGTGTTTTGTGGAAATTATCAAAGGAATTTACAGTTTTGAATGAATTGCAGCAGGGAACATTTTGTTTGGTGCTGCCAAACACGAATTGGTTCCACATGGAGACAAAACCTTTGCACATTCGTTTTTTCTAGGGAGAAAGCTAGAGGAAATGCAGCAACCAAACATGATATTTGTGTTTGTATACATAACATTTTATCCACTTGCCCAAGAAAAAGACTTTGCTTTTCCCCAAAATCCATTTGACTGTGATTTTCAAGGACCTTTGCATATGAATTCCACAACACTTTGTTCAGAAATGACTGGATCATTCCAGAAATATCCAGTTTTGTTTTGGCTAATGTAATCCCAGATCTTGCTACAGACTCTGTGTTTGTTTTTTTCTGGATATTAGCAATGGACTTTATAGTTTTGAATGATTTTTACCTGGAAACATATTGTTTTGTGCTGGCAAATATTAATTGGTACCATATGGGGACATAAATACACATTTGTGTTTTCCAGGTAGAAAGCTTTTGCAACTGTGGGAAACAAACCTGATATTTGTGTTTCTATACGTAACATTTTATCAGCGTGCCCAAGAATAGGACTTTGCTTTTTCCAACACTAGTTTGACTGTGATTTTCTGTGTCATTTTCACACACATTCCACTACACTTTGTCCGGATATGACTGGATCAAACCAGAAATATCTAGTTGTGTTGTGGCTATCACAATCCCAGATCTTGCTACAGCCTCTGTGTTTGTGTTTTGTGGAAATTATCAAAGGAATTTACAGTTTTGAATGAATTTCAGCAGGGAACATTTTGTTTGGTGCTGCCAAACACGAATTGGTTCCACATGGAGACAAAACCTTTGCACATTCGTTTTTTTCTAGGGAGAAAGCTAGAGCAACATCGGCACAAAAAGGTGATATTTGTATTTGTATACATGAGATTTTCAGCACATGCCAAAGAAAAAGACTTTAATTTCTGCAAAACCAGTTTGACTGTGATTTTCTATGTCATTTTCACACAAATGTCACAAAATTTTGTCCGGATACGACTGGACCAAGCAAGAAATATCCGGTTGTGTTGTGGCTAACTCAACCCCAGATCTTGCTACAGCCTCTGTGTTTGTATTTTCTGGATATTATCAATGGACTTTATGGTTTTGAATGAATTTCAGCAGGGAACATTTGGTTTGGTGCTGCCAAATACATGCTGGTTCTACATGGAGACAAAACCTCTACACATTCGCGTTTCCTAGCGATAAAGCTAGAGGAAATGCAGCAAACAAACATGATATTTGTTTTTGTGTACATAACACTTTATCCACTTGCCCAAGAAAAGGACTTTACTTTTCTCCAAAATCCGTTTGACTGTGATTTTCAAGGTCCTTTGCATATGAATTCCACAACACTTTGTTCAGAAACGACTGGATCATTCCAGAAATATCCAGTTTTGTTTTGGCTAATGTAATCCCAGATCTTGCTACAGACTCTGTGTTTGTGTTTTCTGGATATTAGCAATGGACTTTATAGTTTTGAATGATTTTTACCTGGGAACATATTGTTTTGTGCTGGCAAATATTAATTGGTACCATATGGGACATAAATACACATTTGTGTTTTCCAGGGAGAAAGCTTTTGCAACTATGGGAAACAAACCTGATATTTGTGTTTCTATACATAACATTTTATCAGCGTGCCCAAGAATAGGACTTTGCTTTTTCCAACACTAGTTTGACTGTGATTTTCTGTGTCATTTTCACACACATTCCACTACACTTTGTCCGGATATGACTGGATCACACCAGAACTATCCAGTTGTGTTGTGGCTATCACAATCCTAGATCTGGCTACAGCCTCTGTGTTTGTGTTTTGTGAATATTATCACAGGAATTTACAGTTTTGAATGAATTTCAGCAGGGAATATTTTGTTTTCTGCTGCCAAACATGAATTGGTTATACATGGAGAAAAAAACCTCTGCACATTCGTGTTTTCTAGGGAGAAAGCTAGAGCAAGATTGGCACAAAATATGATATTTCTGTTTGTATACATGAGTTTTACCACACTGGCCCCAGAGAATGACTTTAATTTCTCCAAAACCAGTTTGACTGTGATTTTCTATGTCATTTTCACACAAATGTCACAAAATGTTTTCCGGATATGATTGGATCCAAGAAGAAATATCCGGTTGTGTTGTGGCTAACTCAAGTCCAGATCCTGATACCGCCTTTTTGTTTTTATTTTCTGGATATTATCAAAGGACTTTATGCTTAGGAAGGAATTTCAGCAGGGAACATTTTGGTATGTGCTGCCATACACCAATGAGTTCCACATGGAGACAAAACCTTGGCACATTCGTGTTTTCTAGGGAGAAAGCTAGGGCAAGCTCAGCAAAAAAAGGTGATATTTGTGTTTGTACGCATGACATTTTATCCACTTGCCCAAGAAAATGACTTTAATTTCTCCAAAACCAGTTTGTGATTTTCTATGTCATTTTCACACAAATGTCACAAAATGTCTGCAAACGACTGGATCAAACAAGAAATGTCCGGTTGTTTGTGGCTAACTCAACCCCAGATCTTGCTACAGCCTCTGTGTTAGTGTTTTCTGGATATTACCAATGGACTTTATAGTTTTGAATGATTTTTACCTGGGAACATATTGTTTTGTGCTGGCAAATACTAATTGGTTCCATATGGCGACATAAATGCACATTTGTGTTTTCCAGGTAGAAAGCTTTTGCAACTGTGGGAAACAAACCTCCTATTTGTTTTTTTATACATAACATTTTATCAGCTTGCCCAAGAATAGGACTTTGCTTTTTCTACCACTAGTTTGACTGTGATTGTCTGTGTCATTTTCACACACATTCCACTACACTTTGTCCAGATATGACTGGACCAAGCAAGAAATATCCGGTTGTGTTGTGGCTATCACAATCCCAGATCTTGCTACAGCCTCTGTGTTTGTGTTTTGTGGATATTATCAAAGGAATTTACAGTTTTGAATGAATTTCAGCAGGGAACATTTTGTTTGGTGCTGCCAAACACGAATTGGTTCCACATGGAGACAAAACCTTTGCACATTCGTTTTTTCTAGGGAGAAAGCTAGAGCAACATCGGCACAAAAAGGTGATATTTGTATTTGTATACATGAGGTTTCAGCACTTGCCCAAGAAAAAGACTTTAATTTCTGCAAAACCAGTTTGACTGTGATTTTCTATGTCATTTTCACACAAATGTCACAAAATTTTGTCCGGATACGACTGGACCAAGCAAGAAATATCCGGTTGTGTTGTGGCTAACTCAAGCCCAGATCTTGCTACAGCTTCTGTGTTTGTGTTTTCTGGATATTATCAATGGACTTTATGGTTTTGAATGAATTTCAGCAGGGAACATTTGGTTTGGTGCTGCCAAACATGAGCTGGTTCTACATGGAGACAAAACCTCTACACATTCGTATTTCCTAGCGATAAACCTAGAGGAAATGCAGCAAACAAACATGATATTTGTGTTTGTATACATAACATTTTATCCACTTGCCCAAGAAAAAGACTTTGCTTTTCCCCAAAATCCGTTTGACTGTGATTTTGAAGGACCTTTGCATATGATTTCCACAACTCTTTGTTCAGAAATGACTGGATCTTTCCAGAAATATCCAGTTTTGTTTTGGCTAATGTATCCCAGATCTTGCTACAGACTCTGTATTTGTGTTTTCTGGATATTAGCAATGGACTGTATAGTTTTGAATGATTTTTACCTGGAAACAAATTGTTTTGTGCTGGCAAATATTAATTGGTACCATATAGGGACATAATTACACATTTCTGTTTTCCAGGTAGAAAGCTTTTGCAACTGTGGGAAACAAACCTGATATTTGTGTTTCTAAACGTAACATTTTATCAGCTTGCTCAAGAATAGGACTTTGCTTTCTCCAACACTAGTTTGACTGTGATTTTCTGTGTCATTTTCACACACATTCCACTACACTTTGTCCGGATATGACTGGATTAAACCAGAAATATCTAGTTGTGTTGTGGCTATCACAATCCCAGATCTTGCTACAGCCTCTGTGTTTGTGTTTTGTGGATATTATCAAAGGAATTTACAGTTTTGAATGAATTGAAGCAGGGAACATTTTGTTTTCTGCTGCCAAACACTAATTGGTTGCACATGGAGACAAAACCTTTGCACATTCGTTTTTTCTAGGGAGAAAGCTAGAGCAGCATCGGCACAAAAAGGTGACACTTGTATTTGTATACATGAGATTTTCAGCACTTGCCCAAGAAAAAGACTTTAATTTCTGCAAAACCAGTTTGACTGTGATTTTCTATGTCATTTTCACACAAATGTCACAAAATGTTCGGATACGACTGGATCAAGTAAGAAATATCCGGTTGTGTTGTGGCTAACTCAAGCCCAGATCTTGCTACAGCCTCTGTGTTTGTGTTTTCTGGATATTAAAATGGACTTTACGGTTTTGAAAGAATTTCAGCAGGGAACATATTGTTTGGTGCTGCCAAACACGAATTGGTTGCACATGGAGACAAAAACTTTGTACATTCGTTTTTTCTAGGGAGAAAGCTAGAGGAAATGCAGCAACCAAACATGATATTTGAGTTTGTATACATAACATTTTATCCACTTGCCCAAGAATAGGACTTTGCTTTGTCCAACACTAGTTTCACTGTGATTGTCTGTGTCATTTTCACACACATTCTACTACACTTTGTCCGGATATGACTGGATCAAACCAGAAATATCTAGTTGTGTTGTGGCTATCACAATCCCAGATCTTGCTACAGCCTCTGTGTTTGTGTTTTGTGGATATTATCAAAGGAATTTACAGTTTTGAATGAATTTCAGCAGGGAACATTTTGTTTGGTGCTGCCAAACAGGAATTGGTTGCACATGGAGACAAAACCTTTGTACATTCGTTTTTTCTAGGGAGAAAGCTAGAGGAAATGCAGCAAACAAACATGATATTTGTGTTTGTATACATAACTTTTTATCCACTTGCCCAAGAAAAAGACTTTACCTTTCCCCAAAATCCGTTTGACTGTGATTTTCAAGGACCTTTGCATATGAATTCCACAACACTTTGTTCAGAAATGACTGGATCATTCCAGAAATATCCAGTTTTGTTTTGGCTAATGTAATCCCAGATCTTGCTACAGCCTCTGTGTTTGTGTTTTCTGGATATTACCAATGGACTTTATAGTTTTGAATGAATTTTACCTGGGAACATATTGTTTTGTGCTGGCAAATATTAATTGGTACCATATGGGACATAAATACACATTTGTGTTTTCCAGGGAGAAAGCTTTTGCAACTGTGGGAAACAAACCTCATATTTGTGTTTCTATACGTAACATTTTATCAGCTTGCCCAAGAATAGGACTTTGCTTTTTCCAATACTAGTTTGACTGTGATTTTCTGTGTCATTTTCACACACATTCCACTACACTTTGTCCAGATATGACTGGATCAAACCAGAAATATCTAGTTGTGTTGTGGCTATCACAATCCCAGATCTTGCTACAGCCTCTGTGTTTGTGTTTTGTGGATATTATCAAAGGAATTTACAGTTTTGAATGAATTGAAGCAGGGAACATTTTGTTTGGTGCTGCCAAACACGAATTGGTTCCACATGGAGACAAAACCTTTGTACATTCGTTTTTTCTAAGGAGAAAGCTAGAGCAACATCGGCACAAAAAGGTGATATTTGTATTTGTATACATGAGATTTTCACCACTTGCCCAAGAAAAAGACTTTAATTTCTGCAAAACCAGTTTGACTGTGATTTTCTATGTCATTTTCACACAAATGTCACAAAATGTCCGGATACGGCTGGATCAAACAAGAAATATCCGGTTGTGTTGTGGCTAACTCAAGCCCAGATCTTGCTACAACCTCTGTGTTTGTGTTTTCTGGATATTAAAATGGACTTTACGGTTTTGAAAGAATTTCAGCAGGGAACATTTGGTTTGGTGCTTCCAAACACGAGCTGGTTCTACATGGAGACAAAACCTCCACACATTCGCATTTCTTAGGGATAAAGCTAGAGGAAATGCAGCAACCAAACATGATATTTGTGTTTGTATACATAACATTTTATCCACTTGCCCAATAAAAAGACTTTGCTTTTCTCCAAAATCCGTTTGACTGTGATTTTCAAGGTCCTTTGCATATGAATTCCACAACACTTTATCAGAAATGACTAGATCATTCCAGAAATATCCAGAAATATCCAGTTTTGTTTTGGCTAATGCAAGCCAGATCTTGCTACAGCCTCTGTGTTTGTTTTTTGTGGATATTACCAATGGACTTTATAGTTTTGAATGATTTTTACCTGGGAACATATTGTTTTGTGCTGGCAAATACTAATTGGTTCCATAGGGAGACACAGATACACACTTGTGTTTTCTACGTAGAAATTTTTGCAACTGTGGGAAACAAACCTGATATTTGTGTTTCTATACGTAACATTTTATCAGCTTGACCAAGAATAGGACTTTGCTTTTTCCAACACTAGTTTCACTGTGATTTTCTGTGTCATTTTCACACAAGTTTCACTACACTTTGTCCGGATATGACTGGATCAAACCAGAAATATCTAGTTGTGTTGTGGCTATCACAATCCCAGATCTTGCTACAGCCTCTGTGTTTGTGTTTTGTGGATATTATCAAAGGAATTTACAGTTTTGAATGAATTGCAGCAGGGAACATTTTGTTTGGTGCTGACAAACACGAATTGGTTCCACATGGAGACAAAACCTTTGTACATTCGTTTTTTTTTAGGGAGAAAGCTTGAGCAATATTGGCACCCAAAGGTGATATTTGTATTTGTATACATGAGATTTCAGCACTTGCCCAAGAAAAAGACTTTAATTTCTCCAAAACCAGTTTGTGATTTTCTGTCATTTTCACACATATGTCACAAAATGTCTGGATACAGCTGGATCAAGCAAGAAATATCCGGTTGTGTTGTGGCTAACTTAACCCCAGATCTTGCTACAGCCTCTGTGTTTGTGTTTCTGGGATATTAAAATGGACTTTATGGTTTTGAATGAATTTCAGCAGGGAACATTTTGTTTGGTGCTGCCAAACACGAATTGGTTGCACATGGAGACAAAACTTTGTACATTCATTTTTTCTAGGGAGAAATTAGAGGAAATGCAGCAACCAAACATGATATTTGTGTTTATACGTAACATTTTATCCACTTGCCGAAGAAAAAGACTTTGCTTTTCCCCAAAATCCGTTTGACTGTGCTTTTCAAGGACCTTTGCATATGATTTCCACAACTCTTTGTTCAGAATTGAATGGATCATACCAGAAATATCCAGTTTTGTTTTGGCAAATGCAACCCCAGATCTTGCTACAGACTCTGTGTTTGTGTTTTCTGGATATTACCAATGGACTTTATAGTTTTGAATGATTTTTACCTGGAAACAAATTGTTTGTGCTGGCAAATATTAATTGGTACCATATGGGACATAAATACACATTTGTGTTTTCCAGGTAGAAAGCTTTTGCAACTGTGGGAAACAAACCTCATATTTGTGTTTCTATACGTAACATTTTATCAGCTTGCCCAAGAATAGGACTTTTCTTTTTCTAACACTAGTTTCACTGTGATTTTCTGTGTCATTTTCACACACATTCCACTACGCTTTGTCCGGATATGACTGGATCAAACCAGAAATATCTAGTTGTGTTGTGGCTATCACAATCCCAGATCTTGCTACAGCCTCTGTGTTTGTGTTTTGTGGAAATTATCAAAGGAATTTACAGTTTTGAATGAATTTCAGCAGGGAACATTTTGTTTGGTGCTGCCAAACACGAATTGGTTCCACATGGAGACAAAACCTTTGCACATTCGTTTTTTCTAGGGAGAAAGCTAGAGCAACATCGGCACAAAAAGGTGATATTTGTATTTGTATACATGAGATTTTCAGCACATGCCAAAGAAAAAGACTTTAATTTCTGCAAAACCAGTTTGACTGTGATTTTCTATGTCATTTTCACACAAATGTCACAAAATGTCCGGATATGACTGGATCAAACAAGAAATATCCGGTTGTGTTGTGGCTAACTCAACCCCAGATCTTGCTACAGCCTCTGTGTTTGTGTTTTCTGGATATTATCAATGGACTTTACGGTTTTGAATGAATTTCAGCAGGGAACATATTGTTTGGTGCTGCCAAACACGAGCTGGTTCTACATGGAGACAAAACCTCTACACATTCGCGTTTCCTAGCGATAAAGCTAGAGGAAATGCAGCAACCAAACATGATATTTGTGTTTGTATGCATAACATTTTATCCACTTGCCCAAGAAAAGACTTTGCTTTTCCCCAAAATCCGTTTGACTTTGCTTATCAAAGACGTTTGCGTATGAATTCCACAACACTTTGTTCAGAAATGACTGGATCATTCCAGAAATATCCAGTTTTGTTTTGGCTAATGTAATCCCAGATCTTGCTACAGATTCTGTGTTTGTGTTTTCTGGATATTAGCAATGGACTTTATAGTTTTGAATGAATTTTACCTGGGAACATATTTTTTTGTGCTGGCAAATACTAATTGGTTCCATAGGGAGACACAAATACACATTTGTGTTTTCCAGGTAGAAAGCTTTTGCAACTATGGGAAACAAACCTCATATTTGTGTTTCTATACGTAACATTTTATCAGCTTGACCAAGAATAGGACTTTGCTTTTTGCCAACACTAGTTTGACTGTGATTTTCTGTGTCATTTTCACACAAGTTTCACTACACTTTGTCCGGATATGACTGGATCAAACCAGAAATATCTAGTTGTGTTGTGGCTATCACAATCCCAGATCTTGCTACAGCCTCTGTGTTTGTGTTTTGTGGATATTATCAAAGAAATTTACAGTTTTGAATGAATTTCAGCAGGGAACATTTTGTTTTGTGCTGCCAAACACGAATTGGTTGCACATGGAGACAAAAAATTTGCACATTCGTTTTTTCTAGGGAGAAAGCTAGAGGAAATGCAGCAAACAAACATGATATTGGTGTTTGTATACATAACATTTTATCTACTTGCCCAAGAAAAAGACTTTGCTTTTCCCCAAAATCCGTTTGACTGTGCTTTTCAAGGTCCTTTGCATATAATTTCTAAAACACTAGGTTCAGAAATGAATGGATCATACCAGAAATATTCAGTATTTTTTTGGCAAATGCAACCCCAGATCTTGCTACAGCCTCTGTATTTATGTTTTCGGGATGTTAAAATGGACTTTATGGTTTTGAATGAATTTGTGCAGGGAACATTTTGTTTTGTGCTGCCAAATACATGCTGGTTCCACAAGGAGACAAAACCTCTACACATTCGTGTTTCCTAGGGATAAAGCTAGAGGAAATGCAGCAACCAAACATGATATTTGTGTTTGTATACATAACATTTTATCCACTTGCCCAAGAAAAGACTTTGCTTTTCCCCAAAATCCGTTTGACTGTGATTTTGAAGGACCTTTGCATATGATTTCCACAACACTTTGTTCAGAAACGACTGGATCATTCCAGAAATATCCAGTTTTGTTTTGGCTAATGTAATCCCAGATCTTGCTACAGACTCTGTGTTTGTGTTTTCTGGATATTAGCAATGGACTTTATATTTATGAATGAATTTTACCTGGGAACATATTGTTTTGTGCTGGCAAATACTAATTGGTTCCATAGGGAGACACAAATACACATTTGTGTTTTCTAGGTAGAAAGCTTTTGCAACTGTGGGAAACAAACCTGATATTTGTGTTTCTATACATAACATTTTATCAGCTTGCCGAAGAATAGGACTTTGCTTTTTTCCAAAACTAATTTGACTGTGATTTTCTGTGTCATTTTCACACACATTCCACTACACTTTGTCCGGATATGACTGGATCAAACCAGAAATATCTAGTTGTGTTGTGGCTATCACAATCCCAGATCTTGCTACAGCCTCTGTGTTTGTGTTTTGTGGAAATTATCAAAGGAATTTACAGTTTTGAATGAATTTCAGCAGGGAACATTTTGTTTGGTGCTGCCAAACACGAATTGGTTCCACATGGAGACAAAGCCTCTGCACATTCGTTTTTTCTAGGGAGAAAGCTAGAGCAACATCGGCACAAAAAGGTGACACTTGTATTTGTATACATGAGATTTTCAGCACTTGCCCAAGAAAAAGACTTTAATTTCTCCAAACCAGTTTGACTGTGATTTTCTATGTCATTTTCACACAAATGTCACAAAATGTCCGGATACGACTGCATCAAACAAGAAATATCCGGTTGTGTTGTGGCTAACTCAAGCCCAGATCTTGCTACAACCTCTGTGTTTGTGCTTTCTGGATATTATCAATGGACTTTACGGTTTTGAATGAATTTCAGCAGGGAACATTTTGTTTTGTGCTGCCAAACACGAATTGGTTCCACATGGGGACAAAACCTCTGCACATTCGTGTTTTATAGGCAGAAAGCTAGAGCAAGCTTGACCAAAAAAGGTGATATTTCTGTTTTTATGAATGACATTTTCACCACTTGCCCAAGAAAAAGACTTTAAGTTGTTCAAAACCAGTTTGACTGTGATTTTCTATGTCATTTTCACACAAATGTCACAAAATGTCTGGATACGACTGGATCAAGCAAGTAACATCCCGTTGTGTTCTGGCTAAGTCAACCCCAGATCTTGCTACAGCCTCTGTGTTTGTGTTTTCTGGATATTATCAAAGGACTTTATGGTTTTGAATGAATTTCAGCAGGGAACATTTTGGTATGTGCTGCCAAACACCAATTAGTTCCACATGGAGACAAAACCTTTGCACATTCCTGTTTTCTAGGGAGAAAGCTAGGGCAAGCTCCACAAAAAAAAGGTGATATTTGTGTTTGTAAACATGACATTTTCTCCACTTGCCCAAGAAAATGACTTTAATTTCTCCAAAACCAGTTTGACTGTGATTTTCTATGTCATTTTCACACAAATGTCACAAAATGTCCGGATACTTCTGGATCAAACAAGAAATATCCGGTTGTGTTGTGGCTAATTGAAACCCCAGATCTTGCTACAACCTCTGCGTTTTAGTTTTCTGGATATTGTCAAAGGAATTTACAGTTTTGAATGAATTTCAGCAGGGAATATTTTGTTTTGTGCTGCCAAACACAAATTGGTTCCACATGGAGACAAAACCTCTGCACAATCGTGTTCTCTAGGGAGTAAGGTAGAGGAAATCTGGCAAAAAATATGATATTTGTGTTTGTATACATGACATTTTATCCACTTGCCCAAAAAAAAGCCTTTAATATCTCCAAAACCAGTTTGACTGTGATTTTCTATGTCATTTTCACCCAAATGTCAAAACATGTCCGGATACGACTGGATCAAAGAAGAAATATCCGGTTGTGTTGTGGCTAACTCAACCCCTGATCTTGCTACAGCTCTGTGTTTGTGTTTTCTGTATATTATCAATGGACTTTATGGTTTTGAATGAATTTCAGCAGGGAACATTTTATTTTCTTGTGGAAGAAAAAAATTTGCTTTTCTCCAAAACCAGTTTGAGTGTGTTTTTCTATGTCATTTTCACAGAAATTCCACAAAACTTTTTCTGAATATGTTTAGATCAAACAAGAATTATCCAGTGTGTTGTGACTAACTCAATCCCATATCTTGCTACAGCCTCTGTATTGGTTTGTGTTTTCTGCATATTCGCTATGGACTTTACAGTTTTTAATGAGTTTTAGCATGTAACATTTTATTTTGTGCCTGCAAACGCTAATCGATTCCACACGGAGAAAAACCTCTGCACATTCGTGTTTTCTAGGAATAAATCTAGAGCAACTGCTGCAAACATGATATTTATGTTTGTAAACATGAAATTGAATCCACTTGCCTAGGAAGATGTCTATGCTTTTATCTAAAACCAGTTTGACTGATTTTCTGGGTCCATTGCATACCAATTTCATACCAGAAATATCCAGTTGCGTTGTGGCTACCTCAATCCCAGATCTTGCTATAGCCTCTGTGTTTGTGTATTCTGGATATTATCAATGGACTTTATTGTTTTGAATGTTTTTAAGTAGGGAACATTTTCTTTTGTGCTGTGAAACACTCACTGGTTCCACATGGAGACACAAACCTCTACACATTCGTGTTTTCTAGGGAGAAAGCTAGAGAAATTGCAGCAAAGAAACATGATATTTCTGTTTCTATAGATGACATTTTATGCACTTGCCTAAGAGAAAGACTTTGCTTTTATCCAAAACCAGTTTGTCTGCGATTTTCTGGGTCCATTGTATACACACTCCACAACACTTTGTCCAGATATGACAGGGTGAAACCAGTAATATCCACTTTTGTTGTGGAAAACTGAATCCCAGATCTTGCTACAGCCTCAGTTTTTGTGTTTTCTGAATATTTTCAATGGACTTTATGGTTTTGAATGAATTTTAGCAGGGAACATTTTGCTTTGTGCTGGCAAACGGTATTTGGTTCCACAAGAAGACAAAACCTCTTCACATTCATGTTTTCTAGGGAGAAAGTAGAGCAACTGTGGGCAACAAACAGGATATTTATATTGTTGGCATGATATTTTATCCACTTGCCCAAGAAAAAGACTGTATGGTTATCCAAAACCAATTTACTGTGATTTTCTGGGTCCCTTGCAGATGAATTCCAGAACACTGTGTCCACATGTGACTGGATCAAACCATAAATATCTGGTTATATTGTGGCTAACTTAATCGTAGACCTTACTACAGTGTCTATGTTTGTGTTTTCTCGATATTATCAATGGACTTATGGTTTTGAATGAATTTTCACAAGTTTCATTTGGTTTTGTGCTTACAAATGTTAATTGGATCCACATGGAGCAAAAACCTATACAGAATCATGTTTCTAGGGAGAAAGCTAGAGCAACCGTGGCTAACATGATATTTGTGTTTGTATACATGACAGTTTATCCACTTGCCCAAGAAGAAGACTGTGCTTTTCTCCAAAACCAGTTTGTCTGTGATTTTCTGGGTTTATTGCATAGAAATTTCAAACACTTTGGATGTAACTGGATCATAACAGAAATATACGGTTGTGTTGTGGCTAACTCAATCCCTTATCTTGATACAGCCTCTGTGTTTGTTTTTCTGGATATTATCAATGCACTTTACATTGTGGAATGAATTTTAGCAGTTTGGTTGTGATTTTCTGGGTCCATTGCATACAAATTCCACAATACTTTGTCCAGATATGACTGGATGAAATCAGAAATATCAGGGAATATTTTGTTTCCTGCTGCCAAATAAGAATTGGTTCCATATGGAGACAAAAACTCTACACATTTGTGTTTTCTAGGGAGAAAGCTGGAGCAACTACTGCAAACATGATATTTATATTTGTAAACATGACATTGAATCCACTGGCCCAGGAAGAAAAACTGAAAACCAGTTTGAGTGTGATTTTCTGTGTCCATTGAATATGAATTCCACAACAATGTGTCCAGATATGTGTGGATAATACCAGCAATATCTTGTTGTGTTTTGGCTAACTGAAATCCACATCATACTACAGCCTCTGTGTTTGTGTTTTCTGGATATTCTCTATGGACTTTACAATTTTTAATGACTTTTAGCATGCGACATTTTGCTCCACGCTGGCAAATGCTAATTGGTTCCATATGCACACAAAACCTCTACACACTCATGTTTTCTATGGAGTAAGCTAGAGCAACTGCAGGAAACAAACAAGATATTTATGTTTGTAAACATGACATTTTATCCACTTACCCAAGAAAGTCTTTGTTTTTCTCCAAAACAACTTTGACTGTGATTTTCTGTGTCCGTTATGGTTTGGAATGAATTTTAGCAGTGAACATTTGGTTTCATACTGGCTAAAAATAACTGGTTCGACATGGAGACAAAAACTACACATTCCTGTATTCTAGGGAGAAAGCTGGAGTACCTGTGGCAAACAAGCACGATATTTGTTTTTGTATACATGACATTTTATAAACTAGCCCAAGTAAAAAATTTTGCTTTTCTCAAAAACCATGTGATTTTCTATGTCATTTTCATACAAATTCCTCAACACTTTGTAGGGATATAACTGGATGAAACAAGAAATATCCTGTTGTGTTGTGGCGAACTCAATCCCAGTACTTGCTACAACCTCTGTGTTTGTGTTTTCTGGATATTATCAATGGACTTTATGATTTTGAATGAATTTTAGCAGGTGATACATAATTTGGTGGTGGCAAATGCTAATTGTTGGCACAGGAGAAAAACCTCTACACATTCGTGTTTTCTAGGGAGAAATCTAGAGCAACTGCTGCAAACATGGTATTTATGTTTGTAAACATGACATTGAATCCCATTTCCCAGGAAAAAGACTGGCCTTTTCTCCAAAACAAGCTTGATTGTGATTTTCTGGGTCCATTGCATATGAATTCCACAACACTTTATCCGCATGTGGCGGGATCAAACCAGAAATATCCGGTTATGTCGTGGTTAACTCAAATCCAGCTCTTGCTACAGTCTCTGTGTTTGTTTTTTCTGATTATTCTCTATGGACTTTACTGTTTTGAATGAGTTTTAGCATGTAACATTTTGTTTAATGCTGTCAAATGGTAATTGGTTCAACATGCAGACAAAACCTCTACACATTCGTGATTTATAGGTAGAAAGCTAGAGCAACTTCTGGAAAAAAACAGGATATTTATGTTTGTACAATTGACATTGACTTCACTTGCCCAAGGAAAAGATTTTGCTTTTCTCTAAACCTAATTTCAAAGTGATTTTCCATATCATTTTCACACTAATTCCACAACACTTTGTCCAGACATGACTGAATCAAACCAGAAATATCTGGTTGTATATTGGCTAACTCAATACCACATCTTGCTACAGGCTCTCTGTTTGTGTTTTCAGGATATTATCAATGGACTTTACAGTTTTGAATGAATTTTGAATGGAATATATAATTTAGGGGTGGCAAATGCTAATTGTTTCCAGATGAAGAAAAAATCTCTATACATTCGTGTTTTCTTGGGAGAAAGCTACAGCAACTGTTGCAGAGATGATAATGGGATTTGCTGCAAAACCAGTTTGACTGTGATTTTCTGAGTCCATTGCATACGAATTCCACAACACTTTGTCCAAATATGACTGGATCAAACCTGAAATATTTGGTTGTGTTGGGGCTAACTCAATCCTAGAAATTTCTACAGCCTCTGTGTATGTGTTTTCTGGATAGTATCAATGGACTTTATGGTTGGAATGAATTTTAACGGGGAACATTTTATTTTGTACTGGTTAATGCTAATTGGTTCAATAAGACAAAACGTCTACACATTCGTGTTTTCTAGGGAGAAAGCTCGAGCATATGTGGCAAACAAAAATGATATTTACGTTTGTAAACATCATATTTATTCACTTTCCCAAGAAAAAGACTTTGCTTTTCTCCAAAACCAGTTTGGATGTGATTTTCTGGGGCCATTGCATACGAATACCATGACACTTTGTCTGGATATGACTGGACCATACCAGAAATATCCGGTTGTGTTGTGGCTAACTCAAATCCAGATGTTGCTATAGCCTCTGTGTTTGTGTTTTCTGGATATTATCAATGGGCTTTAGGTTTGGAATGAATTTTAGCAGGGAACATACTGTTTGTGCTCCCAATCACTAATTGGCTACACATGGAGACAAAAACTCTACAAATTTGTGTTTTATAGGGAGAAAGCTAGAGCAACTGTGACAAATAAACATGATATTTGTGTTTGCATACATAAAATTTTATCCACTTGTTCAGGATATAGACTGTGCTTTTCTCCAACACCAGTTTTACTGTGATTTTCTGTGTCCTTTGCATACGAATTCCAAAACACCTTGTCCGGATATGACTGGACCATAACAGAAATATCCGGTTGTGTTGTGGCTAAATCAAATCCGGATCTTGCTACAGCCTCTATGTTTGTTTGTGTTTTCTGGATATTATCAATGGACTTCACGGATTTGAGTGAATTTTAGCAGGGAACATTTAATTTTGTGCTGACAAACACTAATTTGTTCCACATGGAGACAAAACTTCTGGAAATTCGTGCTTCCTATGGAGAAAGCTAGAGCAACTGTGGCAAACAAACATGATATTTGTGTTTGTATACATGACAATTTATCTGCTTGCCTAAAAAAAAAGACTTTGCTTTTCTCCAAAACCAGTTTGACTGTGATTTTCTATGTCATTTCCACACAAATTTTGCAACACTTATTAATGATATGACTGGATCAAACAAGAAATATCCAGTTGTGTTGTGGCTAACTCAATCCCAGATATTGCTACAGCCTTTGTGTTTGTTTGTGTTTTCTGCATATGCTCTATGGACTTTACAGTTTTGAATGAGTTTTAACATGTAACATTTTATTTTGTGCTGGCAAACACTAATTTTTCAACTTGGAGAGAAAAAGCTCAACACATTCGTGTTTTCTAGGAAGAAATTCAGATCAACCATGGCAAACATGATATTTATGTTTATGAACATGAAATTGAATCCACTTGCCAAAGAAAATGACTGTGCTTTTCTACAATACCAGTTTGACTGATTTTCTGGGTCCATTGCATACGAATTTCAAAACACTTTGTCTGGATATGACTGGTTCATAGTAGAAATTTCCGGTTGTGTTGTGGCTACCTCAATCCCAGATCTCGCTACAGCCTCTGTGATTGTGCTTTCTGGATATTCTCTATGGACTTCATAGTTTTGAATGGAATATATCATGTAACATTTGGTTTCATGCTAGCAAATGCTAATTGGTTCCATATGCGGACAAAACCTCTACACATTCGTTTTTTCTAGGGAGAAAGCTAGAGCAACTGCAGTAAACAAACAGCATATTTATGTCTGTAAACATAACATTTTATCCAATTGCCCAAGAAAAAGAATTTGCTTTACTCCAAATCCTGTTTGACTGTGATTTTCTTTATCCATGGCATAGGAATTCCACAACACTTTGTGCAGATATGCCTGGATCATACTAGAAATATCCATTGTGCTGTGGCTACCTCAATCCCACATCTTGCTACAGCCTCTGTGTTTGCGTTATCTGGATATTCTCTATGGAGTATAGCGTTTTGAATGAATTTTAGCATGCAACATTTTGTTTTCTGCTGGTAAACTCTAATTGGTTCCATATGCCGACAAAATCTCTATATATTCGAGTTTTTTAGGGAGAAAGGTAGAGCAACTGTGGGAAACACACATTACATTTATGTTTGTAAACATCATAGTTATCCACTTGCTCAAGAAAAAAGACTGCTTTACTCTGAAACCAGTTTGTGATTTCTGGATCTATTGCTCTGGATTCCAAAACACTTTTTCCGGATGTGACTGTATGAAACCAGAAATATCCATTTGTGTTTTGGCTAACTCAACCCCAGATCTTGCTACAGCCTCTGTGTTTGTGTTTTCTGGATATTATCAATGGGCTTTACGGTTTTGAATGAATTTTAGCAGGTGACATTTAATTTTGTGCTGGCAAATGCTAATTGTTGTCACAGGAGAAAAACCTCTACACACTCGGGTTTTCTAGGGAGAAAGCTACAGCAACTGCTGCAGAGACGATATTTATGTTTGTAAACATGACATTGAATCCACTTGTCCAGGAAAAATAATGGGATTTGCTGCAAAACCAGTTTGACTGTGATTTTCTGAGTCCATTGCATACGAATTCCACAACACTTTGTCCAAATATGACTGGATCAAACCTGAAATATTTGGTTGTGTTGGGGCTAACTCAATCCTAGAAGGTTCTACAGCCTCTGTGTATGTGTTTTCTGGATAGTATCAATGGACTTTATGGTTGGAATGAATTTTAACGGGGAACATTTTATTTTGTACTGGTTAATGCTAATTGGTTCAATAAGACAAAACGTCTACACATTCATGTTTTCTAGGGAGAAAGCTCGAGCATATGTGGCAAACAAAAATGATATTTACATTTGTAAACATCATATTTATTCACTTTCCCAAGAAAAAGACTTTGCTTTTCTCCAAAACCAGTTTGGATGTGATTTTCTGGGGCCATTGCATACGAATACCATGACACTTTGTCTGGATATGACTGGACCATACTAGAAATATCTGGTTGTGTTGTGGCTAACTCAAATCCAGATATTGCTATAGCCTCTGTGTTTGTGTTTCCTCGATATTATCAATGGACTTTACGTTTTGGAATGGATTTTAGCAGAGAACATTTCAGTTGTGCTCCCAATCACTAATTGGTTACACATAGAGACAAAATCTCTACAAATTTGTGTTTTATAGGGAGAAAGCTAGAACAACTGCGACAAACAAACATGATATTTGTGTTTGCATACATGAAATTTCATCCACTTATTCAGGAAATAGACTGTGCTTTTCTCCAACACCAGTTTTACTGTGATTTTCTGTGTCCTTTGCATACGAAAACCAAAACACCTTGTCCGGATATGACTGGACCATACCAGAAATATCCGGTTGTGTTGTGGCTAAATCAAATCCGGATCTTGCTACAGCCTCTATGTTTGTTTGTGTTTTCTGGATATTATCAATGGACTTTATGGTTTTCAATGAATTTTAGCAGAGGACATTTTGTTTTGTGCTGTCAAACATTAATTGGTTGCGAATGGAGACAAAAACTCTACACATTCGTGTTTTCTAGGGAGAAAGCTAGAGCAACTGAGGTAAACAAACATGATATTTGTGTTTGTATACATGACATTTATCCACTTGCCCAAGGAAAAGACTCTGCTTTATTCAAAACCAGTTTGTCTGTTATTTTTGGGTCCATTGCATATTTATTGCACAACACTTTTTTCCGGACATGACTGGATCATACCAGAAATATCCGGTTGTTTTGTGGCAAACACAAATCCAGATCTTGCTACAACCTCTGTGTTTGTGTATTCTGGATATTCTCTATAGACTTTATGGTTTTAAATGAATTTTAGCATGTGACATTTTGTTTTGTGCTGCCAAACGCTAATTGGTTCCATATGCAGAAAAAACCTCTACACATTCGTGTTGTCTATGGAGAAAGCTAGAGCAACTGCGTTAAAAAAAAACATTATATTTATGTTTGCAAACATGACATTGAATCCACTTACCCAAGAAAAGTACTTTGCTTTTCTCCACAACCAGTTTGACTGTGATTCTGATTTGTCCGCTTACGAATTCCACAACATTTTATTTGGTTATAACTGGATGAAACCAGTGTTTTGTGTTTAGGCTAACTGAAATCCAGATCTTGCTGCAGCCTCTGTGTTTGTGTTTTCTTGATATTATCTATGGACTTTACGATTTTGAATTAATTTTAGCAGGGAACACATTATTTTGTGCTGGCAAAGGCTAATTGTTTGCACATGGAGAAAAAATGTCTACACATTCATGTTTTCTAGGGAGATATCTAGAGCAACTCTGGGAATCATGATATTTATGTTTTTAAACATGACATTGAATCCACTTACCTAGGAAAATCCCTGTGCTTTTCTCCACAACCAACTTGACTGTGATTTTCTGGGTGCATTCTATGTGAATTCCACAATACTTTTCCCGGATATGACTGGACCAAACCAGAAATATGTGGTTGTGTTCTGGCTAACTGAATCCCACAACTTGCTACAGCCTTTGTGTTTGTTTGTGTTTTCTGGATATTCTCTATGGACTTTATGTTATGGAATGAATTTTAGCAGGAAACATTTTATTTTGTGCTGGCCAACGCTAATTAGTTCCACATGGAGAAAAACCTCTACACATTTGCATTTTCTAGGGAGAAATCTAGAGCAACTGTGGGAAACAAACATGATATTTATGTTTGTATGCATGACATGAATCCACTTCCCAGGAAAAAGACTGTGCTTTGTCCAAAACCAGTTTGAGTGTGCTTTTCTGGGTCCTTTGCATAAGAATTCCACAACAGTTTGTCCTGATATGACTGTATCATACCAGAAATATTCGGTTGTGTTTTGGCTAACTCAATCCCAGATCTTGCTACAGCTTCTGTGTTTATGTTTTCTGGATATTATCAATGGACTTTATGGTTTGGAATGAATTTTAGCAGGGAGCATTTAGTTTTGTGCTGGCAAACACTAATTGGTTCCATATGCAGACAAAACCTCTACACATTAATTAATTAATGTATTCACAAATTGTTGTTTGGAACAGTTTTTAAAACATTTTAGAGGCCGGTGCTATGGTGTAATGTGTAAAGCCGCCACCTGCAGTGCTGGCATCCCATATGGGCACCAGTTCATGTCCTAGTTGCTCCACTTCTGATTCTGCTCCCTGCTATGGCCTAGGAAAGCAGTAGAAGATGGCCCAAGTGTTTGAGCCCCTGCACCTGCGTGGCAGATCTGGAAGAAACTCCTGGCTCCTGGCTTCAGATCAGCACAGCTCTGGCTGTTGTGGCCATTTGGAGAGTTAACCAGCAGACAGAAAACCGACCTCTCTCTCTCTCTCTCTCTCGCTCTCACTCTCGCTCTCTCTCTCTCTCTCTCTCTGCCTCTCTGCCTTTGAAATAAATAAATAAATCTTTAAAATAAATGCTAATACTTTATAAAAGCAGCCTCCATCAGAGATGCTTCCCCCTTAAAGTTAATCATTAATATTTTAGCTCCCTGGCTTATGCAGTGGGCCAAGCCATGTTGAGTCTAGGCAGGCACCATTTGCTCTTACCAGCCGCCTTGGTAACAGAAATTCCATTGCACTGGACAGTTGGCTGGTCCAATCCCACAGTGTACTATGCCATTTTCCAAACAACAGCTGTCACCTGAGTCCTTATTTTTCTAATGCCTCAGGTCTGTACAATAAACCAAACTGCTCTAAACCATTCAAATAACTGATAATTCTCCAAAGGAATGACCTAGCTTTTCTAAGTTAATTTGTATTTTGTAGTCAGGGGTATAAGCAATAACCTAGACAAGGGGGAGAATATAGACAGAATTGTTTACATTTTTTAAAAGGATTTATTTATTTGAAAGAGTTACACATAGAGAGAATGAGAGAGAGAGAGAGAGAGAGAGAGAGAGAGAGAGAGAGAGAGAGAAAGAGAGAGAGAGTGTGTGTCTTCCATCCACTGGTTCACTCCACAATTAGCTGTCATGGACAGAACTGTTTCAATCCGAAGCCAGGAGCCAGGAGCTTCTCCCAGGTCTCCCACATGGGTGCAGGGGCCCAAAGACCTGTGCCATGCTCCACTGCTTTCCCAGGCCACAGCAGAATATTGGATCAGAAGAGGAGTAGCCAGGACTCAAACTGGCACCCATATGGGATCTGGCACTACAGGTGGCAGCTTTATCCAGTACACCACAGTGCGGGCCCCTGGTACTTGTACATGAATCTGGTAGAATATAAGGTCAGCAAAAGGCCCTAGGAGGTACTGAGAATAAACAGGAGCAACCAGATTGAAAAGTAGGAACAAATGGGCAAGAAGAATTAGAAGTGAGGGGATAAAGATTAGCTTTGGGGAAAAAAGCCAACTTAAATCCTCTAAGCAAAGTTCCTTCCTTCATTCCATCACTACTGCCCTCACTCCAGAGTTCTAAGGACAGAATTCAAGGGCAGGCATGGGTTGCAGGTTGGGGCACAATGGAAGGGGCACTGACAGCCCTATTTGCCTAATAGCAACCTCCCCACCCCAACTTCTGATCCCACTGCCAAGAATCAGCTTCATAGAGGAAACCACTTAGGGCCAAGGCTTGGAGAAAACCACAGACCCCATGTCCTCATGCCCTTTAAGCCTCTTTGAAATCATGATGCTGCTTGAGAACGTGAGATCTTGGCCAAGCTGCTTCTAAGGAACACAAAGATGGGGCCGCTGTTGTGGCAAAACAGGCTAAAGCACTGACTGCAACAATGTCAGCATATGAGCACAGGTTCAAGCCCCAGCCTCTTAGAATCTGACCCAGCTCCCTGCTGATATGCCTGGGAAGGCAGCAGCAGATTGTCTAAGTACTTGGGCCCCTGCCAACCATGTGGGAGACCCAGATGGAGTTCTGGCAGCCTGGCTTTAACTTGGCCAAGATCTGGCAATTGTGGCCATTTGGAAAAGCAGCCAAAGATGGCCCAAGCCTTTGGGCCTCGATATGCATGTGGGAGCCCTTGAAGAAGCTCCTGGCTCCTGTCTACAGCTTGACCCATCCCTGGCTATTGTGGCCATTTCAGGAGTGAACTAGTGGGTGGAAGCTCGCTCACTCTCTCTCTGTCTCCTCTAACTCTGTTTTTCAAATAAATAAATGAAATCTTTCCAAAAACAACCTTCATGATCTGATTATATTAAATAAGCGCATATTGAAGTTTGCCACAGATATAAAGCCTTTCCCAAATGTTTGTTCTTTCCAATCCTCCTGGCCCAGCTCTAACTTCTAAAAATCTCACCTAAGGGACAAGCCCTTCCAGATCCTTCCAGATCTGACATGGCCTCTTCATCTCCCTAGCAGTGGCCCGGCACAGAGCCCAGCTCTGCTTACAACCACAAAGCTCTCTAGGGCAGAAAGCCCCTTTCATCTGAACTTTGCCTGTCATTCCTCAGGCCAAGTTGCTATGCCTCTGAGCCAGAACAGTTCCCTCCACAGAATAGGGAAGAGTCACTGACCCTGGACACAGCAAAATAAAAGTGCTTGGACTTCTGTAAAAGAAAAGGGTGAATTCTTTGCAGTGGAGATACGGCAGAGTACAGTATCAGCTGAGATGTCACGGGTCTGTATAAAACAGACCTGTCTTCCAACTTGTACTCCCAAAAGTCTACAGAAGTTGGGAAACTTTTGTCCTGAACCACTTATGCAAAGAATTCTGCCATCATTCTCAGGAAATGGACTCTGTGCTGTAGCCCAAAATCATGTTCAGAACTGCACCTGGGGCCAGTGCTGTGGCATAGTAGGTTAAACCTCTGCCTGTGGCACCTGCATCCCATAGGGTGCTGGTTCGGGTCCCAGTTGGTCCTCCCCCAGTCCAACTCCCTGCTAATGGCCTGGGAAAGCAGTGGAAGATGGTCCAAAGGCTTGGGGCCCTGCACCCACATGGGAGACAAGGAAGAAGTTCCTAGCTCCTGGCTTCAGATCAGCCACCCATTGCCCATCACAGCCATTTGGGAAGTGAATGAGCAGATGGAAGACCTCTCTGTCTCCTCATCTCTCTGTCTATAACTCTACCTCTCTGAATAACTAACTGAAAAATAAGAAAAAGAAGAACTGCATCTAAGAGTTCTCCCTCCAGTTGTACATGTGGGTATTGTATAACCCAATTCAGTCCCCCATTAATGTGCTGTTCCTTAAACAAGCATTTCTGTGTGTATCCATATCCATGCATACAGTGCATATGTGCCATATTTATTTAGTAATTTTAGACTACAAAACACACTTGTGTGATCTATTCCATCTCAGCCATCCAGAAAGGCAGGGCAAGATTATCTGCTTCCTCTCATTTTTAATTTTATTTATTAATTCATTTATTTATGTATTTATTTGGTTATTTATTTTTGCCAGGCATAGTTAGACAGTGAGAGAGACAGAGAGAAAGGTCTTCCTTTTTCCATTGGTTCACTCCCCAAGTGGCTGCTACAGCTGGTGCACTGTACCAATCTGAAGCCAGGAGCCAAGTGCTTCCTCCTGGTCTCCCATGTGGGTGCAGGGCCCAAGCACTTGGGCCATCCTCCACTGCCTTCCCGGGCCTCAGCAGAGAGCTGGACTGGAAGAGGAGCAACCAGGACAGAATCTGGCGCCCCAACCGTGACTAGATCCCAGGCTGCCGGCACCACAGGGGGAGGATTACCTAGTGAGCCTCAGCACTGGGTGCTTCCTCTCATTTTAAGTTGGAGTAGCTGGGGCTCAGAAGAACAAAGTGATTTAGCTGCACACAGCTCATCACTGACAAGCCCAACATTTCTGATCCTGCATTGTGACCCTGTCCTTAAGCTGTTCTTCACTTTCTAGGCACCAATTCCCACTTGTCAGTGTGCCAGGAGCTGCCCAGTCCTGGGCTCAACACTGAGGGGTCCTTCACACTCTATCAAATGGGCTGAAGCCGGCCAGTGCCTCTCAGCAAAGAGGTGCGTTTGCTCTCACAACCACTATCTCTTGAGCCAAGCACAACATGAAGTGATACACTGGATACTGTGACACAAGGAGATAGACATACACCTACAGGAGAGACACAATGAAGCAAATAATTACAATGAAATGAGATGAGCCTTTTAAAGGGAGGTAGGAAATTACATTAGGAGTAAATCCCACAAAGAAGTCTAGAAGCAAGTTGAAGGAAAGCAGCCCCTAGTGGACAGGAATCTAAAGCCGCACGACCTCATCCTGAGCCCTTTCTGTAGGTCATTTCACCTCGCAGTCACCGGCACTGCCCCAGGAAGTGGAAGAACTTGAAGCAGAAGGCCAATCCGCATGTGCCCGTGACTATTCTGCCACTTTCCACCCTCCAGCACTTATTTCTTTACAAATTAGGATTTCCAAACTTGAGAGCTGGCAAAGAGAAAGGGAGCGCTGATTTAAAAACAAACAAACAAACAAACCAACAAACAAAACAACCCTCCAGCCCCTCCTGGCAGCGTATAGCAGAAAGATGTGCTGGTGGGAGCCCAAGCCATACCAAAGCATACCCAGCCTCCCCCACATCGGGCTAAGCACCCCAAGCCCCTCCCCTGGGCCACCTCCTAATTACAAAATTGCAGAGAAGGGGCAGCTGGAGCATGCACCGTCAGCTGCTCAGCAACATGGGAAGGAAAGGGAACTCCCCATGAAGGAGTCAAGGCCACCAGGGTGACACAAGGGGGAACCTCCCCAGGACTGGGAAAGAAAGGCACTGCTGGGAGCAGAACTGTGTCTCCACTCTCACCTGCTGCTCTGGAGAATGGCATCCTCTGTCTCTCCTCCCTCCTAACCCTAACTCCCAGTCCCTCAGGGTCAAACTCCTCTGCAAAACCTTCATTCCCTCTGATGCTGGCCCCCTAGAAGAGGGATCCAGAAACCTCAAGGGACAAAAGCATCACTTCGGGAGGCTGCCTGCTAAAGACACAGAACTCTGGGCAGCATTCCCTGTGGTTCTGCTCAGAAGGATGAGTGTGGGTCCTGGGAATCTGCATTATACAGGATGATCCCCACAGTCGCCACCCCCTCTCCACCACCACCACACATGGCTTGAAGCTGGCAGTCCTGACATCACAGGATGATGCCTGCCCTGGAAATGTTCAAGCCCTTCCTGTCTGTGGTTTTTCATGACCATTTCTGCTTCATAGAAACATCTTAGCTATCCACCATGACCACCAGGCTCCCAGGAAGAAGAAGTAGGACTCCCTCTTTTGACCTAGCCTCCCTCAAGAAAGCCAAGGCCAAGCAATGCACCTAGAATGGGAAACCAAAGAACTCTGACAAGAATCCAAAGGACAATGGGGTTTCAGCTAATGGCTAAGTGACCAACCATGCAGAGGGCAAAATATAGAGCTGAGCATTAACTTCAGTTTAATCAGGACTCCTAATCTACCTCCCAATAAACAGCAGCATGGCAATGTCCTCCTTTGCCTTGGAATATTTCCTGAGTGTCTCCTCTGTGCTGGGCATGGTTCTGAATACTCTTGGGGTCTTCTGGTGGTGAAGCTATCACACATCATCAGGAAGTATTGGATAGTGATTTTGTTACCGAAGAAATTGCAGGGTTCTTGTCTTCGCGCAAGAAAGAATTCAGGCGTGAGACAGAGAGCAGTGGGAGGTAAAATAGCAAGGTTTATTAAGAAGGAACATCTGTAAGGACGGATGGGCACCTCTCCAGACAGGACCTGAGAGAGAGTGCCCAGTCCCTCAGACTGGGGAGGGGGGGGGCTGCATGGGTGAGTGGAGAGTACACCCGGCCAGGCCAGGTGGGCGGCTCAGCAAAGATGCAGAGAGCTGAGCGCGCAGTCCAGTTGAGGCTGGGGGTTTTAAGGAGATGGGTCTTGCTTCCCCACCTCTGCTCCTCTTGGAACAAAGGGCTTTTTGGATGTAAATAGAAAAACTTCTCTTGAAGGTCTGAAACAAAGGACTTTATGGATGCAAATGTTATCAGACCTGAGGAAGGGAGCAGGGTGTTTTGAGATGCAGATACTGGGCTGCACCTGGGAGATTGTGGAAGATTTATCAGGCAGGAAGCAGGAGGGGTGAGGGCCTCCACCTGGCAGGTTATCAGGTAAAAGGGGGCAGGGCAGGCAGGATGCGAAATCTGGGCTTCCCCTGAAACATTGTTAGGATGACTTTGAGATGCAGATGCATATAGATGTCTTCTGTTTAGGCCTGTCACACACACATAAGCTCATAACTGACTTCCTACCTAACATTCCCCCCTCAAGAGGTAATACCCAAAATTCTTTTTGGGATTATGGATGGAGTTCTGTCTTCTGTAACTTCTTCAAAGCTGGCATGTGGGCGTGGAGGGAGATTTGGGTATTTCCTCTTGCTATCTGTCTTATGGTATGTGACAGTAGCCTTAGAAAGGCTGTGCTGCTCGGTCCAGGGGGCTGCTCAGGTCGTCCAGTGGGATGGGCTGGAAGCCTTGTCTGACGACAATTTGGAGTTCAACAGCTCTTAGTCTGCTAGAGACAAAATGAACAAGGGCATTAAAAACACACGGTCCAAAGAGAAGCAGCAAGATTACAGAAGTTATTGGGCCAAGGAGAGGAAATAGCCAAGATTTCCATGACCAGATGTTAGGCCAGAAATCCCAGCCCTGCTTGGCCTGGTCCTGGAGCTGTTTGGAATTGTCCAGGAAAAGTACAAATTTGGGTTTGTCCTGGAGCATGGCACAGATACCCCCTGGAGCAGCAGTTAGCATGTTTAATACTTCTTTTTCTTATAACCTTTTGTGACTTCCACACACCCTCTTCAACTTACTTTAAACATTTCACCATTTCCATTCCAGTCTAGAGTAAACTAGCCATCAGGATAAAGTCATTCTTACAAACCATGTCCTTTCCTTATATAAAAAGCTCTTTCCTTTTTAGCCCTTCTTACCAACAACACTCTTTCCTTCTGAACCTTTCTTACCAAGCACACATTTCTATACTTGATGTTTTCCATAGAGCCTGGTTGGCTCTTCTTACCTTACCAGAAGACTGAGGTCTCCATGCAGAGTGAAGATGCCTTAAAAATCCCTTGTGTGATCTAGAGCTCTGGTTAAGGCAATTAGTTCTGCTAGCTGAGCAAAAGTTCCTGGGGGCAGAGCACGTTTCAATAACGTGCCATGCTGTAACTGTTGCATACCCTGAGAATCAGGTCCTGTCTGACAAAACTGTTTCTGTCTGTGAACCAAACCTCATCTGCATTAGTCAGGGGGCTTTTAGGTCCCTTCTGCTGGCATAGATCAAGACTATAGATTTGATCTATAGTCTCAGTACAGGAGTGGAGGGGACCACTTTCCCCTGGAACTGGCATTAAAGTAGCTGGGTTTAGTGTAGAGCAATGCCTTATTTTTACCTGGGGGTTTTCTAGAAGGAGGACCTGATATTTTAGTATTCTACTATCTGTGAGCCAGTGAGAGCCCTTTTGCTCTAATAGAGAATTTATTTGATGTGAGGTATAAAGGGCGATATCTTGCCCCAGTGTAATTCTAGATACCTCCTCTGTCAGCAAGGCAGCTGCTGCCATTGTCTTTAGGCACTGAGGCCATCCTTGTGCAACCATGTCTAAGGTTTTAGAAAAGTAGCCCACTGGTTGCTTAACAGGTCCCAGATCCTGAGTTAACCCTCCTAAGGCGACTCCCCTGCCTCCCAGTGATGTACAGCTGGGAGGGTTTCTCTGGGCTTGGCAGTCCTAGCACAGGGGCTTTAGCCATAGCATCCTTTAGCTGAGCAAAGGCTGTGGTTTGCTCTTTCCCCCAAAGGAGGGGGCTCTGCTTTGGCTGCCTGTTAAGAGCCTGGTTTAGGAACTGTGCTATTTCCCTGTATCTAGGAACCTGTAACCTGATAGAGAAAAGCTGGGACTGCCTGAAGTTTGCAGAAGTAGGAATTTGCTGCATGGCCCATATCCTCTCTGGGGCTGGTTTTCTCTCCCCAGGGGAGAGGATAAGGGTTAAATAATTAACACTCTAATGGACTAGCAATGCTTTGTTTTCCTCCAGATACCTAGTAGCTAGTTTTGCTAGGAAGTTAAGCCAATGTACAAGACTAGAGTCTCAGGCTGGGAAAGGAGACAGACTAACAAATCATTTACATTTACTCATCTACATTATGGATTATTGTGCACCCCCCTCAAGAGATAGTCCCTTTAAGTCCTCAGTGAGGACCTGTCCAAATAGGTGCAGGACTATCTGAGTTAGCTGTTACTGAAAGCCCTGTTTTTAGGAACTGGCAGGGAGGACTTTCTCTAAGCTTAATACTATTGGATAGACGTTTAAGGCCTGGCTGGGTGTGTGAGGCCCAGACCTATCCAGGGGGTGCTGGAAGAGAATTGCAAGAGATGTGAATCTCCTTTAAGGGAGGCACCCTGTTGACTTGCATTACCTGGCTGGACTAGGAGGAGAGCTTTAATAGGAGGCTGGTAGAAATAGGCAACTTGCGTTTCACTGACCCTAGGCCATCCCCTCAATAGCAGTGGCTGGAGCTAGAAGCTAGGCAGAGGCTGGGCAGAGCTAAAGGCTTTTTAGCTCGGGGCCACAGGGTCTGCGGTTCTGAACCAGGAGTCCTTCGACACCCAGGGCAGTTCCGTGTCCAGTGGCCATGCTCTTGGCAGAGCTGACAGAAGGCAGTTTCTGTTGCGGCAGCTGCTTGCCCAATGCCCTGGCTCCTTATATCAGCAACAGGTGCTGTTTGGGGTGCACTGGCCTTGCTGGGTCTCCTTGATGGCAGATCACTGTGCAGAAAGCCATAGATTGGCCTGTTGCCTATCCTCATATCGCTCCTGCTGCTAGCTTGCTCCTCGTTCTCCTGGTCTCTAATAAAGTAGACCAAGGAGGCAGCCTCTATGTCAGTCAAGGGGGTGCTCAACCCAACCCTGATTTCTTTAATATCAGGGTGAGCTAAAAAAAACTATGGTCATGGGCAAATTCTAACACTTAGTATTTTTCTGCGAGTTAAGACCATGCCCATGAGAACTATGACCTTTTAGGTAAGATCAACTGTGGTGACCTGCTTGCATACTTTGAGGTCATCAGTACAACTTTCTATTTATCCCTCAATTTGGTTTAAAAGGGGAGTTCTGCCCATTTACCGCATACACTGAAAAATCGATCTAGCTGTCACATTATTTCATAGTTTAACCTCTTATTTTGGCTATGCTGTTTGGTCCTCCATACTGTGGCCAGGCATTGTTACAGAAAAGGTCAACCATTCCTTACATAAGGTCTGGGGAATCAAACCGTACATCACAGTGGAGAGTCCTGAAGAACTGTAGTAACTTCCCTTCTGGAAGAGAAAAGAGGAGAAGTGAGGCAACGAGTCGGGTCTCTAGACTGACTTCCTGGGCTTTCAGATTTAACTGGCGGTTTAACCAGTGCTTACTGCGTAGCCTGACTTAGAGGAGAAATTGTGGCAGACGTCTCTGCCATCCTTTGGCTTCCGGATTATTTACCGTGTAGCCAGTGGGCTATGGGCCTGGGTTTCCGGGTTTAACTAGTCTTACCGTGTAACCCATAAGTTTTTTGGCTTCTGGGCTTTCACCGTGTAGCCTATGGACACTAGAGTTTTCTTGGGCTCCTGGAACCTGGTTCTCTAGCACCTGCCGCATAACCATCTCCCATCGTCTCTAAGTCTCTTCTGGAACACTTTCTCCCTTTTGGCTAGACCTCCCATTTGATCCACATTTAAACTAGCAATACATTTGAACTAGCAATGCCTGGTTGTTCAGCATTAGCTGGACAGAGACTTCGTCAGTCCCTCTTTAAAGGATCTGGCTTCTGAGGCAGAGACTGGAGCAGCTAGAAAGAAACACGTTTATAGCTGAAGTTTAGCATCATTTCACATCTTGGCACCACTTTTAATCTAAACAGCCGATTGGTTATTATCTCTGCAAGATGAGAGATATCTCTTTTGACATCTCCAGGGGCCCTCTGGGGATGTCAAAAGTCCGGATAATTTAGAACTTTGATTTTCAGAAAGTCTGTTAAAGGTGCCAAGAGAACTTAGAGTATCTGGTCAAAATAGAATTCTGTAACATCCTGAAATGATAGCCATTCATTAGTCAGGGTGATTTTTACACTTTTAAACCAGATCTGATCATAATAATTAACAATGCTTTTCATCAATCTGAACTTAACAGAGACAGTAGAGTACACAATAGATTACTTTGGCAGAACATGAATTCTATATCTCTTGTCGAATAAACCAGAAATAAAAAACCTTGAACATAAGGGTTCACATAGTTCAGAACTATTTAACAGAGTCAAAAAGAGCTTACACGACCTAACTTTAGAAATGGCAGAGTAACTGATTCAGCAGACACTGTTAAAATAGACGTTACAGTTTTTGCAAAAACAGATTCCAAGATTTACGACTTAGACCATTTCCAGATATTTACTAACATTAGTGCACATTTTTTAAAAACCCCATTGTTGTAACAGAAGATCAGACTTCAACTTTAGGTCAATGTAATTTTGGCATTAGCACTCAACTTAAAGAAAACTCTGTAAACAATTTTAAAGTTGTAAACCTTTTAAAACTTTTCATGACTTGCTCACACCTTCTGAAACTTTATACCTGTAGTTACTTTTACATAGTCTTGAATTGTCATGTATGGACAATCTATGAGAATACATGCTAACAAACTCAAACAGTCTCTCTTATCGAATTTAAGATGTGAAAAGTACAATACATTTTCCCACATTTTGCTTAGCATTGATGCCTAGATGGCTTAAGACACTGAGTTATTAATGAATACCACGCCATTATTTGAATTAAGTCAAAATTACATTTCCATGCTTTTAAGTAACATAAGAATAACTCCTCCTGGACAGCAAACATAGACACTAGTACACGTTTACAACTTTGAAAAGATCTTCATCGTTAAGAGAAACATGTTTAAAGCATATCAAAGACATGTAAAACCGAGCAAGTGAGCTACCAAGCAAACCGAAGGGCTTTGGCATTAACTTAATTATCTGAACCAATCTGTATTGGCTTACTTTAGTTAACAACATAAAGGCTTGTATACACAGAAATTACTCATTTTCGTAAGGCCACTCTAGCTGGAAAGCAAGAACATGAATACAACATAGGTCTGACATCATTTACATTTTAATACATTTTACATAACCTGAGTTGACTCAAACAGCTGTTACTTTAACAAATTTTAGAGTCTCATCCTTTGAGAGTTCCAGGGATCCGACTGGAAGGCCAAAGTGGAAGACTCGGTTTAGAATTTAAGCTGTCAGAGTCAAGCGGTTTAGCCAACAATTAGTACACTTCTGATCAGTTGGGTAATCACTCAAACACTGAAAACAGATAAACAACATAAACAACTTTGCGTTGCAGTTTTCCCAATCAAGACTCATAATGGCAATAGAAAAATGTGAAACCTTCAAGGCACTTATCTCATCAGATAAGCCAGGGACAGCAGCACAGAAAAGAACTAGACATCAGCATATGAACCATTGCTTAGGCTTCCATTAACTGCAAAGAGAAAAACCCCTCAGGTTGGAAAGGGTTAATGGCTTAAGGTTCTGGCTCCCTTAGGTAAGGCCAGCAGTAGTATTGAATTGGAAATTCCTCCAGGAGAGGAAAAAAAAAGCAGCCCTGGGGGGGCGCTTTCCATAGGGATATCTGGCTATGCCTGCCTGGGTGCAGCAGGCCACGTGGACTGGAATAGAGTGCAGAGAAAGGCTGTGGTCCCCCATTTACAGGGAAGACTGCACACACCGGGGCCTGGCAGGACTGGCCGTGGGGTTGGGTAGGTGCACCATTTCACCAAGAGTGCTGGGAACCTCCTATAATTCAGCCAAAGCCAGATCAATCAGGACTACTGCAAACACTCAGTCAATTAAAACAGATAGTTAACTTGAGCTCCTTTCCAGATTCAGTCCTCAGACAATCAAAGCTTAGCAACAGTAATAGCTCACAAAAACTTCAAGATGCACCAAAGCTACCATAAGCTACAAAGACGGAAAGCCTTCTACCAGGTTGGAAAGGGTTAACTGGTAACAGCTTTTCCCTAGGTGGACAAGATGTGAGCAGCTGCCCTCACCTTCCCCTATGAATCTCAGCTGGAGGAGAGCAAAGGGAAAGGCCCTGATGTCTGGGGGCTGAGTGGGGTTCGAAATCTCCTATCGCTCAAGAGTGCCCACTACCTAGTTGTCTGAGTTTACCTGGAGGGCCAATATTAGCCTCGACCGAAGCTAAGCCCTGCTCGCGTAGCAGTAGGCAGCGTGACCAAGCGTCCCTCCAAGAGAGAGACCTGGTCCTCGGGTCGCGGTCCGGCCGCCGGGAAGCCTAAGCGAGCTCAGGGGGTCTCCACGCTCTCAGGCAACTGCCCTTCCTAATCGCCCTCCCGTTCCTTACAATCCCTCTGGAGTTTTGGCTGTAGCTAAGCCGTGGCCGGGGGGGACTCTGCGTTCTCAGAGAGCTGTGGGGTGCCGGACACTCAACGGTCACTTCCACAGATCCGGTCCCGCTTGAGGGAAGGAATACTGACCTCCGATGTCTTCTCAAACTCCTGGCTGGCTCGCCAAAAATGTTACCGGAGAAATTGCAGGGTTCTTGTCTTCGCGCAAGAAAGAATTCAGGCGTGAGACAGAGAGCAGTGGGAGGTAAAATAGCAAGGTTTATTAAGAAGGAACATCTGTAAGGACGGATGGGCACCTCTCCAGACAGGACCTGAGAGAGAGTGCCCAGTCCCTCAGACTGGGGAGGGGGGGGGCTGCATGGGTGAGTGGAGAGTACACCTGGCCAGGCCAGGCAGGCGGCTCAGCAAAGATGCAGAGAGCTGAGCGCGCAGTCCAGTTGAGGCTGGGGGTTTTAAGGAGATGGGTCTTGCTTCCCCACCTCTGCTCCTCTTGGAACAAAGGGCTTTTTGGATGTAAATAGAAAAACTTCTCTTGAAGGTCTGAAACAAAGGACTTTATGGATGCAAATGTTATCAGACCTGAGGAAGGGAGCAGGGTGTTTTGAGATGCAGATACTGGGCTGCACCTGGGAGATTGTGGAAGATTTATCAGGCAGGAAGCAGGAGGGGTGAGGGCCTCCACCTGGCAGGTTATCAGGTAAAAGGGGGCAGGGCAGGCAGGATGCGAAATCTGGGCTTCCCCTGAAACATTGTTAGGATGACTTTGAGATGCAGATGCATATAGATGTCTTCTGTTTAGGCCTGTCACACACACATAAGCTCATAACTGACTTCCTACCTAACAATTTCTCTTTGCAAAGTTACTTGAAAACAAGATCGTCTGTGACATCAGGCCTCAGAACCATGCGAGGTCCAAGTGGACATTCTCAACCAGGCCTGGCTGTTGGATGAAGAAGTACTACAGGGAGATGAGGTAGCTTGTGGTCCTGGCAGGGAGAATCTGATTCTCACTTTCTCATAAGCAAACCCTGGCAGCACTGGAGTTCTTTCTTCCAAGGAGACGCTGTACACTGTCCCAAGAAGGGCAACCAGCCAGGCATAGCTCCTTAGAATAAACTACTTCTTGAAGTCCAGGCATCAGCACAAATGTCACTTCTTCCAGAAAGTTATCCTTGACTCTTAGACAAGACTGGATGCTCAGACCTTGGGCTCCAGAGCATTTTATACTTTTCAGATTAGAACACTTTCCAGGAGTCCCTGCAATTGCTAACTAGAATTTAAGGTACGACAAGCAGGAAGCATAAGCTGCCTTGCTCAGCACCCTATCCTCAGTGCCTGGTCTCGCACCTGGAACATGGTGGACACACAGTACATCTGGCTGGATGCTTAAATTAATGAGTGAGTGCATCACACTCTCTATCTATGACAACAACTGCCATAGTTTCCTCGACTGTCAGCAATCAACACCTAAGCTCAGGCAGGGCTACAGCACTGTTGTAGCAGCAGCTCACAGGGGCACAACTGCAGCTCAGAGGATCACCATGATACAGACTCCATGGAACACTCCCCATCATCACAGAAGGACAAAATGCTCTAGGGGCAGTACAGTGTCATCACGAGAGTGAGGTCCACACTGGCCATGAGCCACATCACCAGCTGTGTCCAAGACTTGATGGTAAGGTCTCCTACAAGCCACTCACTCACCTTCCCATAGCTGTGTCATGGAGAGGGCACTGAGCACTTCCACAGCAGGTGCTGTCTTCGGATAGAGAAAAAAGGACAATAAAAGCTGCCAGAGCAGGCTGAGAAGTCAGGAGGCAGCTGTGAAGCATCTCTGCTGCCAGGCAAGAGTTAAACACACCTGTCTGGGTTCTTTTGATCATAAACCACCTTTGACTTCTGCCCAGTCAGAATGAAGCCCCATGGGGTGGCCACTCACACAGGAAGCCCATGCATTGTGACTTTTGTCATTCAATGGCTGTTTTTTTCCCTTTGGTTTTGGTGGTTTGTTGTTGTTGTTGTTGTTGTCATCATCATTGTTATTTAATTTATGGCTCAAGAAGGAAGCTGAAGTCTAGGCCCTAACTTCAGTCCTGCTGAGCCTGGGCTGCTGCCCATACTTATTAGACACCACTCACCCCACCCTGGCTTTTTCTAGAATTCCTCCTGCACTGTGATTGTGGCCTTTAGTCCTGAATGCCATGTTCAGTGTTTCTCTTCTGCCTCCCAGATTTGTTAGCCTAGATGGGAAGGCTTGGGGACAGGGAGAGGCAGAACTGGTGCTCTGCGACTAACAGTGAGGTCCTGCCTCAGTAGTGAGCTGAACCCCTTCCCTTAAATCAAAAGGCAGGCATGAAAGAGCTGAGAGGACTTGAGGTAGCATCTGCCTGCACCTGCTACACACATATGAATGTGAGACTCCAAACACAAGCTCTACTTAAACAAGTGGACTTAGGTAACAGACTCAAGTCCAAGGTCAGCAGGCAGAGGATCAGCATTTCCCACTCCCACACTCCTACTCCACACTCCCTGGCAATCATAACCCTTCTCTGGCATTCCCAAGCCCCAGGGGGCTCCCTTCCTATAACAAGGAAAACATTGAGCTTATTTATGCACTCAGAGTATTGGACAGTCCTCCTTCAGACCTAGGAGGATACCCACAGACTACATGCAAAGGCCTCTCCCCAGTTATGCTTCTTCTGACTCCCCTGTCAATCCCTGTCCAGAACTCCCCCAACTCAGGCCTGCTGTTTATTTCTCACCTGACCTAGGAGGCCCCTGCAAGTCACATCCTCTGCCTTCACTGAGAACAGATAAACCATCCTGCCATAGGCCTGGGACATGCACATGGGGGCAGGGGCTGCAGATGTGTCTCCCCTAGATCAGAGGGTTAAGGTGTCTGTGTAATTCATGGTCTAAGCACACACCAGAGACACTAAGGCCTTGTACCTGAGTGCTGCTCAAATATCATCACAGCAAACCTGATTCTGTATCACCCCAATCTGCATGACACATGAATTCTAGCAGACTGTTCATTTCAAACAACATCTGACAAAACAAATTTCCAGGACAAGAAAGTATCTTGAGATTGGGGGTTCCCTATCCCTAATCCATCTGGCTCAGGGACTCAGTTTCTCTAATAGGAGCTTGCATCTGAGTCAAGTAAAAGGAAAAAGAAGTTGGAGCAAACCCAGGCCTAGTCCTGGTGTGTGGACAATAATAAAGGGAGAGCAGCTGGAACAGCACAGAAAAGGGATTTTGAGCCTCCCTCCCTCCTTTCCCACATTACTATAAATGGCAAGGGAGGAGATGGTGCAGCTTCTGCTGTTTAGATACAATGTGTGCATTTTGATTCAGAGGAAGACCTCCAAATCATCAACCAAGGGTTGACCCGCAAGCATCCCTGGAAAAACTGTCTGTGGGAAGAGTTCCAGAAAGCACTAGGGCCCTAATTAGGACTGTAGCACCTGCTGTGGGCCTGCCTGTAGGGGCAAGTGTTGAGGTGGCATTCTAAACTTTGATAATATCCAGAAAACACAAACACAGAGGTTGTAGCAAGATCTGGGGTTGAGTTAGCCACAACACAACCGGATATTTCTTGTTTGATCCAGTCGTATTCGGACAAAATTTTGTGACATTTGTGTGAAAATGACATAGAAAATCAGAGTCAAACTGGTGTTGGAGAAATTAAAGGCATTTTCTTGGGCAAGTGGTGAAAATCTCATGTATACAAACACAAATATCACCTTTTGTTGCCGGGCTTGCTCTAGCTTTCTCCCTAAAAACACGAATGTGCCAAGGTTTTGTCTCCATGTGGAATTAATTGGTGTTTGGCAGCACATACCAAAATGTTCCCTGCTGAAATTCCTTCCTATGCATAAAGTCCATTGATAATATCGAGAAAATACAAACCACAAGGCGGTAGCAGGATCTGGACTTGAGTTAGCCACAACACAACCTTTTCAATGCTACCGACAGCATTTCCAAATGTCTATGGAGGAGCTGGCTCCATGGCACAGAGGGTCATGCCACTGCCTCCAATGCTGGCATCCCCTATGAACACTACTCAAGACCTACTTGCTCTGTTCTGATCCAGCTCCCTGCTCACTCACCTGGGAAAGCAGCAGAAGATAGATCCAGTATTTGGGTCCTTGCCACCCACATGGGAGACCCAGATGGAGTTCTGGGTCCCTCTGTCTCTCTCTTCTTCTCTGTGTCACTCTGCCTTTCCATAAATAAAATAAATCTTTAAAATGTACATTGGGTGAGAGATGAGAGAAAGGTTATTGCATTAACAGCCAAGATAATATAAGCTGATTTCTAGGACTTATTAACTTGAAAAACATAAATTAAACAGAAACTAAATGAAACTCAAAATGTAACCAAAAAATCATCATTTGCTATAAATTACAATCCTTACATGCAGAGCTGTAACTGAAAAAATGTTACTACCTCTTTAAAAAAATGCAAAATGAAGTACTTTGGTTACTGCCTCCAAATGAAGCCTCCCTTAAGCTGTAGCTGAATCCTCCCACTCACTGGAGTTCAAGGACAAGGCTTCCTTCTCCATCCCACAGTAGATGCCAGTGGCTGCTACTAACGGGAAGATGAATGGACACCATCAGTTCCTCACAGGGTGCCTTTCCTAGAGACAGCACTGCTAAATCAACAGAGCATGTATCTCATATTAAAATCTTCTCTTCCAGATGCTAAATACCTTGCCTGTTACACTCCAGCAGCACAGGGTATGATCTGCCGAGGACAGCCAGCCAGCTGGACAGCTCTAGGAATCCTGTTCCTGGCTGTTTCCCTGGGAGATGAATGGTCAGAGGACATGGTTGCTCAGAACACTGGCTTGAAGCAGCTCCTCCCAGCAGCACCACACAGCTGCTGGTCCATCAGAGGCACCATGACAGGAAGCAGCCTGGAGACAAGCAAACCCCATACTGGGGCTGAGAGGAGTCACGTGGCAACCTTCACACCACTGCCTAGAGTCCCTTCTGCTCCTCCCTCCTAGGAAACTCATTATGGGCAATCAGGTCATCAACAGGGAATCAGGTGACAGCACTAATCTAACAGAACAGGGATTCACTCAAGACTGGTTACTCTCCTGACAATTCCACTATGCGCAAGATAATAATTGCCATATTTTCTTAGGCCACATCTCTTTCCCCACTGCATGGGCATCTCTGTGGGGGAAAGGGGGTGCTTATTTCTGGTCCTTTTTCAGTCCTCACACTTGTACAGAGGCCTCCACAGACCAGTCCTTTGTGCAAATTATTAGTTAGTGTGCTCCCAATGCTGAAAATGTCTTGGGCTTCGGCACCGAACAGAAAATAAGATAACTCAGCGGCCACCTTACTTCCAGCTGCAGGGACTGTAGCACAATCAGAGGGGAGTGGCATTGTGGGGACAGTGAAGAAGAGGGGGAAATGTCAGCAGAGCCCACAGAGCCCTAGCTGCCCTGAGTGCCTGTGGGGACCCAACCTTTTGGGCTGTGTGCGTGTGGAGTGGGGGCCGCAGGGCTGAGCCATCCACTGCAGCCCTGGGCTCCCTGCTGGGGGCCACCTAGCCCTGCTCCATGGGAACCACTGCAAAATGGCCTGGTAAGTCTGAGGTCGCATGGGCACCAAAGAGGAAGCTAGCCCTTAACTCCAGTTCCTGGCAGTCACTCGCCTGCATGCACCCAGACCACTGACCCAACTCTGCACTGTGGCATTTCTCAGAAAGTCTCAGCTCCAAAACGTCTACCTGGTTGTAATGTGTTGTTGCTGTTGTTTTTTGTTTTTTGTTTTTTTTGTTTTTTTGCCTTTAGCCAGTTTTATCTTCTGGAGAGGAGGGGTCCCTGCCATACTTAGAACAATATAAAAATGAACTCTCCCACCCCACCCCTCCGATTGTGGTCCGATTAAAAGAAAAAAATGAGACCTTTAAAAACCTAGTACACCTCCTGAAAACCAGCATCCAGCTTGAATAAGTCTCTACTTTCGCTTGATGCAGTAAAACTTCTGCCTTTGTGCAACCTTTTCCCAGACATTTATTGCTACACTGAGCCGAAGAAATGAACCCTTTGATCCATTCCAGCAACACTGAACATACCACACACACCCTGCACGACCGGGAACACCCCCTTGGACCCCGTAAATAAAAGGCACTAAGGTAACTTGAGAAAAAGGGAGACGCGGGAACCCTAGAGCGTGGGGAAATGCGGGACAGCCTGGGTCCCTCTCAGTCCCTGCCGCCTCCCGATGGCACCCAGCGAGCCGGGACCCCCAGCTGCCAGCAGCCATGGCACCCAACCCCTCTGCATGGTCTCCATATCTGCCGTGAGAATTCCCGGGGAGCCCGGCGGCTCCCTTCAGGATGTGCAGGGAAGCAAAGGGACGCGCGGGAATGGTACTGGCCATGGCTGCAGACCAACAGCAGAGGAAGGAGAAGCAGCAGGGGCCGCCCCGGTGTTGTGCTCGCAAACTGCCTGGGACCTCAGGTGCAGAGTAACAGACTCCTTGAACCAGAGCCAAGTCACTGCCCCACCTCCCAGTGCTGGCTCAGCTCAGTGAATGAACTTCCGCACTCCTGGGCCTCAGATCCACCTGTGCGCACGCGCGCTCTGACTTGCACACAGGCACACAGGGGCTCTGGTACGCAGGACGTCAGGGCACAAGGGACTCTGGGAAATGGAGTCCAGGACCAAGGCTTGGCTGCAGACCAGACTCGCTGGCCATCCTCAAGGGCTTTACAGTCTCCAGCAGGTGGAGACAGAATAGCAACTAAGAGCCTTTGCTTTTGTTTCCATCTCTCCACTCTTCCCCTCCAAAAATTTCAAAGATAGGTTGCTGCCATTATTCCTTTCTTCAACCAACATCCTTTTTCAAATGTTCTTATAAAACTTTTTTTAAAATTTTTATTTATTTATTTTGACAGTCAGAGTGGATAGTGAGAGAGAGAGACAGAGAGAAAGGTCTTCCTTTTTGCCATTGGTTCACCATCCAATGGCCACTGCGGCCGACGCATCACGCTGATCCGAAGCCAGGAGCCAGGTACTTCTGGTCTCCCTTGTGGATGCAGGGCCCAAGCACTTGGGCCATCCTCCACTGCCTTCCCGGGCCATAGCAAAAAGCTGGCCTGGAAGAGGGGCAACCGGGATAGAATCTGGTGCCCCAACCAGGACTAGAACCCGGTGTGCCGGTGCCACAAGGTGGAGGATTAGCCTGTTAAGCCATGGCGCTGGCCCGTTCTTATAAAACTCTTATTTACTAAATATAAAGTTCGAAAGTACAACTTTTGGATTATAGTGGGGTTTTCCCCCCATAACCACCCTCCCACCTGCAAACCATCCCATCTCTTACTCTTTTCCCATCCCATTCTTCATTAAGATTCATTTTTAGTTCTCTTTATATGCAGAAGATCAACAGTATATACCAAGTAAAGATTTCAACAGTTTGCACCCACACACACACAAAGGGTAAAGTACTGTTTGAAGACTAGTTTTACCATTAATTCGCATAGTACAACACATTAAGTACAGAGATCCTAGGTGGGAAGGAAGTGCACAATGACTCCCATTGTTGATTTAACAATGGACATTCTTATTTATGAGGTCAGTAATCGCCTGAGGCTCTTGTCATGAGCTGCCAAGGCCACAGAAGCCTCTTGAGTTCACAACCTCCGACCTTATTCAGATAAGGCCATAAGCAAAGTGGAAGTTCTTTCCTCCCTTCAGAGAAATTGAACCAATATCCTTAAGAGTGGAGGATTAGCCTGTTAAGCCACGGCACTGGCCCGTTCTTATAAAACTCTTATTTACTAAATATAAAGTTCGAAAGTACAACTTTTGGATTATAGTGGGGTTTTCCCCCCATAACCACCCTCCCACCTGCAAACCATCCCATCTCTTACTCTTTTCCCATCCCATTCTTCATTAAGATTCATTTTTAATTCTCTTTATATGCAGAAGATCAACAGTATATACCAAGTAAAGATTTCAACAGTTTGCACCCACACACACACAAAGGGTAAAGTACTGTTTGAAGACTAGTTTTACCATTAATTCGCATAGTACAACACATTAAGTACAGAGATCCTAGGTGGGGAGGAAGTGCACAATGACTCCCATTGTTGATTTAACAATGGACATTCTTATTTATGAGGTCAGTAATCGCCTGAGGCTCTTGTCATGAGCTGCCAAGGCCACAGAAGCCTCTTGAGTTCACAACCTCCGACCTTATTCAGATAAGGCCATAAGCAAAGTGGAAGTTCTTTCCTCCCTTCAGAGAAATTGAACCAATATCCTTAAGAGTGACACCCAGTGAAACTGACCCCAATTTCAGGATGCTTTATAAACTCTGCCTTCTTCCAAACGTACCTTACCTGCTGCTTTCCTGGAAGATTTCTCTGGGTTTTTACCTGTAACAGTCAAATAATAAATGAGAATGAATGCAAAAAAATTTTGATGAGTTGCAGAGGGGAAAGCTTAGCATCCAGATTTGAGAATAAAATCTGTATTGGTGTTTTATTGATGTTTGGCATTTATTTTCAAATCATTTTTCATCATCCTTTAGTTCACCAAGTACAGAAAGATAAACAGGAGACCTGGATAGAGAACTAACATTCCTGAGAGACTAAATGCCTTACATCAAATCTTTCAGCCCATAGATTAATTCTGGAGACCATATTATCACTAATTTGCTAAGAGGAGACTCAGGTGGAAAAGATATTGTCATTTGCCCACGGGGAATATAGACTTTTAGACTAGAAGGAACACCAGCTGAAGTCTAACACAGCTTAAGAAATCATTGCTTTGTCTTATGGCTCAGTTTCTCAAACCTCACATTTCCCAGCTGGAAAAAAAAATGAGAGGACCAGCAATGCAGCACAGTGGCTTAAGACACCAGCTGCAAGGCTGGCATTCCATATGGGTGCCGCTTTGAGTCTCTACTGCTCCACTTCTGACCCCATTCCCTGCAAGTGTGGCTGATAAAGCAGTTTACAGTGGCTCAAGTCATTGGGCCCCTGCACACATATAGGAGACCCAGGTGGAGTTCTAGGCTTCTGGCTTCAACCTGCTGCAGCCCTGGCTATTGTGGCCATGTGAGGAGTGAGCCTTCAGATGAAAGATCGCTCTCTCTGACCCCTCCCTCTGTTACTCTGCCTTCCAAATAAATAAATCTTTCCCAAAAATGTGAGAAAGAGGAAGAATACCTGCAGAAGAACACACTCAGAAAACCACGTAGGATTGGAAATTGTCTAAAAAATTAATTACACTCAAAGTGTCACTCTTATTATTTCATGGTCATTTTTTTATGGTTAATGTTAAGGTAACAACTGTGCTCAGATATGCGTGTGTTATTTGTATTTTAAGTTTTTAATTAGAAGCTGTTTAGATAAATAGTTAACTGGATCATTTGCAGTTCTCTGTCTGTGCCTTCTGTCTCTTGTTCACAAGATCAGAATTGCTTGGTTTGGACGGTTTAAATCTTCAGCCATTCACTTCACACTTAGTATTTACTACACAAGGAAATATCGTTTGCCTGGTTCATTCGTTCCTGTCAGACTGCAGACTTCATGAGAGCAAGAACCATGTTTGCTTTCCTTGACCCAATAACCTCAGAACCTGACAGAGTCTGTCTCTTAGCTGAATGGATAAATGAGGATGTAAAAATGAACATGGGGCTGGTGGTGTGGCACAGTGGGTTAAGCCACTGCCTGTGACACTGACCCCCCATATGAGTGTCACTTCAAGTCCTAGCTGTTTAATTCTGATCCAGTTAACTGTTAATGTGTCTGGGAAAGCAATGGAAGATGACCCAAGTACTTGAGCCCCCCATCACCTATGTGGGAGATTTGAATGGAGTCCCGGCTTCTGGCTTTATCTAGCCCAGAAGCACTGTGGCTTTTGGGGGAGTGAACCAGTGGATGGAATCTCTCTCTCTCTCTCTCTCTCTCTCTCTCTCTCTCCCTCTCTCCCTGTCTCTCCTCTCTCTATTACTCTACTTTTCAAATAGATAGATAAATCACACACACACACACGCACATGCACACACACACACAAACACACACACACACACACACATATATATATATATATATATATATATATATATATATATATATAATTAAGGGAAGTGTGGTTATTTTCTTGGAATCATAACCACAAAATGCATAAAATCTTTATATTAATAAAAGAAGTTGTGGGGGTCCAGTGTTGTGGCATACTAGTCTAAGCCTCCACCTGCAGGGCCAGAATCCCCCATATGGGTGCCAGTCCATCTCTCAGCTGCTCCATTTCCTATCCTGCTCTCTGCTTATAGTGTGGGAAAGCGGTAGAAGATATCCCAAGGTTTTGGGCCCCTGCACTCATGTGGGAGAAAATGGAAAGCCCCAGTAAGCTGAGCTTGGAGTTGAGATAGAAATGGGTGAAAACTGTTGAGCAAATTGAAGAGCAAATTGAAGAAAACTTCACCCATTAAGAGTCTAACTTATGCCAGTGGACACATGATGGGTGCCCTGTTCACTCAATCAGGCAGGTAAGTAATAGCTCCATTTTATAATTGAGAAAGCAGGCCAAGAGAAGATGATTTCACTTATTCAACAAATATATGCACAAGGAACTTATAGATGGGTAAGATTTTCCCAAGAAGCTCCGAATATCATAGGAGATAGAGGCAAATCATCATATTACACGAGGATGCTTAGACAAGGTACAAGGAAGCCATAAGATCAGTCAGTGTGAGAGGCAGGATTCAAATAGTGGACTATCTGGGTGTGAACTTCACCACCTTAGTGGGCCAGCTTTTAGTTGTCAGCATCCGAACACACAGTACAGTTCAGAGGGGTAGTGGTCCTTGTTGCTGGCAGGGAGTTTTGAGAGCAAAGAGAGGACTTTGGGAATTGGGAAGTAATTCAAGTAATCTAGTAATCTAGCAACAATTCAGACCCAGAAGAGATGATGATATATGTCTCCAAAGTGAACAAGCCATAGTGATCCTCCCCTTGGGAAGGGCTGACTCCAGAGTCTAGAGGTGACAGTGGTTCTAGCTTTGGGAGCCACTGGAGGCAGGAAACCAGGTTGCTTATGAACAAAACAACCTGAGAACAAGGCAGTAGAAGGCTCTTGAGCTAGGGTTGAGAGGAGTGGGCATATGTGGAATAGCACTGGTGATATGAGAATGAAGGATGCAAATTCTTGGGTTAGGAGGAGAAAATAAACTGTGACAGGATTGGCTGCCTTGCAAAAAGTAAACCTTTGCTTCTTTCTTCCCCTTTGAGCCCCATAGTTCAGGGACCCTGGGCTCCAACATTTCTAGAGATGCATAGTCTGTGGCCAGTGGATGCATAGCTCAAGCATGCCTTGTGCATTGGGACAGGCTGTAGGCTTCATTGAGTTTGTGACCCATTCCTCTGGGGCATGTGCATGCACCTCTCTGGACCAACGGGCAAGGTTGGCTGAATGGCGACAGAGGAAGTGAGGAGAAGAGGTGAGAACTAGATGAGACACAGGAATTACAGTGTGGAGCTGCTAGAGAAAGAGCTCCACTCTTGACAGGTTACTTCATTTGGTTTCTGATGAAATGGGAGGTCTATAAAGCCAACAAGAAAAAGGCAAATTAAAAAAAAATATATTGGGCACTGGCATTGTAGTATAGCAGGTAAAGCCACTGCCTGTGACTCTGGCATCCCAAATGGACATGAGTTGAAGTCCTGGCTGCTCCACTTCCCATCCAGCTCCCTGTTAATGGTCTTAGAAAAGCAGTGGAAGATGTTCCAAGTACTTGGGCCCCTGCCACACATGTAGGAGACCTGAAAGTAGCTCCTGGCTCCTGGTTTTGGCACAGCCCAGCCCTTGCCATTGCTACCATCTGGGCAGTGAAGCAGTGGATGGAAAACCTCTCTCTCTCTCTCTCTCTCTCTCTCTCTCTCTCTCTCTCTCTCTCTCTCACATTCAAATAAAGAAATAAATTTTTTTCGAAAACGTATTCAACTGCAGCATATGTGTCCCCAGGGAGTTCAGCCTTGCCATGAGGTTTCTCCCAGGGAGGTCGTGCATTCCCAAGCCCGGCAGCTTTCTAGGCACTTGCAGGCCTGTAGAAACACCAATGTGCTGCTGCACTTGGTTTTGGTCACTGAAATTTTCAACAAATTCATATTAAAACCAAAGAGAAAAGTAAATGGGGCCAAGTGAGTACTATGGAAGACCTTTCTCTCTGTCTCTCCCTCTCACTGTCTATAACTCTACCTCTCAAATAAATAATTTCTTTTTTTACAAAAGTGATCTGAATGTCTTATTGCTCCTGAACACCGTCACCCCTACAACTTTTGGAACCTCTGCTCTGTATAGCTCATAGATAAGTATGCATGGAATTTGTACAATGTCCCCATTTTGTGGGAAAGGCAACCAAGGCACAGATGCTGCATAGTTCTGACGAGGTTGGCAGCACCCAAGAGAAGGCCCTTCAGGCTTCCAGCAAGAGCAACCTCCCAAACAACATCCAGCAATGCAACCAGACAAAGAGGCTCAGGAGGCTCAGCAGCCCAAGGCACAGGGAATCACTGAGATTCAAATCATTGAAAACTCTGGTATACTGAGAAAGGAAATGAGAGTGGAAAGATCCAGGCCAACTTTGGAGAAGCAGAGAATTAAAAATAGTGGAACTTTGAATCTTGTTTTCTTCTCTCTCTGGATGGTGGAGGCAGACTGAGGATGGCCGGTGCTGGCCAGGACACAAGAAGCATTTGTTTTCTCTTCTCAGGGAGGAGAAGATATGTGTGAATGAAATGTTCCAGGTCACTGTCAAGAGCACTCACTCACTGCACACAGATCAAGGATTCCCTGGTCACCAGAATCCCCTGTACCCCCACCAGCTTCTGCCTACAGGTGACACTTGATGAATTCCCATTTGGTCCCTGTGCACCTAGAGTAGCATTAGACTGGGCACTGAGGAATGACGAGAACACCGTTCCAGGCATAGGAGGGGATAGTGGCTGAGAGACTGGGTATAGGAGACAGACATCATTTTTTAAGATTTTTAATTTACACATAATAATTGTCCATATTTATCAGGCCCCGTGTGATGTTTCAACACATGAAGACTGAATGTAATGCTCAGAACAGAATAATAGGCATTATCTATCACCTCAGACCTTTATCAATTTGTTATTGTGATTAGAACATTCAGAATTCTCTCTTAATAGCTACTTTGGAGTACACAATAAATTATTATTGTTAACTGCCATTACCCTGTTGTGCTATAAAATGCTAGAAACCGATTCTTCTCTATAACTATTTTTGTACCCATCAACCAAGTGTACATAGTTTTTTTTCTCCCCATTCCCAGGCTCTGGTAACCATTCTTTCTGCTTCTGTGAAATCAACATGTTAGCTTCAAGATATGAGACAGAACATGTGGTATTTGTCCTTCTATGGCTGGGTTATTTCACTTAGCATGCCCTGCAGTTCCATCCATGCTGCAAGTGACTGGATTTTTTAAGATTTATTTTATTTATTTGAAAGGCAGAATTACAGAAAGAGAGAGGAGGATAGTGCATGGGAGAAAGAGAGAGCAAGAGAGAGACTGAGAGAGATCTTCCATCTGCTTGGTTCATTCCCTAAATGGCTGCAATAGTCAGAGCTGGGCCAGGCCAAAGTCAGGAGCCTGGAACTCCAGCTGAGTCTCTCAAGTGAATATCAGGGGTACAAGCACTTGGTCCATCTTCTGATGTTTTCACAAACACATGCACAGGGATCTGGATCACAGGTTGAGCAGTCAGAACTGGAGCTGGAGCTCATATGGATGCCAGAGTTGTGGGCAGTGGCTTACCCCATTGAACCACAACAGCAGCCCCGAGCATTTCATTCATTTTTCTGACTAAATAGTATTCCGTTGTATATGCTAGTCAGTCAGTCATTCCTCAGTGCCAACACACTCCCCCAGATCTTGAGCACAAGAGATTCCACAGGATAAAAGGACGTCCTGACTGTTAGTCATGATAGGACAGCATGAATTCTGTAACAGGTACCATCCAAATCTCAGGGGTTTAACATAATCAATAACTCTCATCAGTGTCACAGTCTGGTGCTGCCTGGAAACGGTGGGGGTATGTTGGGTTGATGGACTACTTGCGCAGTCATCCTGGGGTCCAAGTTCATTTCATGGTATTTCTTGTCCATTTTTTACATCCTTAGAATCTCTTATTGAGTCCTCTGTAATCTTCCAACAGATAAGGGAAAAGAGAATATAAAGGCAGACATTTGGCACAGCAGTTAAGCTGCCCCTTGGGACACACTCATCCAATTCCAGATGGCCTGGTTCCGGTCCCAGGACTTCATCTCCAATTCAGATTCCCTCTAATGCACACTCTAGAAGGTAGCAGGTGATGAGATTAAGTCCTTGGGGCCCTTAACCCACATGTGGGAGTTTCAGTCTCCCAAATTTGGCCTGGTCTAGCCCTGGCTGTTGGTGGGTATTTGAGAGTGAAGCAGCAGATTGAATATTCTCTCTCTCTCTCTCTCTCTCTCTCTCTCTCTCTCTCTCTCTCTCTCCCTCTTTCTCATAAATACATACATAAAACTCCAAACAGAGTATAGGGTGAGGGCTCTTCTGTTCAACTTCCAAAGGGCCTGGGGAATGTACTTCATTTGTGAGCCCTATGAGAAGAGGAAATGGATTCAATGAACATCTGTGCAGTCCCCAGAGTATCAGCTCTGCTGATTTCTTGCTTGCGATTTTGGATGGGATACTTAACCACTCTATGCCTTCACTTCTTCATCTATAGCATTAAGGTAATGATATCCTCTATGTTACGTGACAAGATTAAGCAAGGATTAATACACGTGAAACATTTAACACAGAGGCTAGCACACAGTGAGCACTTGATAAATGCATCAAGCTGTACTGGCGCCATCTTTTAGAGACCATAATGCATGTTAGTGTAGAAGTCCTCAGAAGTCTCAAGGAGAGACTGTTTTTTTATTAAATGTTGATTAACCCAGGCTTTCCCAAACATGTTTGTCCTGCAACACTGTCTTTTTTTTTTTTTTTTTTTGGTATGACACCTTTCAGCATGCAGTGAAACTGGTATTTAGTCTTTCTGACAACTACATGTCTTTGGCTCCATTGGAAAGATAGGTGGGTTCTGGGGGAAGTTTAGTAAACCAAGGTCTGAAAAGTATTGATTCTAGAGAGCATTAAAATTCATCCTCTATTTGTTAAATGCTTATGAAGCATTTCCAGACATACACTGTTAGCTCACTTGGTTATTACTATTATGATTGTGCCTTAGCAGAGGTACTGTGTATATTACCTATATTACATATAGAACATATGCATATATGTAATATAGGTAATATAACAGTACCTCTGCTAAGGCACAATCATAATAGTAATAATATATTATTACTATTCTATATGTATACATCATATGTGAATACATATTTTCATAGGGATAAAAAAATGGAGGCTCAGCGAAGTAAAACCAGTGCCTTAGTCACAGAGCCGGTAATTGCTAGAGCTGATATCCAAGCCCAAATGTATCTGACCTTGAGAGTCTACAGATTTTTTAAGAAATGGTACTGCAGCCAAGCTCTAAAAACATAGCTCTCCAGTGGCCTTTAAAGAAAGCTGGACCTCAGCACTAACAAAACACTGGAATAGCCTGCTGCTTTTTGTCAGCCTTCTTGGGGAAGGATAATAGGTGTGTGGTTACCAACAAGCTCTTTGACATTGAGCTGTAGGAGAATTTAGAGCATTGTGATTTAGGAATTTTGAGGGGATGTCAGAGGGTTCAGGGTCTGAATTACAGATAAAAGAATATATACCCTACCAACCTAAGATAATCACAATGTCCCTGTTTGATGTATATATGTTCCTTTTAATTTTTTCCAGTCTCCAATGTACTCAAGAAACTTTAGAAAATAGAAATGGATCAATTTAAAGTTTTAATTCTGAAAAAAAATTGCTTTTTGTAATGTGCAGGACCATTCTCATTTGACGGGAGACACAGACGCTTACCTGAATCTAGGTTGAAAATGTGATGCAAAAAGGAATTATGATAAATAGATGCTTCGCAATTAAAAACAAATCTGGTGCTGGACGACTATTTTTGCTATTCTCGGCAGGATGTTCATTTCTTTCTGATATTATTATTAGAAGTTATTCTTTGTAACTTTTTTTGCATTATATCCGACATGTATTTACTTGAATGGGAGAGTGAGAGAGTGAGAGATCACACATCTGCTGGTTCTTCAAGATTCCTCCATGAACTTGAGCTGGGCCAGGCAGGATCCAGGAACCTGGAGCTCTCTTCAGGGCCCTGACTTGGGTGGCCGTGGCAGGGACTCCAGGACTACGATCATGAACCACCTCATTCTCATGTGCATTCGCAAGAAGCTGGGTTAAATGCATAGTTTACAGGGCTCCCAATGGCACTTGGATATCGATGCCATTGTCCCTTGTGGCAGCTTCACCTGCTGCACATTCACGCCTGCTGCAACTTCTGCTTTTTAACTGCTTCCAACTTCTGGAATTCTTTCTTGGTCCTGCTTTTCTGTATTGGAATATTCCTGAATAGAGGATAGGTGTGTGCATCGATTTCACATTCACAGTCATCAATGTTTTCACGAATGGATCAGTACCAACATGTTATAGTCGTGACATGCAGATGAGGGTTAGGAGAAGAGGAGGAGGATGATATCAACCCGGGACTCTGAGGAACTGCCTGACAATCACTGGTTAGAGTTTTAGCAATCATTTTGCTAATGTGAAATGCAAGGTATACAGGAACAACAGTTTGGTTGAGTAGTGTATCAGCAGTTGAAACCGTTTCTAGAAATGAAATGTGTGACTGCCTTAGTGGTATCTATACTCTGTGTGTGTGTCAAGTCATGGCTTAGTTTCTTGCATTCCCATGGAAACCGACTAGTACCCTGGGGGATCTGGAGGGGGAATCCACTGTGGGATCAGGCGATTCGGAGAGAGGGGTTTCAAGGGAGTTGACTCTGCATGAGGCCTTCAGCGTCCTGACACTCTGCGCCAGCTTAGTCGCGCCAGACTGCAGGGACTGCTTTCCCAAATCGTCACCAACGCTTAGTCAAGTCCCACTGAGCTTGGAAAGCAACCCAAGTGTGGGGATCCCCCCTGTGCATGCACACTGAGCACTCCTGGCTAGCCTGCTTGTGTGCACGTGCACAGCCCACAGAGCTCGCGAGGGAGGTGCGCCTGTGCAGTTGTGTGTGCAGGTGTTGCTTGGCAACACTTATTGTGAGCTCAGAGAAGCACCCTGAGCCCCTGGCTTGTGGCTGCACACAGCTGCCACAGGTTCCTCAGGCCTCGGAGTCTGTGAGAGGTGGCCGCCAGTTTTGGCTCGGGAGAAGGCTTGCTCCTTCCCATTTTGGAAGGGGGATCAGGTGTGAAAATGGTGGGTAGGATGAATTCCCAGTCCAGGGTCTGCCAGCGCAGGTGAAGCAGCCCCAGACCACCTTAGGTACGGACTTAATGACCCACCTCCTCCTTGAATAATTCATCCATTTTCACAGCTTTTGGATGGGCTGTGGAGGTGTTTCTGAGGGTCTAATCATGTCACCTGCAGATATGGACTTTTGGTTTTTCTTTTAATCCTACACCCTGTAAGTGAGAGCTCTGCTTTGTCCAGCCCCTCTAAGAGTGACAGACTTGGTTTGTCTGGGCCCTGTGGCTGTGGCATTCTTGCTTTGTCAGGACCCTCTGGGCGTGGCAGGCCTGCTTTGTACCACCCCTCTGGTTGTAACAGTCTTGCTTATTCCTTCACCCTGGGAGTGACAGCCCTGCTTTATTCTGTCCCTGTGGGAGTGACAGCCCTTCTTAGTCCCACCCCCTGTGACTGATAGCCCTGCTTTGCCCCTCCCCTCTGGGTGTGACAGCCCTGCTTTGTCCTGCCCCTTTGGGAGTGAGAGCCCAGCTTTGTCCTGGTCCACTGGGAGTGACAGCCCTGCTTTGTACCACCACCTGGGACTGACAGCCCTGCTTTGTACTGCCCCTCTGGTTGTGACAGTCCTGCTTTGTCCCATGCCCTGGGCATGGCAGCCCTGCTTTCCTTGACCCCTGCAATTGACAGTACTGCTTTGTTCTTCCCCTTGGTGCATGGCAGCCCTGCTTTGTACCGCCCCTCCTGTTGTGACAGTCATGCTTGTCCCTGCCCCTGGGAGTGACAGCCCTGCTTTATTCTGCCCCTGTGGGAGTGACAGCCCTGCTTTGTCCCTGCCCCCTGGGACTGACAGCCCTGCTTTGTCCTGCCCTCTGGGAGTGAGAGGCCTGCTTTGTTTTGGCTCTCTGGGAATGACAGCCCTGCTTTGTCCCATCCCCTGGGACTGAGAGCCCTGCTTTGTCCAGCCCCTCTCAGAATATCTGCCCTGCTTTGTCCCCGCCCTTTGTCTGTGACAGTCTTCTTAGTCCCACCCCTCTGGGCATGACAGCCCTACTTTGTACCACCCCTCTGGCTGTGGCAACCTTGCTCTGTCCTGCCCCTCTGGTTGTGGCAGTCCTGCTTGTCCCACCCTCTGGGCGTGGCTGCCCTGCTTTCCAGACCCCTGTGATTGACAATACTGCTTTGTTCTGCCCCTCTGTGCATGACAGCCCTGCTTTGTACTGCCCCTCCGTTTGTGACAGTCTTGCTGGTTCCTGCCCAATGGGACTGACAGCTCTGCTTTGTCCCACCTTCTGGGAGTGACATCCCTGCTATGTACCACCCCCTGGGACAGTCAGCCTGGCTTTGCTCTGTCCCTCTGGGTTGACAGCCCTGTTTTATCCCTACCCTTTGGGAGTGAGAGCCCAGCTTTGTCCTGGCTCTCTGGGAGTGACAGCCCTGCTTTGTCCCAACCCTGGGACTGACAACCCTGCTTTGTTCCGCCCCCTGGGACTGACAGCCCTGCTTTGTCCAGCCCCTCTCAGAGTATCTGCCCTGCTTTGTCAAGTCCCTTTGGCTGTGGCAGTCTTGCTTTGTCCTGCCCCTCTGGGCATGGCAGCTCTGCTTTGTACTGCCCCTCTGGTTGTGACAGTCCTGCTTTGTCCCACGACCTGGGTGTGGCAGCCCTGCTTTATTCTGCCCCTGTGTGAGTGACAGCCCTGCTTTGTCCTGCCCCCTGAGACTGACAGCCCTGCTTGTTCCTGACCCCGGGAGTGATAGTCCTGCTTTTTATCAACCCCTGGAACTGACAGTCCATCTTTGCCCCACCCCTCTGGGTGTGACAGCCCCACTTCATGATGATCCTCTTGAGTGACAGCCCTGCTTTATCCTGCCCCTTTGGGATTGAGCCCCACTTTGTCCTGGCTCTCTGGAAGTGGCAGCCCTGTTTGTCCTGCACCCTGGGATTGAGAGCCCTGCTTTGTCCAGACCCTCTCAGAGTCTCTGTCCTGCATTCTCCGGGCCCTCTGGCTGTGGCAGCCTTGCTTTGTCCTGCCCCTCTGGGCATGGCAGCCCTGCTTTGTACAACCCCTCTGGTTGTGGCAGTGCTGCTTTGTCCCATGCCCTGGGTGTGGCAGCCCTGCTTTCCTTGACCCCTGTGATTGACAGTACTACTTTGTTCTGCCCCTCTGGGTGTGGCAGCCCTGCTTTGTACCACCCCTCTGGTTGTAAGAGTCTTGCTTGTTGCTGTCCCCTGGGAGTGACAGCCCTACTTTATTCCACCCTTGTGTGAGTGACAGCCCTGCTTTGTCCCACCCTCTGGGAGTGACAGCCATGTTTTGTACCGCCCCCTGAGATGGACAGCCCGGCTTTGCTCCACCCCTCTGGGTTTTGAAAGCCCTGCTTTATACCGCCCGTTTTGGAGTGAGAGCCCTGCTATATCTTGGCTCTCTGTGAGTGACAGCCCTGCTTTATTCTGCCCCTGTGGAAGTACAGCCCTGCTTAGTCCCGCCCCCTGGCACTGAGAGCCCTGCTTTGCCAGCCCCTCTCAGAGTATCTGTCCTGCTTTGTCCGGGCCCTTTGGTTATGGCAACCTTGCTTTGTACTGCCCCTCTGGTTGTGGCAGTCCTGCTTTGTTCTGCACCCTGGGGGTGGCAGCCCTGCTTTCCCTGACCCCTGCAAGTGACAGAACTGCTTTGTTCTGCCCCTCTCGGTGTGGCAGCCATGCTTTCTACCACCTCTCCAGTTTCGACAGTCTTGCTTGGTCCTGCCCCCTGGGAGTGACAGCCCTGCTTTATTCTGCCACTGTGGGAGTGACAGCCATGATTTGTCTACCCCCTTTAGAATGACAGCCCCATGTCTGACTCCTGCTGGCTTTCTCTTTTTTGAACTGCTCTTGAGAAGGCTTCCAATACTCCATGAAATAAGAGCAGTGGGAGTTGATATCTCTGTCTGGTTCCCAGTCTGAGGGGAACTGATAGATGACTTTGCTCATCTAGTTTTCCCCCATCTGTTCCTCCACTTGAATAATGGGTAAAATCAAGCTTTCATCCTTTTGGCTTCTCTTCGGATTGTGACTGCTACTTGATAGTCCCAGGAAGTGTTGCTTTCCTGAGTGAGTGGGTAAACGAGTGAATCAGCACAATGCTTCCTGAAGTCGTATTATTGCCCTGTAATGGGAACGAGTGGCCAAACCAGTCATTGGAAAAATGTTGACATTCATGAAAATTTTATGTGAGAAAAGGACATAATGACAAAATGACTTTAGTTGGTTAAACCTGAAAGAATAATCTAGGTGCAATTCATTATATATCTATACCTTTTTTCTCTATGCAGCTTCACCTGCTGCACCTTCATACCTGCTGCAACTTCTGCTTCTTTAACTGCTTCCACCTTCTGGAATGCTTTCTTGGTACTGCTTTTCTGTATTGGAATAGTCATGAATAGAGGATAGGTGTGTGCATCGGCAGCCATTGGAGGGTGAACCAACGGCAAAGGAAGACCTTGCTCTCTGTCTCTCTCTCACTGTCCACACTGTCCAAGCTGCCTGTCAAAAAAAGAAATATATATATATATATATATATATATATATATGGATATTCTTTGTGACATGCTGTTCTCTTCCATATTGTTCATATCGTCATCAACTCCACATCTTGGGAACTTCTCAAACCTATCTTCTTTGCACCATTTTGGCTGCTTTTGTGCTTGTATGCATCCATTCCCAGCTGCCCTGTCACCATAACTTCCTACAGACCAACCTCAAATTCGTGATCCACTGGGTTGTTCTGGCAATCCATCCAAAAGGCAAGTCTGACCATTTATACCCCTGGATAAAATGCTGCAATGTCTCCTGAGACTGTGGATTAATGTTACCTGTATCCTTACAGAAGGTACCTGGTTCTTGATGAGCTGGTCTCCAACTATACCACATTCCTCTCTAGACCATGAGGCCCCACTTCATGCTTTCCACTCCATTAGCACTGAAAGGTTTGCGCTTGCAAGCATATGCGATCTGTTGAATGTGTTCATACTCTTCGTTCTCAGTCTCCAATGTTTTTCACCTTCTCTTTCACCCTTCTCACCGGTCAAGACAGTCTAAGGACAGACATGTGGCCTAGCAATTAAAAACACATGTATTCCATATTGGGGTACCTGGTTTCATTACCCAGTGCTAGTGACAGTTTAAGCAGTTGGGTCCCTGACTAAGAACTTCCAGGAGCAGATGTAGCTGACCTCACCCTAGGCTTACTCTGGACTTACTCTCATTATTCTGGCCACCAGAAGCCAGAGAGCAGAGTGAATTAACTATGGAAGGAAAAAAAAAGGAAGTAAATCTTGACTTCCGTTTTTTTTTAATTTGTAAAAACTTTGTGATATTAGTATCCAACTATACACCTCATTTCTCTGTCATACAAAGCAAGCACATGTGGCTTTCTTTAAGAAACGTAAACATTGTTTTCCAGGACATATTTTAGCTGCTTTGGATTCATATGAGAATGTGAAGCAGGAAAAAACAATTTCATTTATTCAACACACAGTCTTCCCTTTCTGAGTTGCATAAAACATTTCCAGATGCAATACAGCACTCTACATTTGGTAATATAATTCTAGAAGATTCCAAACTTTTCAGTGTTTGGTCATCATCTTTTTTTTTAAAAAAAAAGGACAATTGGTATTCAGGTAGCCTCTCAAAGAATACAGCCTAATTTACAGCTCCCAGAAGTCCTGTTCTCATAGCATACATGTCCTTCATCTCCATGGAAACTAGCCAGCCCTTCATATGCAGGGGTTCTGTACCTGTGTATTCAACCAAGTGCAGACTGAAAATATCTGGCAAAAAGACATCTGTACTAAACATATACAAACTTTGCTTCTTGTCTTTACTGCTCACATCATAGACTCTAACAAGTTCACACAGTGTTTATATTATATTAGGTATTGTAAGGCATCTAGGGATGATTTAAAGTATACAAGAAGAAGAAAGTTAAGCATCCTCAGATTCTGAGATCTAAGGGTGGCCCTACAATCAACGCCCTGGGGTTCCTGAATGATAACCTAGTCCTGGTATGGTGTCACACTGCTTAGGAAGACTTACATCTTCAGGATCTTCTATCAGGGGACTTCACATGCAAACAGAAGTTGCCAGTATTACCATAGGTTCTAAAATATTAAAGTGTTCTCTAATAACAATAAAGTAAGAATTACACCTAGGATTTACACTACTTTATTTTACCCCTGGAAGGAATACTTTTCAGGCTCACTCTGACACTTTTGGGCTGATGATCTTACTGCAGGTGCTAGGGCTGGGTGCTCAGTGGAAGGAATTTAAGGCTCTCTCTTTAGTTGTGCCTGCCCCAGCCCAGGCTTGAACTGCTGATTCCCAGGCTTGCCCTAGAACACTGTAGTCCACACACACGCTGGAATTTGAGGTCTCTCAGAGAACTCAGTTGCTCATTTACCAAACATTTCATGAGCACCGACTCCATGCTGAGCATCCAGCTCAGCACAAAAATAGGAAACTGAATTATATGGTTTCTGCTGGGAAGAAGGTTGCATCATACAAAGACAATGATCCAATATGATACAAGGCAAGTTACCCAGTGAATATCTCTATGGAAGGCTACCTGCCCTGTCCTGGGAGGGTCAGAGAAGGCTTCCTGGAGGGGATGACACCTCAGCTGCACCTGCAGAAGAAGGAATCCATAAGGGAACAACAGGGAAAGGAACACTCCAAGGAGTTTGGCTAATAAAGGCAAGAAACAGCCACAAAACTCAACGTGCAGAGGTAGCTAGAAGGATGGTGCTTTTTGAGTACAAAGTTGGAATCAGGACGTGGTGAGAAAAGAGGTTAAAGGGCATTAAGTGTCAGGAAGAGCACCAGGCCCACCACATAAGACAGCTTGGTGTCTGAATTGCACATGTTGGGGAGTCACCACAGGGCTTCAAGGAGAACAAAGACCCTGCTAGGCAGAGAGGCTGCCTGGTAACACACTGCAGGGTGTTTCCTAGGAACATACAGAAGGCAAGAGACTGTGGTTTTATCTTGGGAGAGCAACGGTGCGGTCTGTACACCAGCAGTGGCAGTGGGAATCAGGAAAGGAGAAGGCTTATTGGTTCCAAAACTAGGAAACAAACCATAACGAGAAATCAGCAACCCTGGGGGATCAGCTGGATGCAGGAGCTGGGGACAGCAGGCATTGAGGATGACTCCCAGGTTCCTGGGTTGGCTGACTCAGTGAATGAGGAACTGGAAGAAACACTCCCAACAGCAGCTCATGTTACTCCACTTTTCTTCCAAAACAGGCGCTGTAAGAACATCAGAACCAATCTCCTAAGAATCTTGAGACTGGCACTATTATCTCTATTTTGTATTTTTCTTTTCAAAAAGATTTATTTATTTGAAAGTCAGAGTAAGAGAAAGAGAGGGAGAGACAGAAAAACAGAGAGAGGGCCAGGGCTGTGGCACAGCTGGTAAAGCCACCACCTGTGGCACCACTATCCAAACTGGGCACCAGCTCAAGTCTGGCTGCTCCACTTCTGATCCAGCTCCCTGCTAATAGCCTTGGAAAGCAGTAAAAAATACACCAAGTGGTTGCAGACACAGATGAAGCTCTGTCTTTGACCCGGTCCAGTCCTGGCTATTGGAACCATTTGGGAAGTGGACCAGCAGATGGAAGATATTTATTTCCTCTCTCTCTCTCTCTGTCTCTGTCTCTCTCTCTCTCTCTCTCTCTTTGTCATTCTTCCTTTCAAATAAATGATTCTTTTTTGAAGACATACATTTGAGAGAGAGAGAGACAGACAGACAGAGACAGAGAGATAGATAGATGGATTTTAGTAGGAACATTTGGTTTTGTGCTGGCAAACACAAGTTGGTTCAATATGCAGACAAAACCTCTACGCATTCGTGTATTCTATGGAGAAAGCTAGAGCAACTGCAGGTACAAACATGATATTTGTTTGTTAATATGACATTTTATCCAGTTGCCCAAGAAAAAGGCTTTGCTTTTCTCCAAAACCAGTTTGACTGTGATTTTCTGGGTCCATTGCATATGATTTCCACAATATTTTGTCCGATATGAGGGGATCAAAACAGAAATATCCAGTTGTGTTGTGGCTAACTCAAATCCACATCTTGCTACTGCCTCTGGTTTGTTTGTGTTTTCTGGATATTATCTATGGATGTTACGGTTTTGAATATATTTTAGCAGGAACATATTGTTTTGTGCTGGCAAACACTAATTGTTTCCACATGGAGTAAAATCCTCTTCACATTTGTGGTGTCTAGAGAGAAAGCTAGAGCAACTGCTTCCAACATGATATTTATGTTTGTAAACATGACATTGAATCCACTGGCCCAGGAAGAGGACTTTGCTTTTCTCCAAAACCAGTTTGACTGTGATTTTCTGTGTCCCTTGCATACAAATTCTACAATAATTTTTCAGGATATGACTGCATCAAACCAGAAATGGCTGGTTGTGTTGTGGCTAACTCAATCCCAGATCTTGCTACATTCTCTGTTTGTATGTGTGTGTGTTTTCTGGTTATACTCTATGTACGTTAGGATTTTGATTGAATTATAGTAGGGAACATTTTGTTTTCTGCCATGAAATGCTAATTCGTTCCACAAGAAGACAAAACCTCTAAACATTCATGTTTTCTAGGTAGAAAGTTAGAGCAACTGTGAGAAACAAACATGATATTTATGTTTGTAAACATCATAATTATCCACTCGCCCAAGATAAAGACTTTGCTGTTCTCCAAAACCAGTTTGACTGTGAATTTCTGGGTCCATTGCATATGAATCCAAAACACTTTGTCCAGATATGGCTGGATCAAACAAGAAATAGCTGGTTGTGTTGTGACTAACTCAATCCCAGATCTTGCTACAGCCTCTGTGTTTTCTTTTTTTTTTCCTTTATTAAACTTTTATCTAATGAATATAAATTTCCAAAGTACAGCTTATGGATTACAATGGCTTCCCCCCTCCCATAACTTCCCTTCCACCCACAACCCACCCCTTTCCCACTCCCTCTTCCCTTCCAATCACATCAAGATTCATTTTCAATTCTCTTTATATACAGAAGATCAGTTTAGTATATATTCGTAAAGATTTCAACAGTTTGCCCCCATATAGCAACACAAAGTGAAAGAAATACTGTTGGAGTACTAGTTATAGCATTAAATAACAGTGTACAGCACATTAAAGACAGAGATCCTACATAATATATTTTTTAAAAAATTAATTAATTTTCTATGCCATTTCCAATTTAACACCAGTTTTTTTTTCATTTCCAATTATCTTTATATACAGAAGATCGATTCAGTATATAATTAGTAAAGATCTCATCAGTTTGTACCCACGCAGAAACACAAAGTGTAAAAATACTGTTTCAGTACTAGTTATAGCATCACTGCACATTAGACAACACATTAAGGACAGATCCCACATAGGATGTAAGTACCCAGTGACTCCTGTTGCTGACTTAACAATTTGACACTCCTGTTCATGGTGTCAGTAATCTCTCTAGGCTCTAGTCATGAGTTGCCAGGGCTATGGAAGCCTTTAGAGTTTGCTGACTTTGATCTTATTCCAATAGGGTCATAGTCAAAGTGGAAGTTCTCTCCTCCCTTCAGAGAAAGGAACCTCCTTCTTTGATGGCCCTGTTCTTTCCACTGGGATCTCAATAACATAGATCTTTCACTTAGGTCTTCTTCTTTTTTTTCTTTTCCATGGTATCTTGGCTTTCCATGCCTACAATACTCTCATGGGCTCTTCAGCCAGATCCGAGTGCCTTAAGGGCTGATTCTGAGGCCAGAGTTTTGTTTAGGACATCTGCCATTCTATGAGTCTGCTGTGTATCCCGCTTCCCATGTTGGATCCTTCTCTCCCTTTTTGATTCTATCAGTTAGTATTAGCAGAAACTTGTCTTGTTTGTGTGATCCCTCTGACTCTTAGGCCTATCAGAGCCATCAACTGTGAACTGAAATTGATCACTTGGACTAGTGAGATGGCATTGGTACATGCCACCTTGATGGGTTTGTATTGGAATACCCTGGCACATTTCTAACTCCACCATTTGAGGCAAGTCCGATTGAGCATGTCCCAAATTGTACATCTCCTCCCTCTCTTTTTCACACTCTTAAAATTAACAGGGATCACTTTTCAGTTAAAATTTAAACACCTAAGAATAATTGTGTGTTAATTACAGAGTTCAACCACTAGTACTAGAACAACAACAACAAAAACAACAATGACAAATACTAAAAAGGATAAAGTATTATATTGTACATCTAGAGTCAGGACAAGAACTGATCAGGTCATTGTTTCTTATAGTGTCCATTTCACTTCAACAGGTTTCCCCTTTGGTGCTCAGTTGTCACCGATAGGGAAAACAAATGATATTTGTCTCTTGTGTTTTTGTTTTCTGGATATTCTCTATAGACTTTATGGTTTGGAACGAATTTTAGCAGGGAAAATTTTGTTGTGTGCTGGCAAACATTAATTGGTTCCACATGGAGAAAAAAACTCTACACATTTGTGTTTTCTATGAAAAAGTTAGAGCAACTGCTGCAAACATGATATGTATGTTTGTAAACAAGATATTGAATCCACTTGCCGACAAAAAAAACAGTGCTTTTCTCCAAAACGAATTTGACTGTGATATTCTGGGTCCCTTGAAAATGAATCCACAACACTTTGTCCCGATATGACTGGATCATACCAGAAATATCCAGTTGTGCTGTGGCTAACTCAATCCCAGATCGTGCTACAGCCTCTGTGTTTGTGTTTTCTGGATATTATCAATGGACTTTACGGTTTGGAATGAAATTTAGCAGGGAACATTTAGTTTTGTACTGGCAAATGCTAACTGGTTCCATAAGAAGACAACTCTCCACACATTTCGGTTTTCTAGGGAGAAAGTAGAGCATCCGTGGCAAACAAAAATGATATTTATGTTTGTAAACATCATATTTATCCACTTTCCCAAGAAAAAGACTTTGCTTTTCTCCAAAACCAGTTTGGATGTGATTTTCTGAGGCCATTGCATACAAATACCACAACACTTTGTCCAGATATGACAGGATGAAACCAGAAATATCCGGTTGTGTTGTGGCTAACTCAAATCCAGATATTGCTATAGCCTCTGTGTTTGTGATTTCTGGATATTTTCAATGGGCTTTAGGTTTGGAATGAATTTTAGCAGGCAACAATTCGGTTGTGCTCCCAGTCACTAATTGGTTACACATGGAGACAAAAACTCTACACATTTGTGTTTTCTAGGGAGAAAGCTAGAGCAACTGCAACAAACAAACATGATATTTGAGTGTGTATACATGAAACTTTATCCACTTGTTCAGGAAACAGACTGTGCTTTTCTCCAACACCAGTTTGACTGTGATTTTCTGTCCTTTGCATACGAATTCCAAGACACCTTGTACAGATATGACTGGACCATACCAGAAATATCCGGATGTGTTGTGACTAAATCAAATCGGGATCTTGCTAGAGCCTCTGTGTTTGTTTGTGTTTTCTGGATATTATCAATGGACTTTATGGTTTTGAATGAATTTTAGCAGGGGAAATTTTTTTTATGCCGCCAAACACTAATTGGTTCCACATGGAGACAAAACCTCTACACATTTTTGTTTTCTAGGGAGAAAGCTAGAGCAACTGCGGCAAACAAACATGATATTTGTGGTTGTATACATGACATTTTATCCGCTTGCCAGAGGAAAAGAATTTTCTTGTCTCCAAAACCAGTTTGACTGTTATTTTCTATGTCATTTTCACACAAATTCCGCAACACTTATTAGTGATATGACTGGATCAAACAAGAAATATCCAGTTATGCTGTGGCTAACTCAATCCCAGATATTGCTACAGCCTCTGTGTGTGTTTGTGTTTTCTGCATATTCTCTATGGAATTTACAGTTATGAATGAGTTTTAACATGTAACATTTTAGGCTGGATGAAACCAGAAATATCCTAGTCCATGTTGGCTAACTCAATCCAGATCTTGCCACAGCCTCTGGGTTTGTTTGTGTTTTCTGGACATTATCCATGGAACTGAATGTTTTGAATGAATTGTAGCATGGAACGTTTGATGGTCTTGCTGCTGAATGCACTGAAGGAACAGTATATAAAAACCCTACACATTCAAGTTTTACAGGTGGAATGCTACAGGAACAGTGGGCAATATGAACCATTTCTTTTAAACTTGAAATTAAAGACACATGACAATGAGAAAAATTTTCCTTTTCTCCAAAACCAGTTTGAGTGCGTATTATTGGTGAATTTCACCACAATTCTACAACACTTTCTCCGGATATGGCTATATCAAAACAGAAATATCCGGTTCAGCTGTGGATTACTTAGTCCCAGATCTTGCTACAGCCTCTGTGTTTCCTTGAATTTTCTGGACATTATCCATGGACCTGAGACTTTTGAATGAATTTTAGCATGTAACATTTTGTTTTCTTGCTGTTGCATGTAATGGAGGAAATTGGATACAAAAACCTTACATAACCAGTTTCCTAGGCAGAATAGTACAGTAACAGTGGGCAACATGATATATTTGTTTGTAAACAGGAAATTAAAGACACTTGCCAATGAAAAGAAATTTACTATTCTCCAAACCAGGTGGGCTGTGATTTTCTGGGTGAATTTCACCTGCATTCCACAACGCTTTGTCTGGATACAGCTGGATGAAACCAGAAATATCCGGTTCTGCTGTGGCTTACTTAATCCCAGATCTTCCAACAGCCTATGTGTTTGCTTGTGTTTTCTGGACTTAATCCATGGACCTGAGAGTTTTTAATGCATTTTAGCATGTAACATTTTGTTTTCTTGCTGTTGAATGCAATCAGTGAACTGGATAAAAAACCCTACACAGTTAAGTTTTCTTGGCAGAATAGTACAGTAACCATGAGCAACATGATAGGTTTGTTTGTAAACAGGAAATTAAAGACACTTGCCAATGAAAAGCATTTTATTTTTCTCCAAACTAGGTGGACTGTGATTTTCTGCATCAATTTCACCTGAATTCCACAACACTTTGTGTGGATATGGCTGAATGAAACCAGAAATATTAGGTTCTGCTGTGGCTAACTCAGTCGTAGATTTGCTACAGCCTCTGTGTTTGTTTGTGTTTCCTGGACATTATCCATGGAATTGAAAGTTTTGAATGAATTGTAGCATGGAACGTTTGATTGTCTTGCTGCTGAATGCACTGCAGAGAACTGGATATAAAAACCTTAGACATTCGAATTTTCTAGGCAGAATGCTATAGTAACCGTGGGCAATATGATCCATTTGTTTGTAAACTTGAAATTAAAGACACTTGCTAATGACAATAATTTTGCTTTTCTCCAAAACCAGTTTTATTTCGATTTTCTTGGTGAATTCCCCTGATATCCACAACACTTTGTCCGGGTACGGCTGGATGAAACCAGAAATATCCGGTTCTGCTGTGGCTTACTTAGTCCCAGATCTTCCAACAGCCTATGTGTTTTCTGGACATTATCCATGGACCTGAAAGTTAGAATGAATTTTAGGATATAATATTTTGTTTTCTTGCTGTTGAATGCAATGGAGTGAACTGGATAAAAAACCCTACACATCCAGTTTCCTAGGCAGAATAGTACAGTAACTATGGGCAACATGATATATTTGTTTGTAAACAGGAAATTTAAGACACTTGCCAATGAAAAGAATTTTACTTTTATCCACAACCTGGTGGACTGTGATTTCTGCGTCAATCACCTGAATTCCACAAGACTTTGTGTGGATATGGCTGAATGAAACCAGAAATATCAGGTTCTGCTGTGGCTAATGCAGTCGTAGATCTTGTAACAGCCTCTGGGTTTGTTTGCATTTTCTGGACATTATCCATGGACCTGAGAGTTTTGAATGAATTTTAGCATATAACATTTTGTTTACTTGCTGCTGAATGCAATGGAATGAACTGGATAAAAAACTCTACACAGTCGACGTCACTTTGCAGAATAGTACAGTAACCATGCGCAACTTCATATACTTGTTTATAAACAGGAAATAAGGACACGTTCTGTTGAAAATAATTTTACTTTTCTTGAAAACCAGGTGCACTGTGATTTTCTGGGTTATTTCACCCGAATTCCACAACACTTTGCTTCGATATAGCTGGTTGAAACCAGAAATATTCTAGTCCATTTTGGCTGACTCAATCCCAGATCTGGCTAGAGCCTCTATTTGTTTTCTGGACATTATCCAAGGACCTGAAAGGTTTGAATGAATTTTCGCATGTAACATTTTGTTTTCTCGCTGTTGAATGTAATGGAGGAAATTGGATACAAAAACCCTACATATCCTGTTTCCTTGGCAGAATAGTACAGTAACCATGGGCTACATGATATATGTGTTTGTAAACAGGAAATTACAGATACTTGCTAATGAAAACAATTTTACTTTTCTCCAAAATTAGCTGGACTATGATTTTCTGGGCCAATTTCATCTGAATTCCACAACACTTTGTCTGGATACGGCTGGTTGAAACCAGAAATACCCTAGTCCATTTTGGCTAACTCAATCCCAGATCTTGCCACAGCCTCTGTGTTTGCTTGTGTTTCCTGGACATTATCCATGGAACTGAATGTTTTGAATGAATTGTAGCATGAAACGTTTGATTGTCTTGCTGCTGAACATACTTGAGGGAACTGAATATAATATCTAGACATTCGAGTTTTCAAGGCAGAATGCAACAGTAACCGTGGGCAATATGATCCATTTGTTTCTAAACTTGAAATTAAAGACATTTGCCAATGACAATAATTTTACTTTTCTCCACAACTAGGTGCACTGTGATTTTCTGCGTCAATTTCACCCTTATTCCACAACATTTTGTGTGGATATGGCTGAATGAAACCAGAAATATCAGGTTCTGCTGTGGCTAACTCAGTCGTAGATCTTGCTGCAGCCTCTGGGTTTGTTTGCATTTTCTGGACATTATCCATGGACCTGAGAGTTCTGATTGAATTTTAGCAGGCAAAATTTTATTTTCTTGCATTGAATGTAATGGAGGGAATTGGATACAAAAATCCTACATATCCAGTTTCCTAGGCAGAATAGTTCAGTAACCATGGACAACATGATATATTTGGTTGTAAACAGGAAATTTAAGACACTTGCCAATGAAAAGAATTTTACTTTTCTCCACAACTAGGTGCACTACGATTTTCTGAGTCAAATTCACCTGAATTCCACAACACTTTGTGTGGATATGGCTGAATGAAACCAGAAATATCAGGTTCTGCTGTGGCTAACTCAGTCGTAGATCTTGCTACAGCCTCTGGGTTTGTTTGTATTTTCTGGACATTATCCATGGTCCTGAGAGTAATGAGTGAATTTTAGCATACAACATTTTGTTTTCTTGCTGTTGAATGTAATGGAGGGAATTGAATACAAAAATCCTACATATCCAGTTTCCTAGGAAGAATAGTACAGTAACCATGGGCAACATGATATATTTGTTTGTAAACAGGAAATTAAAGACATTTGCCGATGGAAACAATTTTACTTTTCTCCAAAACATGTTTGACTGTGATTTTCTGGGTCAATTTCACCAGAATTCCACAACACTTTGTGTGGATATGGCTGTTTGAAACCAGAAATATCTGGTTCTGTTGTGGCTTACTTAATCCCAGATCTTGCTACAGCCTCTGTGTTTCCTTGTGGTTTCTGGACGCTATCCATGGCCCTGAGAGTTTTGAATGCATTTTTCCATGTAACATTTTGTTTTCTCACTGTTGAATGTAATGGAGGGAATTGGATACAAAAACCCTACATATCCAGTTTCCTAGGCATAATAGTACAGTAACCGTGGCAACATGATGGGTTTGTTTGTAAACAGGAAATTACAGACACTTGCCAATGAAAACAATTTTACTTTTCTCAAAAACCAGGTGCACTGTGATTTTCTGGGTCAATTTCCCCTGAATTCCACAACACTTTGTCTGGATATGGCTGGTTGAAACCAGAAATATCCTAGTCCATGTTGGCTAACTCAATCCCAGATCTTGCCACAGCCTCTGTGTTTGTGTGTGTTTTCTGGACATTATCCATGGAACTGAAAGTTTTGAATAAAATGTAGCATGAAACGTTTGATTGTCTTGCTGCTGAATGCACTGCAGGGAACTGGATATAAAAATCCTAGACATTTGAGTATTCCAGGCAGAATGCTAAAGGAACTGTGGGCAATATGATCCATTTGCTTGTAAACTTGAAATTAAAGACACTTGCCAATGACAATAATTTTGCTTTTCTCCAAAACCAGTTTGACTGTGATTTTCTGGGTGAATTTCACTGGAATTCCACAACACTTTCTCCGGATATGGCTATATCAAAACAGAAATATCCAGTACTGCTGTGGCTTACTTAATCCCAGATCTTGCTACAGCCTCTGGCTTTGTTTGCATTTCCTAGACATTATCCATGGACCTGAGAGTTTTGAGTGAATTTTAGCAGGTAAAATTTTGTTTTCTTGCTGCTGAATGCAATAGAGGGAACTGGATTCAAAAATCCTACACATTCAAGTGTTCCAGGCAGATGACATAGTAACCGTGGGCAACATAATATATTTGTCTGTAAACATGAAATTAAAGGCACTTGCCGATGAAAAGAATTTTACTTTTCTCCAAAACCAGGTGGACTGTGATAATCTGAGTCAATTTCAGCTGCCTTCCACAATACTTTGTCTGTATACGGCTGGATCAAACCAGAAATATCCGGTACTGCTGAGGCCTTACCAAGTCCCAGATCTTCCAACAGCCTCTGTGTTTGTTTGTGTTTTCTGAACATTTCCATAGGCCTGAGAGTTTTGAATGAGTTTTAGCATATAACCTTTTGTTTACTTGCTGTTGAATGCAATGGAGTGAACTGGATAAAAACCCTACACAGTCGAGTTTTCTTTGCAGCATAATACAGTAACTGTGGGCAACATGATATATTTGTTTGTAAACAGGAAATTACAGACACTTGCCAATGAAAGCAGTTTGACTTTTCTCCACAACTATGTGGACTGTGATTTTCTGCATCAATTACCCCCGAATTCCACAACACGTTGTGTGGATATGGCTGAATGAAACCAGAAATATCAGGTTCTGCTGTGGCTAACTCAGTCGGAGATCTTGCTACAGCCTCTGGGTTTGTTTGCATTTTCTGGACATTATCCTTGGACCTGAGAGTTTTGAGTGAATTTTAGCAGGTAAAATTTTGTTTTCTTGCTGCTGAATGCAATAGAGGGAACTGGATTCAAAAATCCTACACATTCAAGTTTTCCAGGCAGATGATATAGTAACCGTGGGCAAGATGACATATTTGTCTGTAAACATGAAATTAAAGGCACTTGCCGATGAAAAGAATTTTACTTTTCTCGAAAACCAGGTGCACTGTGATTTTCTGGGTCAATTTCAGCTGCATTCCAAAACACTTTGTCTGGATACGGCTGGATGAAACCAGAAATATCTGGTACTGCTGTGGCTTACTTAGTCCCAGATCTTCCAACAGCCTCTCGGTTTGTTTGTGCTTTCTGGACATTATCCATGGACCTGAGAGTTTTGAATGAATTTTAGCATATAACATTTTGTTTTCTCGCTGTTGAATGTAATGGAGGGAATTGGATACAAAAACCCTACATATCCAGTTTCCTAGGCAGAATAGTACAGTAACCATGGGCAACATGATATATTTGGTTGTAAACAGGAAATTAAAGACACTTGCCAATGAAAAGAATTTTACTTTTCTCCACAACTAGGTGGATTGTGATTTTCTGTGTCAATTGCTCCTGATTTCCACAACACTTTGTCTGGATATGGCTAAATTAAACCAGAAATATCAGGACTGCTGTGGCTAACTCATTGTAGATCTTGCTACAGCCTCTGGGTTTGTTTGCATTTTCTGGACATTATCCATGGACCTCAGAATTTTCAGTGAATTTTAGCAAGTAATATTTTGTTTTCTTGCTGCTGAATTTAATGGAGGGAACTGGATTCAAAAATCATACACATTAAAGTTTTCCAGGCAGATGATATAGTAACCATGGGCAACATGATATATTTGTTTGTAAACATGAAATTAAAGGCACTTGCCGATGAAAAGAATTTTAGTTTTCTCCAAAATCAGTTTGGCTGTGATTTTCTGGGTGAATTCCCCCGAATTCCACAATACTTTGTCCGAATACAGCTGGATGAAACCAGAAATATCCGGTACTGCTGTGGCTTACTTAGTCCCAGATCTTCCAACAGCCTATGTGTTTGCTTGTGTTTTCTGGACATTATCCATGACCCTGAGAGTTTGAATGAATTTTAGCATATAACCTTTTGTTTTCTTGCTGTTGAATGTAATGAAGTGAACTGGATAAAAAACCCTACACAGTCGAGTTTTCTTTGCAGAATAGTACAGTAACCATGGGAAACATGATATATTTGTTTATAAATCAGGGAATTAAAGACACTTACCAATTTAAACAATTTTACTCTTCTCGAAAAACCAGGTGGACTGTGATTTTCTGGGTCAATTTCACCTGAATTCCAAACACTTTGTCTGGATATGGCTGGTTGAAACCAGAAATATCCTAGTCCATTTTGGCTAACTCAGTCCCAGATCTTGCCACAGCCTCTGTGTTTGTTTGTGTTGCCTAGACATTATCCATGGACCTGAGAGTTTGAATGAATTTTAGCATATAACATTTTGTTTTCTTGCTGTTTAATGCAATGGAGTAAACTGGTAAAAAACCCTACACAGTCGAGTTTTCTTTGCAGAATAGTACAGTAGCCATGGGAAACATAATATATTTGTTTGTAAACAGGGAATTAAAGACAGACACCGATGAAAACAATTTTACTTTTCTCCAAAATCAGGTGGACTGTGATTTTCAGGGTCAATTTCACCCGCATTCCAACACACGTTGTCCGGATACGGCTGGATGAAACCAGAAATATCCGGTACTGCTGAGGCTTACCTAGTCCCAGATCTTCCAACAGCCTCTCGGTTTGTTTCTGTTTACTGGACATTATCCATGGACCTGAGAGTTTTGAATGAATTTTAGCATATAACATTTTGTTTTCTCACTGTTGAATGTAATGGAGGGAATTGGATACAAAAACCTACATATCCAGTTTCCTAGGCAGCATAGTACAGTAACCTGGGCAACATGATGGGTTTGTTTGTAAACAGGAAATTACAGACACTTGCCAATGAAAACAATTTTACTTTTCTCCAAAACCAGATGGACTGCGATTTTCTGGGTCAATTTCACCTGAATTCCACAACACTTTGTCTGGATATTTGTCTGGCTGATTGAAACCAGAAATCTCCTAGTCCATTTTGGCTAACTCAATCTCAGATCTTGCCACAGCCTCTGTGTTTTTTTGTGTTTCCTGGACATTATCCATGGAACTGAATGTTTTGAATGAATTGTAGCATGGAACGTTTGATTGTCTTGCTTCTGAATGCACTGGAGTAAACTGGATATAAAAACCCTAGCATTCGAATTTTCTAGGCAGAATGTTATAGAAACCATGGGCAATATGATCCATTTGTTTGTAAACTTGAAATTAAAGACACTTGCCAATTACAATAATTTTGCTTTTCTCCAAAACCAGTATGACTGTGATTTTCTGGGTGATTTCCCCGAATTCCACAACACTTAGCCTGGTTACAGCTGATGGAACCAGAAATATCCGGTACTGCTGTGGCTTACTTAGTCCCAGATCTTCCAACAGCCTATGTGTTTGCTTGTGTTTTCTGGACATTATCCATGACCCTGAGAGTTTGAATGAATTTTAGCATATGACATTTTGTTTTCTTGCTGTTGAATGCAATGGAGTTAACTGGATAAAAAACCCTACACAGTCAAGTTTTCTTGGCAGAATAGTACAGTAACCGTGGGCAACATGATAGGTTTGTTTGTAAACAGGAAATTAAAGACACTTGCCGATGAAAACAATTTTCTTTTTCTCGAAAAACAGGTGGACTGTGATTTTTCTGGGTCAATTTCACCCGAATTCCACAACACTTTGTCTGGATATGGCTTGTTGAAACCAGAAATATCCTAGTCCATTTTGGCTAACTCAATCCCAGATCTTGTTACAGCCTCTGTATTTGTGTTTTCTGGACATTATCCATGACCCTGAGAGTTTTGAATGAATTTTTGCATATAACATTTTGTGTTCTCGCTGTTGAATGTAATGGAGGGAATTGGATACAAAAACCTACATATCTAGTTTCCTAGGCAGAATAGTACAGTAACCGTGGACAACATGATATTTTGGTTGTAAACAGGAAATTAAAGACACTTGCCAATGAAAGGAATTTTACTTTTCTCCACAACTAGGTGCACTGTGATTTTCTGGGTCAATTTCACCCGAATTCCACAACACTTTTTCTGGATATGGTTGAATGAAACCAGAAATATCAGGTCTGCTGTGGCTAACTCAGTCGTAGATCTTACTTCAGCCTCTGGGTTTGTTTGCATTCCTGGACATTATCCATGGACCTCAGAATTTTCAGTGAATTTTAGCAGGTAAAATTTTGTTTTCTTGCTGCTGAATTCAATGGAGGGAACTGGATTCAAAAACCGTACACATTCATGTTTTCCAGGCAGATGAATTAGTAACCATGGGCCAAATGATATATTTGTATGTAAACATGAAATTAAAGGCACTTACCGATGAAAAGAATTTTAGTTTTCACCAAAACCAGTTTGACTGTGATTTTCTGGGTGAATTCCCCTGAATTCCACAACACTTTGTCTGGTTCCGTTTGGATGAAACCGGAAATATCCGGTACTGCTGTGGCTTACTTAGTCCCAGATCTTCCAACAGCCAATGTGTTTGCTTGTGTTTTCTGGACATTATCCATGGACGTGAGAGTTTGAATGAATTTTAGCATATAACCTTTTGTTTTCTTGCTGTTGAATGTAATGAAGTGAACTGGATAAAAAACCCTACACAGTCGAGTTTTTTGGCAGAATAGTACAGTAACCATGGACAACATGATATATTTGTTTGTAAACAGGGAATTAAAGACACTTGCCGATGAAAACAATTTTACTTTTCTCGAAAACCAGGTGGACTGTGATTTTCTGGGTCAATTTCACCTGAATTCCACAACACTTTGTCTGGATATGGCTGGTTGAAACCAGAAATATCCTAGTCCATTTTGGCTAACTCAATCTCAGATCTTGCCACAGCCTCTGTGTTTGTTTGTGTTTCCTGGACATTATCCATGCAACTGAAAGTTTTGAATGAATTGTAGCATGGAACGTTTCATTGTCTTGCTGCTGAATGCACTGGAGGGAACTGGATATTAAAACCTTAGACATTTGAGATTTCTAGGCAGAATGCTATAGGAACCATGGGCAATATGATCCATTTGCTTGTAAACTTGAAATTAAAGACACTTGCCAATGACAATAATTTTGCTTTTCTCCAAAACCAGTTTGCCTGCAATTTTCTGGGTGAATTTCACCAGAATTCCACAACACTTTCTCCAGATATGGCTATATCAAAACAGAAATATCCGGTTCTGCTGTGGCTTACTTAATCCCAGATCTTGCTACAGCCTCTATGATTCCTTGTGTTTTCTGGACATTGTCCATAAACCTTAGAGTTTTGAATGAATTTTTGCATATAGCATTTTGGTTTTTACTGTTGAATGTAATGGAGGGAATTGGATACAAAAACCCTACATATCCAGTTTCCTAGGCAGAATTGTACAGTAACCATGGGCAACATGATATATTTGTTTGTAAACAGGAAATTTAAGACACTTGCCAATGAAAAGAATTATACTTTTCTCCAAAACTAGGTGGACTGTGATTTTCTGCATCAACTTCACCCGAATTCCACAAGACTTTGTGTGGATATGGCTGAATGAAACCAGAATTATCAGGTTCTGCTGTGGCTAACTCCGTCATAGATCTTTCTACAGCCTCTGGGTTTGTTTGCATTTCCTGGACATTATCCATGGACCTGAGAGTTTTGAGTGAATTTTAGCAGGTAAAATTTTGTTTTCTTGCTGCTGAATGCAATGGAGGGATCTGGATTCAAACCGTACACATTCAAGTTTTCCAGGCAGATGATATAGTAACCGTGGGCAAGATGACATATTTGTCTGTAAACATGAAATTAAAGGCACTTGCCGATGATAAGAATTTTAGTTTTCTCCAAGACCAGTTTGACTGTGATTTCTGGATGATTTCCCCGAATTCCGCAACATTTTGTCTAGATACGGCTGGATAATCCAGAAATACCCAGTATTGCGGTGGCTTATTTAGTCCCAGATCTTCCAATAGCCTATACGTATATGTTTCCTCTGTTTTCTGGACATTATCCATGGACCTGAGAGTTTGAATGAATTTTAGCATATAACATTTTGTTTTCTTGATGTTGAATGCAATGGAGTGAACTGGATAAAAAACCCTACACAGTCGAGTTTTCTTGGCAGAATAGTACAGTAACCGTGGGCAACATGATAGATTTGTTTGTAAACAGGAAATTAAAGACACTTGCCGATGAAAACAATTTTACTTTTCTCTAAAACCCATTTGACTGTGAGTATCTGGGTCAATTTTACTCAAACTCCATAACACTATTTCCAGATATGTCTGGATGAAACCAGAAATATCCAGTTTTGCTGTGGCTATCTGAAAACCAGATCTTGCTACAACCTCTGTGTTCATTTGTGTTTTCTGGAAATTATCCAATGTCCTGAGAGTTTTGAATGAATTTTAGCATGTATCATTTTGTTTTCTTGCTGCTTAATGCAATGGAGGGAACTAATACAAAAACCCTACACATTAGAATTTGCTAGCCACAATGCTGCAGTAAACATGGGGAACATAATGTATGTGTTTGTAAACATGAAGTTAAAGACACTTGCCAATGAGAAGAATTTTACTTTTCTCCAAAACCAGAAATATCTTGTTTCCTTGTGGCTAACTCAATCCCAGATCTTGCTACAGCCTCTGTGTGTGTTTGTGTTTTCTGGAGATTATCCATGGATCTGAGAGTTTTGAATGCAGTTTAGCATGTAACATTTTGATTTCTTGCTGCTGAATGCAATTGAGGGAACTGGATTAAAAAAAAAAAAACATACACATTCTAGTTTCTAGGCAGAATGATAGTGTTACCGTGGGCAACATGATATATTTGCTTGGAAACATGAAATTATAGACACTTGCCAATGAAAAGAATTTTAGTTTTCTCCAAAACAAGTTTCACTGTGATTTTCTGGGTCAATTTCAACCAAATTTTACAAGACTTTGTCCACATATACCTGGATGAAAGCACAAATATCCAGTTCTGCTGCAACTAACTCAATCCCAGATCTTGCTACAGCCTCTGGGTTTGTTTGAGTTTTCTGGACATTAATCATGGACCTGAGAGTTTTGCATGAATTTTAGCATGTCACATTTTGTTTTCTTACTGCTGAATGCAATGGAGGGATGGATACAAAAATCATACACATTCCAGATTTCTAGGCAAAATGCTATAGTAACACTTGGAAACATGATGTATTTGTTTGTAAAAATGAAATTAAAGCATGAAATTAAAGACACACTATCCAGTGTGTGAACTGGATACACAAACTATACACATTCGAGTTTTCTAGGCACACTACTACCGTAACCGTGGGCAACATCATATATTTTTTGTAAACATGAAATTTAAGACACTTGCACAGGAAAAGAATTTTAGTTTTCTCCAAAACCAGTTTGACTGTGATTTTTCTGGGTCAATTTCAGCTGAATTCCACAAAAATGTGTCCGAATATGGCTAGATGAATCCGGAAATGTCCGGTTCTGCTGTGGCTAACTCAGTCGTAGATCTTGCTACAGCCTCTGAGTTAGTTTGTGTATTCTGGACATTATCCATGGACCTGAGAGTATTGAATGAATTTTAGCATATAACATTTTGGTTCCTGCTGCTGAATGCAATGAAGGGAACTGGATAGAAAAACTCTACATAACCAGATTTCTAGATGGAATAGGACAGTAACGTTGGGAAACATGATATATTTGTTTGTAAACAGGAAATTAAAGACACTTGCCGATGAAAACAATTTGTTTTCTCCAAAACCACTTTGGTTGTTATTTTCTAGGACAATTCCACCTGAATTCCACCACACTTTGTTGGATATGGCTGGATGAAACAAGAAATATTTGGTTCTGCTGTGGCCAATTCAATCCCAAATCTTGCTACGGCTTCTGTGTTTGTTTGTGTTTCTGGAAATTATTCATGGACCTGAGAGTTTTGAATGAATTTTACCATGTCACATTTTGTTTTCTTTCTGCTGAATGCAATGGAGGGAATTAGATAAAAAAACCCTACACATTGGTTTTTTCTTTGCAGAATGCTACAGTAACCGTGGGCAACATGATGTGTGTTTGTAAACATGAAATCAAAGACACTTGCTGAGGAAAATAATTTTGCTTTCTCCAAAACCAGTTTGACTGTGATTTTCTGAGTCAATATCATGCGAATTCCACAAAAGATTGTGTGGATATGGCTGGATGAAAACAGAAATATCCAGTTCTGCTGTGGCTAACTCAATCACAGATCTTGCTACAGACTCTGTGTTTGTTTGTGTTTTCTGGACATAATCCATGGACCTGAGAGTTTTGAATGAATTTTAGAATATAACATTTTGTTTTCTTGCTGTTGAATGCAATGAAGGGATCTGGATACAAAGCCCATACACATTCAAATTTTCTAGGCAGAATAGGACAGTAACCATGTATAACATGATAGGTTTGTTTGAAAACAGGAAATTAAAGACAATTGCTGATGAAAAGAATTTTACTTTTCTCCAAAACCAGGTGGACTGTGATTTTCTGGGTCAATATCACCCAAATTCAAAAACACTTTATCCGGATATGACTGCATGAAACCAGAAATACCCAGTTGTGCTTCGGCTAACTCAATCCCAGATCTTGCTACAGCCTCTGTATTTGTGTTTTCTGGACATTATCCATGGACTTCATGCTTTGTACAGAATTTCAGCATGTAACATTTTGTTTTCTTGCTGCTGAATGCAATGGCGTGAATTGGATACAAAACCGTACACATTCCAGTTTTCTAGGCAGAATGCTATAGTAATCATGGGCAACATGATATATGTGTTTGTAAACATGAAATTAAAGGCACTTGCCGATGAAAAGAATTTTACTTTTCTCCAAAACCAGTTTGACTGTGATTTTCTCAGTGAATTTCACCCAAATTCCACAACACTTTGTACGGATATTTTGGGGTGAAACCTGAAATATCCAGTTCTGCTCTGGCTAACTCAATCCCAGATCTTGCTGCAGCCTCTGTGTTTGTTTGTGTTTTCTGGACATTATCCATGGACTTCATGGTTTGTAATGAATTTTAACATGTAACATTTTGTTTTCTTGCTGCTGAATGCAATGGAGTGAACAGGATTCAAAAACCATACACATTCAAGTTTTCTAGGCAGAATAGGAGAGTAACATTGCTAAACATGATATATTTGTTTCTAAACATGAAATTAAACACACTTGCCAATGAAAAGTATTTTAGTTTTCCCCAAAACCAGTTTGACTCTGATTTTCTGGGTCAATTTCTCCCAAATTCCACAACACTTTGTCTGGATATAGCTGGATGAAACCAGAAATATATGGTTCTTCTGTGGCAAACTCAGTCAAAGATCTTGCTGTAGTTTCTGTGTTTTTTGTATTTTCAGAACATTATCCATGGACTTCATAATTTGAAATGAATTTCAGCATGTAACATTTTGTTTTCTTACTGATAAATGCAATGGAGGGAACTGGAATCAAAAACCATACACATTCAAGTTTTCTAGGCAGAATAGGACATCAACCCTAGGCAACATGATATATTTGTTTGTAAACATGAAATTAAAGTCACTTGCCAATGAAAAGAATTTTACTTTTCTCCAAAACTAGTTTGACTGTGACTATCTGGGTCAATTTCACTCAAACTCCACAACCCTTTTTCTGGATATGACTGGATGAAACCAGAAATATCCATTTTTGCTGTGGGTATCTTAAACCCAGATCTTGCTACAGCATCTGTGTTTCCTTGTGTTTTCTGGACATTATCCATTGTCCTGAGAGCTTTTAATGAATTTTAGCATGTAACATTTTGTTTTCTTGCTGCTGAATGCAATGGAGGGATCTGGATAAAAAGCATACACATATGAGTTTTCTAGGCACAATGCTGCAGTAAACATGGGGAACATGATGTATTTGTTTGCAAACATGAAATTAAAGACACTTGCTGATGAAAAGAATTTTACTTTTCTCCAAAACCAGAAATATCCATTTCCCTTGTGGCTAACTCAATTCTAGATCTTGCTACAGCCTCTGTGTATTTGTGTTTTCTGGACATTATCCATGGATCTGAGAGTTTTGAATGCAGTTTAGCATATAACATTTTATTTTATTCCTGCTGAATGCAATGGGGGGAACTGGATACAAAAACCTTACACATTCTAGTTTCTAGGCAGAATGCTAGTGTAACCGTGGGAAACATGATCTATTTGTGTGTAAAAAAGAAATTAAAGACACTAGCCAATGAAACAAATGTTAGTTTTATCCAAAACCAGTTTGACTGTGATTTTCTGGGTCAACTTAACCTGAATTCCACAACACTTTGTCCGGATATGGCTGGATAAAACCAGAAATATTCGGTTATGCTGAGGCTAACTCAATCCCAGTCTTTCTACAGACTCTGTGTTTTTTTTCTCTTTTCTGGACATTATCCATGGAGCTGAGAGTTGTGAATGAATTTTAGCATGTAACATTTTGTTTTCTTGCTGCTGAATTCAATGGAGGGAACTGGATACAAAACCATACGCATTTGAATTTTCTAGGCAGAATATGACAGTAACCATCTGCAACATGATATATTTGTTTGTAAATATGAAATTAAAGACACTTGTTGATAAAAGTATTTTACTTTTCTCCAAAACCAGTTTCACTGTGATTTTCTGGGTCAATTTCAACCGAATTCCAGAACAATTTGTCCGGATATGGCTGCATGAATCTAAAAATATCTTTTTCCTTTGTGGCTAACTCAATCCCAGATCTTGCTACAGCCTCCGTATTTGTTTGTGTTTGCTGGACATCATCCATGGACCTGAGAGTTTTTAATGAATTTTAACATGTATCATTTTATTTTCTTGCTGCTGAATGCAATGAAGGGAACTGAATATAAAAATGCTACACATTCAAGTTTTCTAGTCAGAATAGGATAGTAACCATGGATAACATGATATATTTGTTTGTAAACATGAAATTAAAGACACTTGCTGATGAAAATAATTATACTTTTCTCCAAAACCAGTTTGAATGTGATATTCTGGGTCAATTTCACAAGGATTTCACAACACATTGTCAAATATAGCTGGATGAAACCAGAAATATCTGGTTCTGCTGTGGCTAACTCAATCCCAGATCTTGCTACAGCCTCTGTGTTTGTTCGTGTTTTCTGCACATTATCCATGGACTTCGTGGTTTGTAATGACTTTTAGCATGTAACTTTTTCTTTTGTTGCTGCTGAATGAAATGGAGAGAACCGGATACAAAAACCCTACACATTCGAGTTCTCTAGGCAGAATAGAAGTAATCCATGAGAAACATGATATATTTGTTTGCAAACATGAAATTAAAGACATTTGGCGAGGCAAAGAAATTTAGTTATCTAAAAAAATAAGTTTGACTATGGTTGTCTTGGAAAATTTCAACCAAATTACCCAAAAATTTGTCCAATTATGGATGGGTGAAATTAAAATATCTGGTTCTGCTGTGGCTATCTCAATCCCAGCTCTTGTTACAGCCTCTGTGTTTGTGTGTGTTTTCTGGACATTATCCTTGGACTTCACAATTTGTAATGATTTTTAGCATGTAACATTTTGTTTTATTCCTGCTGAATGCAATGGAGGGAACTGGATATAATTACCCTACAAATTTGATTTTTCTAGGCAGAATAGGAGAGTAACTGTGGGCAACATGATATATTTGTTTATAAACATGAAATTAAAGACACTTGCAGAGGAAAAGAATTTTACTTTTCTCCAAAACCAGGTGGACTGTGATTTTTTTGGGTGAATTTCACCCGAATTCCACAAATATTTGTCCAGATATGGCTGGGTGATACCAGAAATATCTGGTTCTGCTGCAACTAACTCAATCCCAGATCTTGCTAAAGCCTCTGTGTTTGTTTGTGTTTTCTGGACATTATCCATGGACCTCACAATTCTGGACAAATTTAGCATGTATTTTGTTTTCTTGATGCTGAATGCAATATAGGTAACTTGATACGAAAGCCCTACACATCTGCATTTCCTAGGCAGAATGTTACAGTAAAAATTTGCAACATGATATATTTGTAAGCAAACTATCCAGTTCACTATCCAGAAAACACAATCAAACAGGAGGCTGTAGCAGGATCTGGGATTGACTTAGCCACCACAGAACCGGATAATTCTGGTTTGATCCAGCCATATCCAAAGTGTTGTAGAATTCTGGTTAAACTGACCCAGAAACTCAGTCAAACTGGATTTGGAGAAACATAAATTTCTTTTCTTCGCCAATGGCTACAATGTCATCTTTACCAACACAAATATCATGTTGTCCATGGTTACTGTAGCATTCTGCCTAGAAAACTCAAATTTGTAGGGTTTAGATCACGTTCCCTCAATTGCTTTCAGCAGCAAGAAAACAAAATGTTACATTCTAAAATTCATCAAAACCGTGAAGTCCATGGATAATGTTCAGAAAACACAAACAATCACAGAGGCTCTATCAAGATCTTATATTTAGTTAGCCAGCACAGAACTAGATATTTCTGATTTGATCCAGCCATATTCGGGCACAGGGTTGTGGAATTCGGGTTAAATTGATCCAGAAAATCACAGTCAAACTGGTTTTGGAGAAAAGTAAAATCCTTCCCTTCAGCAATGGCATCAATGTCATGTTCACAAACAGAAATATTATGTTGGCCACGGTTACTTTAGCATTCTGCCTAGAAAACTCAAATGTGTAGGGTTTTTGTATCCAGTTCCCTCCATTGCATTCAGCAGCTGAAAACAAAATGTTACATGCTAAAATTCATTCAAAACCATGAACTCCACGGAAAATGTCCAGAAAACACAATCAAACAAGAGGCTGTAGCGAGATCTGGGATGAGTTGGCCACAACTGAACCAGATATTTCTGGTTTGTTCCAGCCATATCTGGACAAAGTGTTGTGGAATGCTTGTTAAATTGGAACTCCTCTGTGTCTCCCACAAGTTGGCAAAGACCCACATACTTGGACCCTTTTCTTTTGCTTTCACAGGTGCATTATCAGGGTGCTAGATTGGAAGCAGAGCAGTTAAAACTGAAACAAACAGGGTTGTGCAAGCTATGACTTAATTTGCTATACTACTATACTGGCACTTTCATTTATCTTCTGTTCCAGGTGTAATTCTAGAGTTTTTTTTTTATGTGTTCCAAGTCCAGAGAAAATGAATTCATCTACAATAAGTTATGTATTCACTTATTCCTCAGCTTTTTTTACATTATATTTTAGGAGCTTTGTGAGGTGCATTAAATAAAATGGAGAATAAAAATAAAATCCAGCATCAGGGAGTATACATAAATAAAATAAAATTGCCATAGTTCTTTTTAAAAATGTATTTTATGTACTTGAAAGACAGAGTTACAGAGAAAGGTAGAGATGAGGAGAGGTCTTCCATCCACTGGTTCACTCCCCAAATGTCCTCAATGGCCAGAGCTGAGCTCTGATCCAAAGCCATGTGCCAGGACCTCCTTCTGGGTCTCCTGAGTTGTGAAGGGGCCCAAGGACTTGGGCCATCTTCCACTGCTTTCTCATGTACATTAGCAGGGAGCTGAATCAAAAGTGGAACATCCAGGAAATATATTGGCACTCATTTGGGATGCTGGCACTGAAGGCCAGAGTTTTAACCAGTACAATGGCACTGGCCCAAGTGGCTGTAATTGTAATATATTAAAGCCATATAAGCTGAGGGCAAATGGGTCTCAGCTCTTTCTGAAACCATAGCAAAAAAATTTGTTACAATTTTCAAATTGAAGCTTAGAAAAGAACTGTTAAGTTCTTGAGAAACATGAAGTCTGTAAGTATCTTTATTTTCACATAGATGCTATAGTGGATGCTGTATTAATACCAAGCTGGAAGTTAATGCTTGACATTATATTGTGGTAACCATTACTTAGCGCTAAAATGCCAATAAATTAAAAGGTTTTTCTAGAGTTGCTACCATAGTGTGCTCCTCAATAGTTTTTGAGAGGCTGTACATGATCCACAAACTGTAAATGTGTGGAGAAGAAACTATACTGCAGATTTTTTTATTTGAAAGAGTTATGGAGAGAGGTAGAGACAGAGAGTGAGAGAGGAAGAGCAAAAGAGAGAGGGGGGGGGGGAGAGGTCTTCCATCTTCTGGTCCACTCTCCAAATGGCCACATGGCTAGAACTGAGCCTATCTGAAGCCAGGAGTCAGGCTTCTTCTGGGTTTCCCACATGGGTGCAAGGGCCCAGGAATTTGGGTCATCTTCTACTGCTTTCCCAGGCACATTAACAGGAAGCTGGATTGGAGGTGCAGCAGCCAGGATTCAAACTGGCATACATAGGGTATGCCAGCACTGCAGGCTGAGGCTTTAACCCACTGTACCACAATGCCAACCCCTACTGCAGATACTTAAATAGCTCTCTGTACATTTTCTCATCTATACATGCTGAGTGTATTGCAGACTATCCAAAGCTATATTTTCAGGAGAACATGTATATCACTTCTTTGTACTTTAGCCTACTCAATGTAGTCTTAACTTAATATCCCTAAACTTTAAAAAATAACTTAAATTCTGGTCAAATTTAAAGACTGTTTTCTAGTCTTTGCCTACTTGAATGTTCTGCTGTGCATTTTGAAATTTTTATATATTTATTTGAGAAGTAGTGAGACAGGTTGACCAAGTGAGAGAGATGGACATACAGAGAGCTCTCATCTACTGTTTCATTCCCCAAATGCTCACAGCTGCCAGAGCTGGATGAAGACTAAAGACTGAAGCCAGGAGCCAGGAATGTTATCCAGGTCTCCCACATGAGGGAACACCTTGACAGACTGCAATGATGTGCATTATCAGGAAGCTGGAACAGGAGCCAGAACAGAGAATCAAAGCACTCTGATGTGGAACTAGGGTCACAGAACTGACATCTTAACTGTTAGGTTAAATGCTCACCTCCATTTTTAAGTTCCTTTCTGCCATTTCTGAAACCACTGTCCATGATCTCCTGATAATTCTTTATTGGTTTCTATCATGACATCACTGATTTTTCTTTTTTCCATGATTTCCTCTACTACCTTCTTCATATGGTCCATCCTGGTGTTCCATGTGGTCTCCCATTTGTTTTACTCTACAATTTTCCAAGATAGTTTTGGCCCTCTGTTCTCTTACATGCCTGTTTCTCTATAGCTTGAGCCTCTTCCCTAGCCTCTAGACCATATGTTCAACTCCCTGTTGAATGCTTCTTTGTAGCTTTCAAAGTGGCACCTCAAGCCCAGCAAATCCAAAATGAGGAATTCATGCTAATTTCTTCCATTATCCTCCTATGGCAGCCTCATCCCAAACCACAAATATGGGATTTTTTCCTAGACTCCTCCTTCTTTGTAAAATCTAATTCAATCTGCTGTCAAATTCATCTATGTCTTTTTTTATTCTAAAGTCTATAAGCAATTTGTATAAAGGAAGAGGAGCTGATGATGCTCAAAAGTCAATCAAGGAACTTTATCTTTTTTTGTACCAGAAACATCACTTCGCTGTAGTGAAAGCTGATGGGTGCGTTAGCTCAGTGATGAGACAGAATCCTTCCTCAGCTGTGCTGTGAGAACGCTGAGTGTCGATAGTAGAAAACACTTAGGAGTTAATGGGTTTCATGTGAATAGAGTCAAGAAAATGACCCAAAGAATAAGGATAAGGAACCTACATATTTTACTAATATGAAATTCTTTTTCCACACCAAAAATAACCTTTCATGCGTTCAAATGTTCAATTGCATTCGGTTATTCATCTATTCACTTATACATGAGTAGGATAAAATATATTTATCACTCATTAATGATTATGTCCTATAACTGTGGTCAATCATCAGATAAAAACAATGTTTTTAATTCACACACACACACACACACATACACACACATATGCTAAAATCTAATACTTCAACCATTTAAAGTATACACTTCAGTGGCATCAAGTACATCACATCATCCACCTGAAGAATTTTTTTTTACCTTCCCCACCTGTTTCTCTCCACTTGACTTTCTTAATTTTATTTAAGGTATATACATTTCATGTATTTTATCTATACGGATTTAGGAACATATTAATAGTTCCCACCCTATCCTCCCTCTTGCCCACACTCCAACCCTCCTTCCTTCTCCCTCTGCTATTCCGACTCTTAATTTTTGCAGAGAACTATTTTAATTTCACTTTATACTAATGAGGTTAACCCTACTGTATCTGAATTTGTCTATATTAGCAACTTCCTATAAGTGCAATCATACAGTATTTGTTCTCCTATTGATAGTTTATTTAATGTAGTAAAATGTCTATAAATTTGTCCATGTCATAGAATTTGTCCAAATTTTCTCATTAAAGCTCAGTAATATTGCACTGTGCATTACTATGGTTAGAATATAGTTTGAAAGGGTTTAATTCCTATTACAAAGTAGAAAGAAGGTTGAATCCCCCATGATTGAGTACTGGTGGCTCTAGAAAAAACAGATACCAAGGAGATACTTTCCTGCTCCCTGTGTCTTGAAGTGTGGTGCCCAGCACTGCCTCTGGCTTTGCAAGCAAGGAAGAGGCCATCACCAGATAAAGCTCTCTACCCATCAACCAGAACTGTAAGCCAGAATAAACCTCTTCTCTTTACAACTGGCTCAGTCTGTGATATGCAACATCACAGTCTGTTATTAGCAACAGAAAACAGAATAATATATCAATACCCCACGATGTTTATGCATTCATTTCCTGGAGGCTCCAGATGCTTCTCTCTTCTACCCATTGTGAATAAAGCTACTATGAACATGTGTATACAAATATATTCTAGTCCTTGCTTTTACTTCCCTTATGTATTCTCAGGACTGAAATTTATGATAAGTGCTAAATCAAATGAAAATTCTATGTTTTGTTTTTCTAGGAAATTCAGTACTACCTTCCGTATTGGTTCCATCATTTTATATTCATAGCAGCAATGCCTGGTCTTTCCCCAAATGCCGCATCAGCTATACCTGGCCCAGTCTGAAGATGGAAGCTTGGAACTTCATCTAGGTCTCCTGCATAGGTTGTAAAAGCCTAAAAACTTGAGCCTTCATCTGCTGCCTTCTAGGATGTCCTTAGAAGCAAGCTGGATCAGAAGCAGAGGTGCCAGGACTCAAACTGGCCCTCCAGTCTGAGATGCAGATCTTTCAAGTGGCAATTAATCCATTGTGCTACAACTGCCCCTACAATGTATACATTTATCACAGCATAGTGTGAGTAGTACTGTATTGAGGAACATAAAATGGATGGTCTCTTCATTATGATCTCTTCATTATACAATAGTGATCCATATAATTTGTATTTATATGTACATATGCAATCAAAATATGAGTATCAGACATAATATGATATATTTTGCTTTAAATAATCATGCATATTTTAATGAAATTAAGAGAAGAGGGGCTGACTTTGTGGTACAGTAGGATAAGCTGCTGCCTGCAACACCATCAGCTCATATGAGTAATGGTTCAAGTTCAGCCTGCTCCACTTGCATTCCCACTCTCTCACTCTCTCTTTCTCTCTCTCCTTTTTGCATGAGAATAAACAAAAAATGTTAAATATTCACTTGCTCTTTTTATAACTTTTTTTAAAGATTTATTTGTATTTATTTGAAAGATAGAGTTACAGAAAGAGGTAGAGCCAGAGAGAGGTTTTCCATCTGCTGGTTCACTCCCCAGATGGCTGCAATGGCCAGAGCTGCACCTATCTGAAGCCAGGAGCCAAGAGCTTCCTCCGGATCTCCCACATGGGTACAGGGGCTCAAGGACTTGTGCCACCTTCCACTGCTTTCCCAGGCCATAGCAGAGAGCTGGATCAGAAGAGGAGCAGCCAAGACTAAAACTGGCACCCATATGGGATGCCAGTGCTTTAGGTCAGGGCTTTAACCCACCGTGCCACAGCACAAGCCCCCATACATAACTTTTTTAATTTATAAAAAAGATGAATTTTTTGAGCTTTTCGAATTTGTGATTGCCTCATCTAGTTTTCTTTGTATCCATCCTGCTTATTGGATGGATTGGATGGATCCATCCTGATTATCGAGCATTTTAAATCTATAAACTGGGATGTTTCACAAAATTCAAAGGAACTTTTAGCCATTTCTTCAAACATAAATTTATTTGTTTTTTTCTTCTGAAATTCTAGTTTCATATATGAGCAGACTTCAAAAAGTTTTTAGAAAGTGGAAATATGGGGCCGGTGCTGTGGTGTAGCACATAAAGCCACAGCCTGCAGCATCCCATATGGGTGAGTCCTGGCTGCTCCACTTCTGATCCAGCTCTCTGCTATGGCCTGGGAAAGCAGTAGAGGATGACCCACATCCTTGGGCCCCTGCATTCATGTGGGAAAACCCAAAAGAAGATCCTGGCTCATGGCTCCAGATCGGTGCAGCTCTGGCAGTTGTGGAGTAAACCAGCAGATGGAAGACCTCTCTCTCTGCCTCTCCTCTCTCTCTGTGTAAGGCTGACTTTCAAATTAAATAAATAAATCTTTTTCAAATTTTTCAAAAATTAGATATAAAAGCAAAGCTTATTTTGGTGCAACTTTTTTTCAAATCTATGCATATAAGGGGCTTCATAAGGTGGATGAAAATGAATATTATGAAAAACTATTCATAGCTTTCCCCATTTTCACCCCAAAATGTAATTATATATTATTTCCACTCTACACAAACCTTTGAAGTGCCTTTGTATATTAGCTTGTTTTCTAAATCAGTCCATGTGTTTTTGGACCTCTGCACATTTTTCATTCATAAAGATTAGATAACAATTATTGTTTCCTCAATATGTTCTGATTTCATAAAAATACCATAGAATTAGCAGCTTAAAAAGAAAAGAAATTGTTTCTTATAATCTGGAGTCCAGGAAATATGAAGTCAAGAGTCTGTATCTAGAGTAGGTCATCTAACCACATCATAGCGTTGCAGACAAAATTGCATGATGAGAGAGATAGAGAGAGAGAGAGAGCAAGAAATGAAACTCTGCCTCAACCCTTTCAACACTGGCATTAATCCATTCCTAAGGACAGAAACTGTTCCATTAAAGAATATGTTGGCCGGTGCCATGGTTCCCTTGGCTAATCCTCCCCATGCAGTGCTGGCACCCCTGGTTCTAGTCCTGGCTGGGGTGCCAGTTCTGTCCCTGTTGCTCCTCTTCCAGTCCAGCTCTCTGCTGTGGCCCAGGGAGGCAGTGGAGGATGGCCCAAGTGCTTGGGTCCCTGTACCCACATGGGAGACTGGAAGGAAGCACCCAGCTCCTGGCCTTGGATTGGCACAGTGCCAGCCATGGAGGCCATTAGGGGAGTGAACCAATGGAAGGAAGATCTTTCTCTCTGTCTCTCACTGTCTAACTCTACCTCTCTCTCTCTCTCTCTCTCTCTCTCTCTCTCTCTCTCTATATATATATATATATATATATATATATATATATATTTGCAACACTTGATTGCAGGGCAGATATTAAAACCATTGCATTAGTAAAGCTAAAATATGGGTTATTATTTTGCCTTTTGTAACTGTAATTTAGTCCACAGGTACATTTTTTGTTTTAGCTACTGTATCATATGGCTCTAGAATTTCCATTGGTTTTTGCAGTTCTTTTTTCTTTTAGTTCACTCATACACTTTATTTAATCGTATCTCACTTTAAAAAAGACAAAACATTCATGGCTTACTGAACTGATTTTTAAGACTGATGGGTCACTCATTGCACTGTCAGTGATGATGGCCTGGACTGAGCCCCAGAGGCTTCCCAGGCACAAACTGGTCCCAGTGCCCTGTCTGGGTCCTCTCTGCCAGCTGCACATGGCCCAGCCAAGCCCAGGTCCTGCATGGTTGTTTGCTGGACAGAAGATGGGGAGACAGAGAGGAGGAAGAAGTGGGAAGAGACAAGGAGGGCGTATGCTTCTCACCCCTCAGCCCCCACACCAGCAGCCAGACTGAAGCGCACAAAATGTGAGCCCACTGCTGACACGGGCACTGCCAGCGCCTCACTCCCATGCCTGCCGAACCACTGAGGAAGTCCAGGTGAAACTGGAGAAGACCCCTTAAAATCTACACTAAAATGTGCCCCCTTAAAGTTCCCTAGAAATGCTATCCAGGGTGCCACATGTGCTACCAAAATTTGGGGTGCCTTACGATTTCACCACAGGCTTATTACTAAATCCCCAATATTAATAAGCCCAAAAGGGTTCTTGCCTAATATTTAGAGAAAAATTCTAAATACCAGCACAGATAAATGAGGCAGCATGGTACGTTTTAAGCTTTTATTTAGTGAGAAAGATGCATAGGAGAGTGATAGCTTTATTTAAGAGAGAGAAGTGAATGGGGATTCATACTGAGCACCAGGAACCAGCCATATGGAAGAGCATCTAGGCCAGGAAACCTAAAGCATGTGGCCCACAGGCCATGCACCCTGGAGGCACAGGGCTACAGCAATCCCCTTCCTAGCAAGAGGCCAGGGAAAAAGCGCAGGCCACACTGTGTCCAGCTCTTAACCCACTTCAAAGGGGAGTGGTTAATTAACCTGATTGGCTGGTGGGCACCCAGGTGTAGGGGCATGAGGTCACACAGGGGCGTGGCAAAGGTGTGGTCTTCCAGTTCACAAACCTAATCTATTTTAACCTGTATGCCTGCCTAGTTCACAGGCACACACGGGTCAGCCCACTCACCTCGGGGCCTGGCAGGGTCCCTGTGGCCTGGGTGTTCCTCAGGAAACTCCACAATCCCCCCCACCCCATAAGAGCACACCACACCCCTGGGGACCTGCCCAGGACAAGCTCCCCTTACCTTCAACCACCCCCATCCCCGCTCATCATCCAAATCAATCAGTCTCACTGAGATGCCTTTTAGACCTGGAACCCAGAAGGGAGGAGACCCAGGATAGGCCAAGCCACAGTCAGAGAGGGGTGGTGATGAGCCAGGGGCCAGAGGCTAGCCCCAGGCAGCACCCTGTGTCACTCCCTTACAACCCGAAGGATTAACTGTCCCCTGGTTACACCCAGGTGCTCTGTGTACCTGCACAGCTGTCTCCTCAATGCCTATGAAGAGCTGTTCATGTCACAGACAAGGCAACTGAGGCTGAGACAAGGCAGTCTTGGCTGGAATTACCCAGCTGTGAGCTGCCAGCACAAGCTCACAGCCCAGGTTCCTGTACCCGCCTCAGCAACTCCCAGCACAGCAGCCTGGGGCCTTCCGGGAATCTCCCGAGTCTCCCTTTCCCTCTGCTGACCAGGGCCCCTACAGACCCTGCCCCTACCGGGGGCAGACACCCCTCACCCAGGAATCCCTACAGCCTCTGGCCTAAGCCCCCAGGTCTCCCCTGTGGAACAAGACTGAGCAGGTGCCCCTTGCCGGCTCTACAGAATCCATCCAGGAGTGCTAGACTAAATGTTGGAAACCAAACTCTGCTCTTTCAACACTTCTGGAGGAAAAACAGGGGCTTTGGGGTGCACTTACTCCTCAGCTACTCCACATCCCTCAGCTGTTCCCCTGGGGATACTCAGCAGGCTCCACCCGCAGGAGAGTGGTCACAAGCTGGACTTCCCCAGAACAAGTCTGCCTTCAGGCTGGGAACCCACCGGATTCCAGAAATGCCTGGTGTGTTGGTCCCAGCTCCCCCCCGCAGGGGTCACACCAGAGTCCATGCCGTGCGGATGACCAGCTGGGTGCCCGAACCCTCAAACCTCACCTGTCAGCCCGTGTCTACGGGGGCAGCTGCAGGAACCTAGGGGCCTTGCCCTCCCCGCAGCTGGCAGGGGGCACAGAGAGAGGCCAGCGGCACAGAGCTGGGTGGTCTGCAGCCGGCCTGCGTGACTTTGGGCACGCAGGTCAACGTCCCCAAGCCTCCGAGTGCTCACCGCCAGACAGGAGCCCTGGACGCCCCAAAGAGGAGTTGCATCCGTGTCCGGCGCTGTCAGGGACACACCCGCGATCTCCGGGGAGGGGGTCGTTCCTGCGTTCCCAGGGGCTCATCTGCGCACGCCTCCGGGCGCGCTTCCGACGCAGGCCAGGCCCAAGAGATGCTCGTGCGGCCTCCGGGGCCAGCTTCTGCCCCTCCATCCCTCCCGCGAATACCTCCCTGGTCCCCGGCCTCAGGCCTCAGAGCCCCAGGCCTGGCCCAGCCCGAGCCTGCTCCGAGAAGCCGGCTGCTACTCCTGCAGTTGTTTTTTCTACTGATAATCCTGATATATCATCCTCTGCATTATTTTTATGCCAACATTTATACACCGGGAGATATTTAAGAATAGCTTAAACATCCTATATTCTACTTTGAAAATCTAGACTAACTTATGTTTCTTTCGAGTGACTGATTCTTTTTTCCTTCTGAATATGAATCACATTTTTTTTTCCTTCACATGGGTGTTGATTCTGAATTTCTTCCTGGATATTATAAATTATGTTATAGAAATCATGTTATACTTCTTAAATGATTTTTGTTTTACATTTCAGTCAATCGGCTGGATTAAAATTCCAAACTGCATTCCTTGCAGTAATTAATTGGGCCCTAAATGCCACCAATTTCCTTATAGAAGGAACCCAGGAAGAGATTCAGTGAAAGAAAGAAGAGGACATTGTGAAGCCAGAGCAGAGATTTGTGCCTATCTTGGCTTTGAAGGTTGTAGTAATGGGACCAAAAGTCCAGTAACACCGGCTACCACCAGAAGCTGGAAGCAGCAGGAAATGGCTGAACCACTCGTGCCTCTGGAGGGGGTCAGCCCTCTCCAAGTTCCTGTTCTGGCAACCACAGGAAGCAAACATAACACAGAAAAATAATTATGTAAATTAAGAATGACTTATCACAGGAATGTAAGGTTGTCTTAATACTTAAACAAACAATGAGTTCAAATAAATTGTATTAATATACTAAAAGTCGACATTGGCAGGTAGTTGAATAAGAAGCAGAGGAGCTGGCCTCAAACTGGCCATCCAAAAAGGGATGCAGGCTCCCAGGCTGTGGCTTACCCTACTACACCACAGCAGTGGCTGAAACAGATTCATTTTAGCATACCATGTTTGTTGACAAGAAAAAATTGCATCCTTAACATAGAAAACTTCAGCAAGAGACTTGGAAACACCACCTAAGCATTGGAACCCTGCAGGCTATGCTCTGGCCTCCCTGGCCTGGAGTTAAAGGGGAGGACCATCAAGCTTGCCACTCACTGTACTTTGCCCAAGGCTATGGCCACCCAGATCTTCTCTGATCTGAAGCAAGATTTGTTGATCTCTGCAGGGTGGTTCTGGGGCTTCCACTTCCTCATTTAAGACTGAAGTGGGAATGATGCCTGCCTGTGGAGATGTCATTAAATCTAGATGAGATTTCTGACCTTGAACATGGGTTAGCAGTGTTGGAATTCAGAGCACAGATGAACACCTTGCAGCCAACATCAGACTCGGTGGGGTGAGCCTTTACCACAGAGGATGCTTTCGCCTAACATCAGAGACAAGGCCATAAGGTTCACCCCTGTTTTTTGTATTCAACATCGTACCAGGGGTTCTGTGCAATGAATTCAGGCAGAGGGAGAGGCTGGGCAGCACCGCAGTGCTGCTGAGAGTTTAGCGGCTGAGCGGCAGCCGCTGTGTGCAGGGATGGGACAGGTTGCCTGGAGTCTCCGGCCCAGCCCACACCCACAGTTGGCAAGGGACACAGGGAAGACTGTCCCTGTAGCAGACTGAGGTCCGCAGATTCCAGAGCTGACCACGGGGAAGTGCAGGTCCCCCTGCAGTCAGTTCCAGCAGGTCCATCAACCCCACCTCCCCTTCTCAGGACACCAAACTCCACGCACTATTTCCCAGCTTCTGAGGCATCCAGTTTCCATTTCACAGGGGGCAGAGCCTGAGCCCCTTCACCCCCTCAGCAGCAGAGCTGGGAAGGGACTGTGGCATGAAGAGCCCCAGGGATGACGTAGTGCTGCCACCCACGTACTTGATTGCACAATTTGCAGCGCTGGAGCACACCTATGACATCATAAAGGTGTAGCCAATCATTATCCTCTGTAGCATGGAGGGCAGTGACTTGGGGTTTTGTGGCCTGAGATAGTGAGGGGAGAAGCTGGGGCTCAGGGCAGAAGCTGCTTCTTCCACCTCCGTGACTTCCCCTGCAGCCAAGGCTGATGCACCTGCTGTTCCCACAGGGATCTGTGAGCTAGAGCTTGCAATAACCTGCTTCAGATGAGTCACCATTTGCTGACTTTTGTTGACTCCTGGACCCTTGTCTTCACATTCTTGGGTCATTGTTCTGTTCCTTCCTTTTTTATGTTTTATAAATTGATTTGGAGAATGCATGAAGATATTAAACAATTTCAATTTTTTTGATTCATTTGTCCTGTGAATATATGTTTCCTAGTCTGCCTTTTGTCCACTAATATTTTCTCTTTCTTTCTGGTACTTACTAGTCCAGTTGGTTTTATATCCGGATCTACTACCCAGAAGTGTACTACATCCAATAATCAGTTGTAGTTTGGGGAGATTAATTAAGCTGGATTATCTTTGTATATAATAGTGTCTTCCACATATGTTGACAGTTGTATTGCTAAAAACTGGGTTCTTTTATCTTATATTTCTTTGTTTCCCTGACTATAGCTCCAGTACAGTGTAAAAAAGAGATCATGACAGGAATCAGCCTTGTCTGGGTGGGCTCTTGAGGAAAATTCCTTCAGTGATCCTGCATTAAGTAATCTGTTGTAGGCTAATTTTAGACAATCCTGATCTGATTAAGTGAATCATTATTTTTAAATATTTTTGCTAACAGTTGATTTTTATGGCTGGATGCTGAATTTTATTAAATGCATTTTAACATTTAAGCTAAATACTCCTGTAATCCCTTTTATTCTTCATCTACCTGGCTGATTTACATGTTTTTGTTTGTTTGTTTGAAACTGTTAAATACTCTTGCAGTTTTTAGTGTATCTTGCTTGTCATTGATCTATTAGGTTTTCAAATATATGTCTTAATTTATATACTATTTTGTTAGAATATTTATATATTTATGAACGAGAAGGTCTTTAATTTCACTCAATTTATATCTTGCTCCAAGTTGATCGTATGTGTAATAGTGGCTTCCAAAAAGAAATTTAAAATATGCAACTTATTTTCACTTGGGGCAAGTGTGGGAAACAAGTGTATTTTTTCCCTTCCTTAGAAGTTTGGGCTATTCCATAAATCTGGACCTTCAATTTTGCTTGTGAAGCCATTTTCAAGTTCTTCAAAAATTGGTGCAACTTATTTAGATTATATAGTTTTTAGATTTTTTTAAAAAGATTTATTTTTTAATTATTTGAAAGACAGAGTTAGAGAGGAGGAGAGTCAGAGAGATTGTCTATTCACTGGCTCACTTCCCAAATGGTCTAATGGCCTGGGCTGGAGCAGGCTGAATCCAGGAGCCTGGAGACCCCCTCCAGGTCTCATACCTGGGCACAGGAGCCCAAGCACCAGAACCATCTTCCACTGCTTTCCCAGGTGCATTATCAGAGAAGTGGATTGAAAGTGCAGAAGCTGGGACTCAAAGAGGCACTCACATGGGATGCCAGCATTGCAGACAGCAACGTAAACCACTAAGCAACAACACCAGCCCCTATTTATATCTTCATGTTATATTTCATGTAGGCAGACGATTCATACTAACTTGGTAAATATATAGAAGTATATATACTGCATACTATGGAGATACTTGGTTGGCTTCCTAGTTACATGCCAAGATTGTTGTGGGGTGCACCAATTAAAACACAGTGAGTCTTTGAGGTCAAATTGGAGTCTTTATTAGCCAGCTGGTGACTGCCTTTCTCAAAGACCAAGTCTGGCAAAAACAGCAGCAAGTTGCAATAGTTGGGGTTTTGAAAGGCAAAACCACATTCTGTTATCAGCAGTTCATCACGATACAAAGAGTGATCTTCCATTTGCTAGTTCACTTCTCTAAATGGTTACAATAACCAGAGCTGGGCCAGGACAAAGCCAGGAGCCAGGAACTCCATCCTAGTTTTCCACATGACTGGCAGGAGCCCAAGTATTTGGGCCATCATCTGATAGTTTCCCACATAACTTATATGACAGTTGCATCAGAAGCATAGCAGTCAGAACTGACACAGCACTCTGGTAAGGGATGTTAGCAGTGCAAGTGATGATCTGACCTGTGGTGCCACAGTTCTGGCCCCATGCAATTCCTTTATTTTATTTTATTTTTTTTTTTATTTTTGACAGGCAGAGTGGACAGTGAGAGAGAGACAGAGAGAAAGGTCTTCCTTTTGCCGTTGGTTCACTCTCCAATGGCCACCGCGGTAGCGCACTGTGGCCGGCGCACCGCGCTGTTCCGATGGCAGGAGCCAGGTGCTTATCCTGGTCTCCCATGGGGTGCAGAGCCCAAGGACTTGGGCCATCCTCCACTGCACTCCCGGGCCACAGCAGAGAGCTGGCCTGGAAGAGGGGCAACCGGGACAGGCAGAGTGGACAGTGAGAGAGAGAGAGAGAGACAGAGATAAAGGTCTTCCTTTGCCATTGGTTCACCCTCCAGTGGCCGCCGCGGCCAGCGTGCTGCAGCCGGCACACCGTGCTGATCTGAAGCCAGGAGCCAGGTGCTTCTCCTGGTCTCCCATGGTGTGCAGGGCCCAAGCACTTGGGTCATCCTCGACTGCACTCCCCGGGCCATAGCAGAGAGCTGGCCTGGAAGAGGGGCAACCGGGACAGAATCTGGCACCCTGACCAGGACTAGAACCTGGTGTGCCGGCGCCACTAGGCGGAGGATTAGGCTGTTGAGCCATGGAACTGGCCCATGCAATTCCTTTAAATATGTATTTTTCACAAAGTAAAATGTGGTTATACTCTATCTTCAAATTCCTTTCACAGCAGTAGCTAGAATAGTGTTTGAATGAGTACTTCAAAGTCAGGCATCTTGGGACACCTTAATTAAGTCAACTACACTCACGGAGAACCAACATTTAAAAGTTAAGTGTTTTCAAGGGTGGCACCGTGGTGCAGTGAGTTAAGCCACTGCCTACAATGCTAGCATCCCACATGAGTGCCAGTTTGAGTTCTGGCTGCTCTGCTTCTAATCCAATTCCCTCCTAGTTGACCTGGGAAGGCAACAGAAGAGAGCCCAAAAGCTTGGGCCCCAGCTCCCATGTGGGAGACCTGGATGGACTTCAGATTGTTGGCTTCCACTTGGTCCAGCCCCGGCTGTTATGGCCAGTTAGGAAGTGAACCAGAGGAACGAAGATCTCTCTCTATCCTTGGCTCTCTGTAACTCTGATTTTCAAATACATGAATACACCTTTTAAAAAGTTGAGTTCTCACATGCCTTCCAATTCCTTCTTGTTTGAAATCTAAGAAAACAGTCATGAAAATGAGCTTTCTTCATACTATCACCCCATTAATTTCCAGCTGCTCTGGAATACATCATAACGCCAGTCCATGGATGGAAATTTAGAACCCCACATTTGGTGCTAGAGCCAGTTACTACCACTCACTCACCATGTGTCCCATGACATCACAGAGTTGCGAATCTGCCTTGGTAGGAGCATATGCATTGGCAAACCTTACAGAATATTCCACTTCCTCCCTTTGGAGAGCTGATTTAGCAGCACTCCACTTGAAATTGCAAACTGAAATACATTATATATGCTATGATGAAGCTTTGCAGACTTTAAAGGAAGCAGTTAAGTCAGACAAGTAGAGCCCAGAGGATATTTATTTGTGACAGCAAAGCAATGGGCATTTTGAAGTTTCACATAGTTTTTTATTGCTTTCCAATTTTAAGGAGTCCCACTGGAGAGGATAGCAGACAGATTAAATCATACATGCTGCCTGAGTGAGCTGGAGCAATTGAGGTAATCTGTAAATGTTACAGCCTCCAAATCTGTAAAATTATTTCATAGGTTTTTCTATATTTAAACATTTAACAAGTCCTAATTAAGTACTTCCATGTATTCTATAATGGATTAGCTCTGATAATTAAGTGCTGAGAATTAGCTTTTTGTTAATGTAAAGTGTGTAATGAACATTTTACAGAAACTAGATTAGATAATAAACATGTAGAAGTGAATGATAATAATCTTTTTGGGTATTTGGATCTCTTCAACAACTCAAAGACACTTGGGAAAATTTTTTGAGAACATGTATGCCTATACAAGCAGTTATATACAATTTTGGAAAATGTTTCATTGCCTTTGTGTCTTTGTAACATTTATTAAAATTTTGGAATTTTACAAGTAAATGGAAATAACGTACTGAATCATTTTCATGAGTACAACATAAAAAGACATTGGGGAATAGACTGAGGACATGATTTGTTTTGATTTGGAGTCAGAGGATATAAGTGTAGGGAATAACAGCTGATGTTGTGTATAGTGGGTTAATCTGCTGCTGGCTGGCATTCCATCTCAGACAAGTTCCCATCTCAGCTGCTCTGCATCTAATCTATTTTCCTTCTTTGTGCCTGGGAAAGCAACCAAAGATGGCTCAAGAATTTGGGCCCTTGCCACCCATGTGGGAAACTGGATGTAGTAAAAGGCTCCTGGCTTTGGCCGGGCCCAGCCCCAGCCATTGTGACCATCTGGGGAGTGAACTAGAGGATGGAAGATCTCTGTCTCCTCCCACCCCATGTCACTCTGCCTTTCAAATCAATAAACTAAATCTTAAAAAAAAGAATGAGGGAGTCAAATCAAAACCATAGATGGTAGTGGATGTTGTGGCATAGCAGATAACACCACCACCTGGGATGCCATCATGCCGTATGGACACCGGTTTGATTCCTGGCTTCCCCACTTCTGATCTAGCTCCATGCTATTGGCATTGGAAAAGCAGAGTATGGAAGACCCGGAGGAAGCTCCTTGCTCTTGGCTTCAGCCTGGCCCAATCCTGGCCATAGAAGCCATCTGGGGAGTGAACCAGTGGGTGGAAGATCTCTCTCTCTCTCTCTGTAACTCAAATAAATAAATAAATATTTTTTTAAAAACAAAGATAGTTTTGTGTGCTAATATGGAGAATTGAGTGCATCAAATTTACTCTTGGGTTCAGATTTTTTAGATTGCTTTTTTGTCTTTTTAGTGGTAGTATAAGAAAAATCCCCAAGAAATTTTCTTCTCTCTCTCTCTTTTTTTTTTTTTTTGGTAAGGAACATTCCTTTCAAAAGTCTGGAGAATGGTTGCATGACTTCCTCTAAACCTTAGTGGAAGGTTTTTTTAAACCCCCATTAAGCTATTTCCCTTGTGTTGATTTTTCCCTACTTCTTCACTCAAAGTAATTGGTAAGTTCTACCTTACCTGAGAGTTTTCAAAATATTTAAATTAAGCATTTTAACTAACCTGCAGTGCCCTAATTTTTAAACTTTTTTTTGCATAAAGCAGCAAAAACTTCCATTGCTTTTTGTAAGCTTTGGGCAGAAAAACATAAACTTTATTTTGAAGTGGTTTTTAGAATTCTAAATATAGGTGCTGCGGCATAGCACATAAAGCCGCTGTGTGCAGTGTCAGCATCCCAAATGTGCTCCAGTTCGAGTCCCAGCTACTCCACTCCCGATCCAGCTCTCTGCTATGGACTGGGAAAACAGTAGAAGATGGCCCAAGTCTTTGGGCCCCTGCACCCATGTGGGAGACCCAGAAGAAGGTCCTGGCTCCTGGCTTTGGATTGACACAGCTCTGTCCATTGCAGCCATCTGGGGAGTGAACCAGTAGATGGAAGACCTCTCTCTCTCTCTCTTTCTCTCTGCCTCTCCTTCTCTCTGTGTAACTCTGACATTCAAATAAATATTTAAAAAAAGAATTATAAATATAAATACAGAATAGATAACTGCTATATTATCAAAGAGAAACTAAGGATTTATACTTTCAACAAATTCATAGTTTTATTGGAATGAAAGGCTAACTATCTTACTGTGAATTTAGTATTAAAAGAAAACCTTTTCAATGCAAAATTATATATATTTAAAGTTTTATTTATCTATTCGAGAGGTAGAGTTACATACAGAGAGGGAGAGACAAAGAGAAAATATAGGATTTCTTCTATCCACTGGTTCACTCCCCAAATGGTGCAATGGCTGGAACTGTGCTGATCCAAAGCCAGGAGCCAGGAACTTCTTTCAGGTCTTCTTTGTGGATGCAGGGGTTGAAGCACTTGGGCGATCCTCTGCTGCTTTCCCAAGTACATTAGCAAGGAGCTGGATCAGAAGTGGAGTAGCTGGAGCAAGAACCGGCACCCATATTGGATGCTGGCACCGCAGGCAGAGGTTTAGCCTACTAAGCCACAGTGCTAGCCCCACACAATTCTATTTTAATTTGTATTTTTAAGAGCATCAAGTTTAATGGCCTCTCTTGCTATGGAAAGCCTTTCCCACATGCCAGACAGTGTGAGAAGTATTAATTTCTCAGCCTCTCTGTCATTCTTCTAGAGAAATATTTTGGTTGGCCTTGTTTGGATCTATCACTAGTGCCAATGATGTGACAATCTATATCATCTATATCTATATCTATGTCTATATCTATATCTATATCTATATCTATTTCTTTATAATCAACTTCAAAATTCATGAAAATGCATATAATGAACAAACTATGAATGAACTTCAAATTTATTTTGCATAAAGTTATCTTTTTTAAAAGCTGTGTCTATTTTCAGCTACTTGGAAAGGAGAGAGAAAGAGAAGAGAGAGGGGGAAACAGATCTTCTATACTCTGGTTCTCTTCCTAAATGTCTGCTACAACCAGGGCTGGTCCTAGCCAAAGCTAGGAGCCAGGAAGATGATCTTGGTCTCCCATATGGGTGAAAGATGCACAAGGATTTGGCATCATCTGTTGTCTCCCTTGGATTCATTAACAAGGAGCTGAATCAGAAATAGAGTAGCCAAGGGGCTGGAGCTGTGGCACAGCAGGTAAAGCCACCGCCTGCACTGCTGGCATCCCATATGGGCACCAGTTCAAGACCTGGCTGCTCTACTTCTGATCCAGTTCTCTGCTGTAGCCTGGGAAAGCAGTGGAAGATGGCCCAAGTGCTTGGGCTCCTGAACCCACGTGGGAAGACCTGGAGGAAGCTTCTGGCTCCTGGCTTCAGATTGGCGCAACTCTGTCCATTGCAGTCATCTGGGGAGTGAACCATTGGATGGAAGACCTCTCTCTCTCTCTGCCTCTGCCTCTCTGTAGCTCTTCCTTTCAAATAATAAATAAATCTTTTAAAAAAGAAAGAAAAACAAAAAGAGTAGCCAGGACTTCAGCCAGCACTCCAGTATTGGATACAGGTGTCTCTAGTATTACCCAGCTTGCTGTGCCACAAGGCCTGTGCCAGAATTCTTTTAAATTTATTTTCTCACAATTTTTTGAAGTATCCTCAGATATATGTGTGTGTAATGTATGTATATATGTGATAGCAAAAGCATATATAATAACATGTATATTAAGACACTAATACAAAGAACAAGTCATTTCAATATGCATCTTTCAAATTAAGAGGCAGAGAACAACTTTACCCTCTAATCTAGACAGGTTGTGGTAAATAATAGTAAACCAAACCCTTCTATTCATTGTAAAACATATGCCTCTCTGAAGACTTGCATATTTTTAAAAACATTATGAGGAATTAACTTTTAATTTTACAATCTAATTCTTTTGATAGTATCTTCAGGGACTGAAAAGACTGAGCCCTTGGATGGATGCTGTAATTGCATGGGGACCTTTTGAGAGGCGAAGTTAATTTTGAAAATGGCAGACATGAGTCCCTGGGGTAGGGTAGGGGAATAGGTTGAATGAGGTTTCTCTGATGCACTGATAGGAGTATAGTTCCTTGCCTTCATCCCTCTCCATCTTTATATCTGTGAAACCAACATCAAATTTACTGCTCCCACCATACCCACATAAAATGGCAGCAAATGCTTGGCAAACTCTTATAGAAGTTCTATTTCAAAAAGAGGGGAATGGAGAGCATAAAGAAGTGACTAGAAATTCAGACCTCAGCAAATGCTGGGTCTTTATTTTTTTAAGATTTATTTGAAAGGCAGAGATACAAAGAGAGGAAGAGAGAGAGAGAGACAGAAATAGAGACAGAGAGAGAGATGTCTTCACTCCCTGAACTGCCACAATGCCCAAGGCTGTGCCAGGATGAAACAAGAATCAGGAGCTTCTTTCTGGTCTCCTTCATAGGTACAGGAGTCCAGGCACTTGGGCCATCCTCAGCACATTTCACAGATGCATTGGCAGGAGGCAGGATCAGAAATGGAATAGCTAGGACATAAACCAGCATCCATAAGGACTGCCAGCATTTCAGGCCATGGCCTAACCCACTGATCCACAGTGCCAGGCCCTGCTGGGTCTTTCTTGACGAAGATTCAGTAGGAGAGAGAAGTAATGTAAAATCCAGGAGTATCAAAATATCAAAATCACTGAAACTAGAGTCCTGATTAGATTAATATGATGGATGTCTTTCCAAAGGTTACCTCAAAGAAAAAGATAAAGTTCTGTTTAGCTATTTAAAATAAGACAAAATTAGGTGAAGCTATATGGATGTACTGGACAGAAGGAAAGATTAATATAAATTTGACTAGGAGCCGGCCCTGTGGCATAGCGTGTAAAGCTGCCGCCTTCAGTGCCAGCATCCCATATGGGTGCCGGTTCTAGTCTGGACTGCTCCGCTTCTGATCCAGCTCTCTGATATGGCCTGGGAAAGCAGTAGAAGATGGCCCAAGTGTTTGTTTCCCTGCACCCATATGGGAAGACCTGGAGGAAGCTTCTGGCTATTGGCTTTGGATCGGCACAGCTCCGGCCATTGCGGCCAGTTGGGGAGTGAATCAGCAGATGGAAGACCTTTCTCTCTCTGCCTCTCCTTCTCTTTCTGTGTAACTCTTACTTTCAAATAAATAAATAAATCTTTTAAAAATAAATAAAATATAAATTAGACTACATCAAAAAATGAAAATATTATACCAGTATCAATTCTAGACAGATACATACTTTACTCATCCATAGTGCTTTTTACATCTTTCATATACTGCATTTGACCAACATGATTGATCACCAATCTTAAAACAGCTACTCAGCAATACCACAGTGCATCTTCGCACTATTCTCTCTCCCACCCCCACAATAATGCTTTTTCTCTATGCTCTTAAAATACTATCAGAAATCCTCCTTTTCATCAACATTATCAAATACATACTCTAAGCAGATGGAGAAAGCCAATAACTAACACTTTAATGGTTTCAAATTCGGAATATAAAAACTAATAATGCTTTCATGTTAAAAAGTAAGTTTAATGCAAGTGGTTCACCTCACAATTTAACTGGCACTTGAGACTGAGCAGCTGTGTCACCGTGTAACAAGGAACCACCAGCTACAGTCACTCCTCACAATTCCATGGTCACATTCCAGGCTGTACAAACAGACCCTTCCCGCCACCCTGCTTCTCCACCTTCACCCAAGTAATGTGTGGTTCTGAGTACAGTAAACCAATAAATGTAAAATAAAGCTTTAAGGAAACAGCATAGTTTAGTGCAAAAATTCTGTGCAGCAATAGGGTTAGTCAAGGATGCCTTTGCCTGGCCATGGGGTTCTCAGACAGACATCCTCTACCAAGCCTGGCAGCCAGTCCCATGGGGAGGTCAGGCGTGGAAGCCACCAATAAATCAAAGAGCTCAGCACATAGCATGGCAGGTGCTACTTTCTCTGTCCAGTTTGGCTCCATTGTGTCTCCCTGTGGCATGCTCATGGCTCCACAGGCCTCTGATCTACCCGGCAGTGCAGTTTCACAGGGGCCAAGTGCTTCTCCCTGCCCCTGTGTGGGAGTGACAGTGTGAGGTGAAGCAGTGTTGGCCTACATGCCATCCTCAGAATTGGGGCCCTGTATCTCTGCAGGATGCCTGGGCACAGTGGTAGTCTCACTTCCCACCAAGGCCCACATGGCCACTCTGTCCCTAATCAGCTGTCACAGTGACCACCATATCTGCATGGCAGAAAGTCAGGAGCTAAGAGTCTGGGGTTCCCTTCCCTGTGTATCCTCCATACCTACGTCTCTATCCTGTAATTTTGCTTCTTACTCCCTAAATGGTTTAATAGTGACTGGAGCAGGGACAAAGGAGCAGGGAGCCTGTGGCTTGCAGAGACCCAACCTTGGCATGCACTGACATTCTAAATGGTCTGTCCATGTCCTCCAGGGGAACTTCTGGGACCTTCCTATTTGTTTAAAATGCTCAATACATGAGTCAACTCGGAGTACACCAAAAACTAATGCCACTCACACCCCCACCAAGCCACAAAGGAATTGAGTTGCCTCCCCAAAACCCACACTGAAGGCTTTGAGCACCTATTCAGTCCTCTCCAGACTGCCCTGCAGCCAGTGCCCTAGGCTTCCATGCTCCAGCAGGCTGGCCTCTGCTGCAGGCATCTGTGGCTGCAAGCTGGACCATATCTAAGCAAACTGAGGCAACCCTGGAGCCTGGCTGGGACTTGGGACCCAAGTAGCCTCTCCAGGTGACAGAGGAGGTCTGGAAGCTAATGTAAGGCTTAGGCAGGCAGGGTTGGGTGAGCTGTGTGGCAGTGTGCTGTGACCCTGAGGCTCCTGGGCCATACACATCTCCAATGTCAAGTGTCTCCAGGGGTGGACTGTGGAAGGGGAGGTCTCACAGAGGTTCTGGAAGTTCTGACTGGACAGGCATGCACACCACAGGGCCCCTGAAACAGGGTGAGTAGCAACCACAGGCAGGGGTCACCACACCAGAATAGGCACACAGGCAGGGTGACAGCAGACAGCCAGTGGGGGACAGTCTCTGTTCCAGGATAATCTCTGGCCTTTCTCTCCTGTGCAGGAGCTGGGGCAGCACTGCTGCTCTGGCCAGTGAGCTGCCCTGAGCTGCCCTGCCCCATCCAGAGAAGATGGGTCCTGTCAGCGAAGCACCCACAAAGATTGTGAAGCACCAGCCCAGCACCCTGACTAGTGGCACAGTCACGTGATGAGGTAGAGGAGCAGCTCCTTCCTGAGGTGGAAGTCGGCTTGCAGGAGGCCCAGCAGCAGCAGGACCCACAGTTGTAGCCAGAAGTGCAGCAGGGCACGCATGCCCAGGTACCACAGGCTGAGGGCATGGCCCTTGAGAGGCTGCAGCTGAAGCACAGCGGGAAGTACTTGAAGAAGTACCTGGTGCTCACAGGTCTGTGGGGTAAGGTGGTGGAAGGAACACACCTGCCATGGGATGGGCTGTCCGTCGTTGAACTCAAGGGTGGTGCTAGCTGGTGGTGGCAGTGGCAGTGTCCACACAGTGGTCAGCATAGGTGCCAAGGGGAAGTAGGCTGGAGGCCTGAGCCTTGGGAGATGCACTGGCCAGGTGCCCTCTCCATGCCGTCGCTGGCATCCCACACCACAGGGCAGGCCAGTGGGCTGCCCTGTCTCTCGGGGTATCAAAAGGGCATGCAGGTGGGTGCTGGAGCTGGGTGGCGCAGGAGGCCTCTGTACTTGGCTGCAGGCTGCTCAGACTTCCAGGCTTCCAGGCTGACGATCTGGGCAGAGGCCCAGAAGGTGATCAGGATGATCTCTGCCGGCTGCGTGGCCGGCTTGGGCAGAGGCGCTTCCACCGTAAGCGTACCCTCAGGGGACAGGGAGGAGGAGACCAGAGTGGGGTCCATGCCAGGGGGCAGCGTGTACTTCCGGGTGAAGCAGCGCAGATGTAGCCGTGCAGGTCCTGTCACTCTTCGTGTTTGCCCGTGATATCTTCACCACGCCATCCTTGGTGTTGACCGTCAGCTCCTGGGGGGGGGGGGTGGTCAAAGTGGTTCACGTCCAGGGACACGTGCCAGCGGTCGGCCTTGTGCCAGATCTCTGAGATGCCGCTGCTGAGCTGCTGGCTGAGCGCACAGCTGTAGGCGGGCGCGGCCACGGCGGGGGCCTGGGCAGCGGGGAGAGGACGCACGTAGCCCGGCCAGCTGTTGCAGCCGAACCACTGCGCCCAATCCTCGGACAGTCGCGGCAGCCCAAAGGCCTGGTCAAAGAGGCAGCTATGCGCCAGATACCAGTCGAGGAGGGGGTCCCAGCTGGGGCTGCGCAGCAGCGAGAAAGGCACACGACGCTGGGTCATGGTGGCGGTGCAGGGGCGAAGAAGTAATTTTTTTTTTCTCAGAAAGTAAAGACAACCAACATTTATTTATTCCCATGGCCCTAACTACTTGTGGACGAGTCCGTTTGCACAGGGAATGGACCATTCAGGATGGCTGACGCCCTGAAGGGCAGCCGTGGGCTGCGTCCGAACGGAGCGGCCCCCGGCCTTAGTGCCCAGTGAGTCTCCATGTGGGAGCCATGTGTGATTGCTTCTCACTCCCCGGCCAGGGAGGCCCCACCAAGCCGGGCGCTGAGCTGGGACTGCAACTCTGTCAGAGGGAAGGAAGCCTGCCCAGAAGCGGTGACTGGAGGGGCTGCAGGGGGAGCTCTGGGAGGTTAAGGGGGACGTGGGGAGTGCTGGGCTGAGGAGTGAGAGGGCCAAAGACAGCTCCACAGAGAAGGGCGTGCAGCTAAGGCCTCCGGATAGAGAGGTCACGGCAAGGGAAGCCAGGCATGCAGAAGAGAGGGCGAGAAAGGAACAGGAGGAGGCACTTGAATCCGAGAGGTTCCCATGGCTGCCGTGGGGAGCGAGGCTGGGAGTGGGCCGTGGGAGAGAGGTGCGCACGGGCGCATCCTGGGCCCTTCTCCTTAAGGTGAGGCGGTAGCACTGAGGGCTTTAAGCAGGGCCATAAGATGACCAGATGTGGGCCCACTGGGAGCCTCTCCACCCTATTACTCACTGGTGATCTGACTGGCAACATGAGACCAAGCCAGGCAGGCACTGCTGGCTCTGACCAGGTTCCTCAGGGGCAGAGAGCCCCTCCCAGGGACCAGGACTGCTGGCCCCTGGGAGAATTCTGTCAGGCCTCGGGACCCACAGAGAGAAGCCACTTCCTCCTCTCTGGTCCGGGCAGTAACAAAGCTGTTCTTTAGCTCCCTAGGTCCTTACTCCTCAGTGTGTTCAGGTCCCATGCACGGGGCAGGCCAGGCCATCTGGGCCCCTCCTCCATAGGGGTCCTGGGGCTTGGTGCTCAGAGCACTCGTGTGAAGACCAGAGTCAGAATTGGTCCTGTTAAGTGCAGCCGTCAGCCTGAAGCCTGGATGCTTTTCTCCTTTCCAAGGAGACTGCTGCCTTGGCCAGCTCTCATCTAGGGGTTGTGAAGAGTATTGGTGCCAAAAGCACTTCCATCAAAGTAGGATTTTTAATAAAGGAAAAATAAAAGTTACGCAAAGTTGAAGCACAATTTAAGAAGCCAGAGCTTCTATCCACCCATGAGTACGGGGAACACAGGAGCTTGCCTCGGATCTCAGAGTTCTATGAAATGCCCCCATCCTGACTCTTTGTGGAGAGCTGGACATAAAATAGTAACTTGGTCAAATGTAGCACTCCAGTAATACAATACTCTAGTTGATAATTTGGGTAATACAATGCTGCAGGCAGTTTTCTGTATTTAACCAATGCATTAGAACAGGGCAGCGTATTTATGCACAGAATTATGTACCTCAGCAGCAAAGCTATGGCTTACCAAGATCACAAAAATATTCCTTTATTTCAAGCCATACCCCAGACAAACGATTGTTTTTTTCTTACCTAATAGGTGCCTTGTCTGACTAGAGGCCACTTTTGTTGGTGTTCCTAATAAAGAGGAGCAGCCTGAGCTCAGGTGGGCCAAAGTGAGGTCTGCAGAGAGCGGAATGAAATTAGGAAGCAGCAGAACCATGAAGCATCAGCTCTCCAACTCTCCCTCACTCCCTGAGTTCACAGAAAAACAGCTACATTTTCCAACTTTTACCCAGAAGTTTGGAGAGAAGAAAACCTCAAGAGAAGTGTGATTTCTCCATGGTTTCTGGGAAAAAGTTATCTCATAGGTACAGATACAAAATGATTGAAAGGTGGTTCCTGGGAAACATATGGATTGATACGTAGACATTTGACTAAACTGGATGGAAATTTAGGCTGACAATTAAGATTTCTGTCTCTCCTCTTTCTGTAACTCTTTCAAAATAAATAAATCTTTAAAAAATTTAATCTGGAGGTTTCACATAGCAATCCATTAAAGGGGTTATTTACATTTTGCAAAAATATTTAAAACTATAGTTACTTTGTCAACTTTCTTCACATTATAAGAGGTGACTTTGAAAGCTGGTCTCAGTGTAATCTTGGCTACATTATTAACATACAGTTTTCAATCAGTCATTTAGCTATGGCTGTGCAAAGGGATTTTTTAGAGACTGTTAATATTTACTGATGGTTAATTTGAAATAAAGGAGAGATCCTCAATAATGTGGTTGGGCCATGTCCTATTGGTTGAAAGTGTTAAGAGAGAAATCATCAACCTAAAAGAGGAGAATTTCTGCCTCAAGACTGCAGCATCCATTCCTGCCTGAGTTTCCAGCCTGCCCAGTGCAAGGTGTCTGGTGCACAACAAATCTTCTCAGGCAGATGAATCAATTAATCCACAGGCTTTTATTGGGATTCCACTCCTGGGCAAGGTTCCCCAGTCCCAACAGAGCAACAGAGCAGGGGCTAGGGAAGTTGCATGTCAGAGATTGGGAGGGCTCCTTTTATAGATTCAGGGCATGGGGGTTAAAGGTGGAGGCAGAGCCGATCCTCATTGGTTGACCTTTAGGCACCCGTGGGGACCTTGACAAGGACTCTCAATTCCCAGAAGTATAGGCCTTCCCTCCTTGCAGATCCCAAAGCTACCATCCCGACCTTTTGATGATAGGAAAGGGGCGTTGATGAGTCTCTCTGGCTACTTCCTGCTGACTGGGGACATCGTCTACAGGGGCCCTCTGGGCGTATCTTGGGGCTCTGCAGGAACAGGCATGTATGGATGGAGAAGCATCTGGTTGACTGGTTGCTGAAGGCCTTGGTTCATTCCATTATCACCTGCTGTAAATTCTTAAACAGACACTGTAGTATACAGTCAGGGTGAGAATAGCAACCAATGATCCTAAGAGTTACATTAACCAGGTAATGAAAGGATTTCATAGAGCAGAGGAAATGAGTGGGGGTCTCTGGACCCTTGTGAGGATTGTTTATGGACATAGTTTAAATCTGATCCCAGCCGAGACCAGGAGAAAAGCCACTCAACTTTTGCATGTAGAGGGGTTTGTCTGTAGAGAAATTCTGAATAATCCTACAACATTAATTGGGGGAGAGGACCATCAGTACACACAGGTTGGGAGAAGAGACATTGATGTTAGAGTAGAGGCTATGATTACAAAGGATTGAGGCCCAAGTGGGCTAGACAGGGTGTAGAACAAAGGACAGAGTCATTATTAGAGGACCCAAGAAAGGTGCTGTCTCAGCCAAATAGAAACTGACAGAAGGGGGCTGATAATTAATCAGGTGGGCTTTAAGCCCTTGTAAATTATGAGACTTAGAGTTATCTATCTCTTCACAGAGGGTACATCCTAAAGGAGGTGTGTACCTCCTTGGGAAGGCACCCTGTTGACTTCCATTATGTAGCTGGCCTGGGAGGAGAGCTGGCCAGGTAGACAGGTGGCATATCTAACAGGAAATTTACAGTTCTGCCTGCAATGTTGCTGACCCTACTTAGCTGTCCCCTCAGCTGCAGTGGTCACTTTGGAAGCTGGGCTGAGTGAAGGGCTTTTCAGCTTAGAACCAATAAGATCCGTAGCTCTGACCTGGGCATCCTTCGACTCCAGGGCAGTTCCATTTCCAGTGATCCAACTCTTGGCTGGCAAAGCTGCCAGGGCTCTTCACAAGCTGACTTCTGCAGAATCCCTGGCTTTCCACATTGCAAGCCACTGTAGTGGACTGGCCTGTTGGGTCTCCTTGAGGACAGATAACTGTACAGAACAGCCATCCAGCCATCTATCTTTACATTTCTGATGCCTAGCTTTCTTTTCCTCCTGATTTTTGTTAAAGCAAACCAGAGGATGCAAGTCAAGGGGGTGCTTAAGTCCCACCTCTAATCTTTGTGGCCTAAACTAGAAGTCTATAGTCACAGGCATGTTCTGATAGTGGCTTTTCTGAGGTAGATAATGCCCATGAGGAAAGCTATGTCCTCACTTTAAAACTTTATTTCCCTTTGTTTGGTCTGAAAGGGAAGTCTTGCCTGTTTACTGTGCCCATGGCAAAGTAAATCTAGCTGTGAAATTATAATTTAAGCTTTCATTTTAGCTATGCTATTATTATAGAAAATATTAGCCTTCCCTTTTATAAGATCTAAAAATCAAATTGTGCATCTTGTAGAGCCCTTCAGAATAGAATTAGTTTCCTACCTCGAAGAGAATAGAGAAATGAGAGAACAAGTTAGACTAATAGAGAAATGGGGGTGCCAGTCCAAGATCACTTACTGACAATAGCAATATCAAATGAAAACTTAGAAAGCAGTTTCAATCATTAGATAACAAATATAGCAGTTTCAATGCTAGCTTTTTAAACTTCTTAACTGTTTTTTAATTTACCAATTGATTTGAATTACTTTCTGCTCTTAGTAACCTCAGCTAACCATACTTTCAGTTGGTACCTATAATACATTATTGGCTTCATCTGTTTCCAGCGCCTTCCCAAAGTACTGAATACAATAGATGTGGCTGGAAAGTCCATCAGAACCTGTATGTGGACAGCTAAGCACAGAACCAACGACGCTTTAGTTTTATGAGCAGTGAATCTGATATATAAAACTGTGGATGACAAAAGACTTTAAGTTGCCACGTTTAAAATTATAAACTTATTATAAACTCAACAAGAGGCACATGCTTACTTCACATAGCATTTTAGAAAAAACTTGTAGGATTTTTCAGAACATTTAACTCTTTAGGCCTCTGTGGCTTTCTCATTAAGATACAAGATTTCTTTCATAACCTTCTGTGACTTCCACACACCCTCTTCAACTTACTTGAAACATTCCATCATTTCCATTCCAGTCTAGAGTAAACTAGCCATCAGGATGAAGTCAATCTTACAAACCTTGTCCTTTCTTTAGTCAAAATAACTCTTTCCTTTTAACCTTCCTTACCAAATGCATGTTTCTATACTTGTGATGTTTTCCATCTACCAATTTCCTTGATTTATGTTTTGAAATAACCTGTTAAAAATCTCAGATTAAGATTAAGGTAACATCAAATTACAGCCTGAGTTACTCCAAGCAATGTTGAACTCTTTTCATAGTTTATAAACTAACCCAAAAAATGTTATAGAATATAACATGATGAGTATACAAAAGTTTACATTTAAACACATTATCTCATTTGCCTTTACTCAATTTAAATTAGCAGTTACACCTAAATGACTTAAGATGCTGATATTAAATATTGCTACCTGAATTCAATTCAAATTAAAATTACATTCATCTAAAACAAGTACTAATTACCCATTTCTGTTTCATTGAGTATTGATGGCCCAGAAACCTGTTAAAATAAATTGCAAAATAAGTTCAGCAAGATACAAAGTGATATTTTCAAAGGTAGTGATCGTCCTAGATTCAAAGAGAAATTCCTTCAAACTCAGTGTCTTTTTACAGTTACAGTTGCCTTTTTCCTAAGAACACCTTAGGCCCATGATGTCATATTCAGTTGGCCACGTGGGGCTTAGGCACTTGACCTAAAACCCAGCAGACTGGAAGGATGGGGTAAAGAAGGGAAAAAAGAGAAGGAGAGTGTAAGAGACAAGAGAGGAGAGGAGCTAGTGAGGAGAGATGAGAAGAGAGAAAAGAAAGGAGACCAGAGGAGGAGGCTAGAGAGCCACATGTTCAGGAACAGGTCCTTTTAAAACTTTGCTGGAGGGCGGCCAGGGAAGCAGGAGCATCCTATTAGGATGGGGGTAGAGCATGATAATGGTCTTTGGGCCACATGGTTACCTGGCTTCCAGCAATGGCAGTGGGGAGAGGCAAAAAATTGGGTGGGGCAGGGCGAAGAATGTACATATGGGGGCAGGAGATTCCTGGCTAGCTGTGGGGTCCCCAGGAACTCAGGAGGGTCCAAAAATGTGGAGGGTGGAGAGTTCAGCAGTAACACAGAAGAGGCATCCTTAGAAGGTGGGGGCCCGACCTGGGCTGTGGAGCAGGCAGAGAGGAAAGTAGGGGAGAAGGGAGTAGGATGGGAGTGGAGGTTTCAGAAAGCCTGGACATATGGGACCTCTGACCATTTTCTCTCCTTGTGGCAGAAATTCTCAAGATCGGTGAGGACCTTGGGATCAAAGTTTCCCCCAGGGGGCCACTTAGATCCATTGTCAAGTACATAATTAGGCCATGCCTGGGTGGAGTAAAAGATTAGGTGTTTACCATAGGTCCTGGACCAGTCCGTTTATTCAAGTTCTTTAGGAGGCAGGCCAGGGGGCATTTTGAGTGCCACCCTTGGGATTGGCCAGATCCCATGGTCTCCCCGGTAACCCGGATCTACTGAAATTTGGTCAAGGCATCCCCTGTCCTGGACTTCAGTAGGCAGATTAGAGATCAGTCCTTTACGGGGCCAAGCCAGTGGCAGGACATCTCCACAGCTACTGGGAAGCTAAACAGTGGAGAACAGAGCCCACATGCGCACAATTTGGAGGTCTCTGGATGAGAGCTAGCCGAGATCGCAGAGACTGGGCCAACCCAGAGGAGGGAGGGAGAGCAGGGGAGGAGTTACTTACAGTTGGTCAAGCATGGTCCGTAGTCAGCCTGGGGCACCAGACAGGTTCAAGGAGTGAGGGGGCCTTGAACCCAGAAAGGGGAGGCATGCACCCTCAGCTCCTGGGTTTTGGCACCATCTGCAAGGTGTCTGGTGCATAACAAATCTTCCCAGGCAGATGAATCAATTAATTATAGGCTTTTATTGGGATTCCACTCTCGGGCGAGGTTCCCCAGTCCCAACAGAGCAACAGAGCGGAGGCCGGGAAAGTCACATGTCAGAGATCACTAGGGCTCCTTTTATAGATTCAGGTCATGGGGGTTAAAGATTGAGGCAGAGTCGATCCTCATTGGTTGGCCTTTAGGCACCCGTGGGGACCTTGACAAGGACTCTCCATTCCCGGAAGTATAGGCCTTCCCTCCTTGTGGATCCCAAAGCTACCACCCGGCTGCCCTACAGACTCCTACTTTGCAGGCCCCACATCACAGGAGTCAGTCCTTTGAAATCATGAATCTTGTATATCACACATGTCTGTTCTATTGCCTCTGTTTCTATGGAAAACTCTGACTGATACAGTGGACAAACAGATTGTACCATGATACTATTAAGAACAGAATGAAAGAAATGGTCAACATAGCAAAAGAAATTGACTGCTCAGATTTTTAAACAACAGTCTTAAGAATAGACATGTGGTTGAGGAATTAGATAAGCCATTTTTAAAGATTTATTTATTTTATTTGAAAGTCAGAACTACAGAGAGAGGAGGAAAGAGGCCTAGAGAGAAGAGAAGGAGAGAGAGAGAGAGAGAGAGAGAGAGAGAGAGAGAGAGAATCTTCCATCTGCTGGTTCACTACACAGATGGCAACAATGGCCAGAGCTGGGCCAGTCCAAAGCCAGGAGCTTCTTCTGGGTCTCTCATGTAGGAAACAAGGGCCCAAGCACTTGGGTCATCCTCTGCTGATTTTCCCAGGTCATTAGCAGGGAGCTGGATTGAAAGTGGTGCAGCCAGGACTCGAACCAGCACCCATGTGGGATGTTGGTGTTGAAGGATGCAGTTTTACTAGCTACACCATGCTGCCATTAGGGATTTTTTTTAAGATTTATTTTATTTATTTGAAATACAGAGTTACAGAGAGAGGTAGAGACAGAGAGAGAGGTCTTCCATCTGCTGGTCCACTCCCTACATGGCCACAAAGACCAGAGCTGTGCTGATCCGAAGCCAGGAGACAGGAGCTTCTTCCAGGTCTCCCATATGGGTGCAGGGGCCCAAAGACTTAGGCCATCTTCTACTGCTTTTTCAGGCCATGGTGGAGAGCTGGAGTGGAAGAGTAGCAGCCAGGACTAGAACTGGTGCCCATATGGTATGCTGGTGCTTCAGGCCGGGGCATTAACCCGCTGCACCACACCACCGGCTCTGCTGCCATTAGTTTTTAGTCATGCAATATGAAAAGAATGCTAAAGTTAATTGGTTTTTGCCACACACACACTTTTGGGTAGAATGGAGCAATAATTACATTGGAGAAAAATGCATGGCTTTGTCAGTAGTGAAAGGTATCTTATTCTCCCTAAATTCAAATTTACTGGAAAGCATGGAAAATGTCTCAGAATGCCTTGTTCATAATAAGTGCACAATAAATGATTGGCAAATGAAAGGAGTAATATAGTTGCATCCTGAATATTAGTTATTCCACACATTATTGACTGGATGTCTTCTATATTCAGAATTGTGCCAAGTTTCAGGAGTGCAGGGGTAAGCATAGAGTCATTCTCTAATGGAATCCTACTGGACCCACTAACTGACAAAAGTGCCTCTGGAACACTGGAGAAAAATAATTTATTGTCACAATTTAAGTCAAACTCAGAAGGCAGTTTATTTTCCAGAACATTGAGTTTACCTTAGTAACCGCACCCATATACTTAAACTATTTGGGGGGAGATATGGAGATGAGTGGATAGTTGGGGTTGACAAACCGACACAAGCCTATATCTTGGAGTTAGGCTGTGTGACCTGGACAAATTGCTTAGTGTCTTTGAACCTCTGGATTCCCAACTATAAAATGAGAACCATACCTAACTGGTGGGTGTGTGTATTTGCATGCATGTGTGTAGTGTGATGGATAAATTACTGCTATTAGAGGTAGCAGCTATGTGCCTAGCATACAGAAATTTGGCAATAAATTTTAACTAAAAGGGATATACTTCATCATTAAAAGCTACACAGCTCTGAGGTGACAATTTTGTTTAGCAAAGTAACAAACTCAGAGGAGCTTCCCTTCTTCGTGACTTCAGTATGTGCTTTTTTTAAAAAAAAATATCGATTTTACTTATTTGAAGGACAGATTTACAGAAAGATGTAGAGCCAGAGAGAGAGGTCTTCCATCTGCTAGTTCACTCCCCAAATGGCTGCAATGGCCAGAGCTGAGCTGATCCAAAGCCAGGAGCCAGAAGCTTCTTCTGGGTCTTCCACGTGGGCCCCAGGACTTGGGCCATCTTCTACTGCAATCCCAGGCCATAGCAGAGTGCTGGATCAGAAGTGGAGTAGCTGGGACTCAAACGAGCACCTATATGGGATGCTGGTGCAGCAGGCCAAGGCTTTAACCCACTATGCCACAGCACCAGCCCCAGTTTATCCAAATGAAAATCCCCAAGATATAATGATAACACATAAAAAGAAAAATTTTTAGGAAAAAATACAAATGTAGGCATCAAGAATAGGTATGGTAGGCTCATAAGAATCAGAGACTCTTAAAACTGAAACAAGTACTGGAAGTCATGTAGGTCTCCTTTTACAGAAGTTTTGAAAGCAGAAAACTCTTTTAATAGGCACTATGTTGTTAGAGGCAGAGGGAGAGCAACCACTAGGCTGGAGACACATTCTCCTCTCTTACCTATAGTTTATCTCTGTACTTTAGATCCTTGTTTTTCAAAGGAATAAATGCCATTCTAAAAACCAGTGTTACTACCTAGGTTGTTTGTATAAAAATAAGAAGACAATGCCTTTTCCACCCTGGTGCTCTGTCAGAGAGGGTTTCTGTCCCCAGGATGCTGGTCACTATGTGGGAGGCCCATGGGAATCCTAAGGGTGGTGGCCAGTCAGTCTGTCATTCACCACACTGGGCCTTATGCTAAGTGCTTTGCCTGTGCTTTCTCATTTAATCTTTACCCAGGAGTCTTTGAGGCACATGGTTTTATTTTCAACATCATCCACCTGGGTTAATCAAGGCTTATGGAGGTTTGGGAGTGTATCAAGTCCATGCAACTACCAAGTGGAAGGGTAGCATCTGAGGATATTCAGTCTGGCTGCAGGGACCACAGAGATTTGGGGTTTTCTTGGCACTGAAGATTGCTAAATCCTCATCTTCCATCTTACTATCAGCAGTCTCCCTGCCCATCCAGGATACATGACACTGAATGCGTGACTGATTGTCTAGCTGTCTGGTGGGCTATCATAGTCACATCATTCATAAAAAACCAGCCCAGTATCATGTTCTGATGCAGCTAGAATGGATGTGTGTCTTGTCCTTCTGCAGAAGGACAACACCCGTATGGGCTCATACTATGAACATAGGACCATCCAACAGGAGAATCCTGTAAGACCTGGATACAATCAAAACATATGGGCTTTGCAAATCCCTAAGGAAATACCATGATCCAAACACCTTTAAAAGACCACTACCTTTAGTTCTCATTGTTAAGCTATAAATGAATTTGAACAGAAGGTGCCTAGAGGATGTGAGGAAGTGGACCTTTCTCCACCATGGTTACTGCAGAGCACACTGATGTCCCTGCAGTAACAGACAAGGAGAGTAGGGCAGAGTGCTCTCACTCACACATAGGAAACATAACTGTTGTGGTAAACAACACTTCCGCAGACCCACTATTTGAAAAAGAACACAGAAATTGAAGTCATAAATTTGGTTCTACCTCCTCTTAGCCATATAACCTTAGGTTTGTCAGTGACCCTAGAGGAACTTCGCTGTCTTATATAATGGAGCTGGTTTATTTACTTTTACTGTTATGCACACCAAGTAAGAATATTTTGGACATGGATGTGAAAATTATCAAATTCTGTACAAATATATCATCAAGTACACATGAGTATTTCACTGAGGTAGAAGCACATCAGCAGAGAACCTTGTTGTCCCCCAATCCTCCTGTCTAGGAAGAGGTCACACACTAAATGGTAAAACTTGGAGGGAACCCTGGGAGGCATCTGATGATGCACTGTGGAAAACAAAGGCTTGGAGAGACCAAAGAGGATACTCAAACTCACAGAGTCTAATCAAAGCAAAGGAAAACTAGAATTCAGTTTTCTGGAATTTCAGCTTCATGCTATTGTAATGCATGATTTATGGTTTTCTATATTTTAAATTTAGATTTTAAATTTTAAAAGCCAATCTTCTTTCAAGATAATCTAAAAGGAAAATTGTCCCGATTGACTCAGAGGTTTCTCATGGCCAGCAGCCTTCTGAAAGCATCCCAGGATGAACCAAATGGAAAGACAGTGAACCATTAGGGCAGCTATGAGATGAGGGCACAAGTTCATGACAAACATCAATCTTGTCCCTAAATGATGTAACCATAAACAATGTGACTCTGTTCCCTGTTACTCAAGAAGTAACAAAGTGCCAGCCCTTGGGAAATTTCTGGGAAAAACGTAGGAAAAATAATAGAAGGAGACAAGATGAGGCATTTTCTCCCCTCAAGTTCATTAAAAACCAAAGGACATTGATGGTCCCTTTAAGGGTATTAATCACCCCTCCTTCCTTCTCAAACACTTATTTTTAACTCTCACTCACAGACTACTTTTAATAAATAAGACTGTTTAACAACTGAATAAAGGAAGTAACTAAGTAAGTCTACTAGTTGCTCAGTAATTTCATGTTTACAAACTCCAAAGGATTCTGACAGAAGATTTTAGTACCACACATAAATTCTTTTTTAAAAGATTTATTTATTTATTTGAGAGGTAGAGTTACAGACAGGGAGAGACAGAGAGAAGTCTTCCATATACTGGTGCACTCCCCACAATGGCCACAATGGCCAGAGCTATGCTGATCCAAAGCTAGGAGCCAGGAGCTTCTTCTGGTCTCCCATGTGGTTGAAGGACCCAAGCACTTGGGCTGTCTTCCACTGCTTTCCCAAGCTGTTAGCAGGGAACTGGATTGGAAGTGGAACAGTCCAGATGCTTAATCTACTATGCCACAGTGCCAGTGCCCACACATAAATGTTTTAAGATTGAAAGAACCTTAATAGGGCCGGTGCTGCGGCTCACTAGGCTAATCCTCCATCTTGTGGCGCAGGCACACCGGGTTCTAGTCCCGGTTGGGGCACCGATCCTGTCCCAGTTGCTCCTCTTCCAGGCCAGCTCTCTGCTGTGGCCAGGCAGTGCAGTGGAGGATGGCCCAAGTGCTTGGGCCCTGCACCCCATGGGAGACCAGGAGAAGCACCTGGCTCCTGCCATCGGATCAGTGCAGTGCGCCGGCCGCAGCGGCCATTGGAGGGTGAACCAACGGCAAAAAGGAAGACCTTTCTCTCTATCTCTCTCTCTCACTGTCCACTCTGCCTGTCAAAAAAAAAAAGAACCTTAATAGGTTCTCTCATCCAATCTCACACCTGAGGAAAATATTCTGTCTGTGAGATCTTGCATAGAAAGCAACCTGGAAGCTACTAGAACTACCTAGGGATAAGGCACTTCTTACTGGGGGTGAGGACTATGACTTGCAAGCCCACATGGTTTATTTATGATAACGGTGAAAAGTCTGACTCCCCACAAGTCCTAGCAATTTGTCCCACTGCTGTGTGCACCCAAGGTATCACAAGTAGCTCCCCTCTTGGCATTTATCCATGTCATTTTAGTGTTACGCCCTCTCTCTCACTCTTCCAATGCACTCTTCCTCCCTTTCTTTGTAACTAACATACTATTTAGCAATAGATTCTTTTGTTGTTGTTGTTTAAAGATTGATCTATTTATTTGAAAGGCAGATTTGCATAGAGAGAGTCTTTCATCCACTGGTTCACTCTCCAGTTGGCTGCAACAGCCAGAGCTGTGCCAATCCGAATCCAGGAGCCAGGAGACTCTTCTGGGTCTCCCACATGGGTGCAGGGGTCCAAGGACTTGGGCCATCTTCTACTTATTTCCCAGGCCATAGCAGAGAGCTGGATCGGAAGTGGAGCAGCCGGGACTTGAACTGGCACCCATATGGGATACCAACACTGCACGCGGCAGCTTTACCTGCTGCACATCGCTGGCCCCAGCAATAGATTCTTAACAATTTAATGCTAACACTTTGGGTATCTTTCTTAGAGACCTGCACAATTAAATTATTTTTCCAGGGGCCGGCGCTGTGGCAGAGCAGGTTAATGGAAAGCAACTGTAACTAGAATCAGCACTTCAATATGTGCTGCAGGAGTCCCAAGGATCTGTTTGTATCTAACCATAAATTTATCTTTTTGTTAAGATTTATTTGTTTATTTATTTGAAAGGCAGAGTTAGAGAGAGGCAGAGGTAGAGAAAGAGACAGAGGTCTTCCACCTGCTGGTTCACTCCTTAGATGAATGCACTGGCCAGCTCTGAGCTGATCTGAAGCCAGAAGCCAGGAGCTTCTTCCAGGTCTCCCATGTGGGTGCAGAGGCCAAGGACTTGGACCATCTTCTACCACTTTTCCAAGCCATAGCAAAGAGCTGGATCAGAAGTGGAATAGCTGGGACTTGAACCAGCACCCTTATGGGATGCCAGGACAGCAGCTTTACCCCGGTAAAGATACTACACCACAGTGCCAGGCCCAATTTATCTTTTAATTCCATTTTTTCTTAAAACTGCTTGAGGTACATACAAATATTCATCCCCTGTTCTACAGAAAGCTGCTACATTCTGCTGTTTACAGGTTCTATACCTTGTGTGAATTGTTCTGTGGGATCCAGAAAAGATACAACACTTACACAACACCAAGGGTAGGATTTTAGCCATGGCCTCTAGTGGCAGAAATCTCCTCCCTCATTGTCAACTACACATCTACATAACACAGAAACACACACATGCATACACACACTACCACCACTACCACCACCACCACCACCGCATCACTGCCACCATTTTATTCAGCTAATTAGCAGCAAAGAGAGAATCTATGATCATTTTTTGCATAATGGTTATAGGCATTATTTAATTATAATGCAGGCATCAATGTGTTCCTATCTCTGAAACAGGAAGTCTATAACTCAGAATTCCTTGATGTTACATCAAAAGCAATTCAAAACAAAAGCCTAATTAACCATAAGAGGAATTTGTGAATTAGAAGTCTATTCTAATCTCTAGGAGGTTCAGAAGTTGGAGACTTCATCCCAAATCTTGCTGCAAAATGTCCCATACATTTTCCATGACCACCAGCTCTAGGCATAAGCCCTGTCTTCTACAGAGCCAGCACCCCAGACACCAGCCACCACATGGCATCCCATGGCACACCCACCCCTGGCAATGTTCTGCAGCTCCTGCTCCTCTCCACTTTCACTGGAAGGATCTGCATCTCCTTTCCTTCATGTGAGTAATTCAGATGATGTCCCTGACACACTTGGCTGGCAAGTGTCATGGCATGTGTCCATGACCTAGCTAAATTCAAAGCTAGAACATTTTTAACTTTTCACTACAATGTTGAGACATGGACTCCATCTAATGAAGTAGGCAATTTTTCAGGGAATCTAGAAAATCAAATATGACAAAATGACAAATTTTTTTGACAGACAGAGTGGAAAGTGAGTGAGAGAGAGAGACAGAGAGAAAGGTCTTCCTTTTCCATTGGTTCACCTTTCAATGGCTGCTGCAGCCAGCACACTCAGCCAGCACACCATGCTGATCTGAAGCCAGGAGCCAGGTGCTTCTCCTGGTCTCCCATGTGGGTGCAGGGCCCAAGCACTTGGGCCATCCTCTACTGCACTCCCAGACCACAGCAGAGAGCTGGCCTGGAAGTCCCGACCGGGACTAGAACTTGGTGTGCCAGCGCCACAGGCAGAAGATTAGCCTATTTAGCTGTGGCGCCACAAAATGACAAATTTTAACCAAAGAGTGCCATGGTAGAGATGAAAGGAATGCAAAATGTATTTTTCTATCTTTTCTTTTCTGATATAAGTGCCTAAAAACAAAGCCAATGAGGGCTACAACAGGCCCATTCTGAAAATTCCTTAACATCTTCATTTTCATCCAAATTAATATTTTACTTGAAGAAAATAAACTTTTACATAAATGAAAATATAGTACCACAGACAAGTGTACAGGAGAAAATAGGCCCTCAGTTATCTTCGAACCATCTGGGTCCATTAATGTGTTCTTCCAGAACCAAAGCTGCAGTACAATAGAACCATAGCCTCTGACATTTCTTCTCCACCCTGACAGATCTTGGGTTTTCCTCTCACCTCCCCTCGCCTGTGAATAAATAAGTAGCAGGACAAATGAAATCCAGAGATACGATGATGGTATTTAACATGGAATGAACATACTGTTTTAGTCAGTACAATCCTGAATACAATAATAATTTCTAGTTCACTGATTATGAAAGTAAGTATATGAAATCTATTCATAATTAATCATTCCATCTAGAGCTGAATGTAGACTGTCAGAGGTGAAAGAGATATGTGTAGAGATGTGTATCTCTATAATACAGATTTACCACTGTACTTTATAGACAGTACACCATGTTTGTAATTTTTTTTGCAGTCTAGCATAGTTTATTACATCCAGCTTGTCACTGTGGAAATTTTATGATTAGACATTAATATACAACAAATTTCAAATCCTTACAGAAAATATAGAGCACCCTAGGCCCTCTCAAGGGCAGAAAATAGATCAAGAGCTCATAGACTGGCTTCAACCGCAAGGAGCAGAAGATTTCATCAGAAAGATACATATTCCTGCAGTGTGGCTGCTGAGCAGTTCTGCCCTACAGATCTTGACTGATTCAGATCGTTGAAGAAAGTTATATGCTTTCTGACATTCCTGAAGATTTCACTGATGAGGATCCAAGACATCTTCACTACACTAAGAGCCTCAGAATGGTTTGTACAATAGAATGTTACTTTTTCTGAGTGAAGATGCCTTAAATCAGTAGAAAGCACACTGATAGCTTTCTAAATTAATTCCCTTTGCTGGAGCTTGGTCAGAAGATGAGATTTTCCACCTCCCCACCAGTCAGGCATTTTGCCAGGTTTGCCAAGCTGTGGCTGAAATTGACAGCCAGATGGGCAAAGTCTGAAGCAGGAAGGTAAATGGTTCAGTCTCCTGCCATCCACACCTTACTCTAAGGGAGGCAAAGCGTGAGATGCCAGCAGGCAGTAACCTGCACACTTGTTCTCCTGCAGCACTGTGCTACCTCCCTCTAGACCACTTCCTCCACCACTGGCACCCAAGGGCCACCTCCAAACATGCAGAGGACATTTTTATTTTACAAAGAGTTTGTGAAAAATGGAATTAAGATAGGTGTAAGGGCCAGCATTGTCACGCAGCAGGTTTAGCCACTTTTTGCAATGTGGACATTCCATATGGGAGTTCCAGTTCAGTCCTGGCTGCTCTGCTTCAGCTTCCTGCTAATGTAGCAAATGTTGACTTATGTGCTTTGGCTCCTACCACCCATGTGGGAGACTCAGAGGGCATTCTTGGCTCATGGCTTTTGCCTGGACCAGCCCTGCCCCAGCCATTGAGACACCTGGGGAGGGAGCCATCAGGTAAAAGATCTATCTCCCTACCTCGTTCTGCCTTCTTAAAAAAAAGGTACAAAGAAACTGAAGGCCATACATATGGAAAATACATAGTATGAATTATGTGTAGCTCTCACAATATATTTAATTATTTTTGCACTTAACACCTTAAAAAAAAACCTTAAAAGACAGCGCTGAGATCCTCTATCTACTGGTTTACTTCCCAGATGCCCATAAAAGCTGGGGCTAGGCCAGCCAGGAACTCCAAGCCTTTAAGCCATCATCTGCTGCCTCCCAGGTGCACAAGTGTGACCCACTATGAACAGCTGATCCTACATTTTTTTATCTTTCCACAAACTTTTTTAGGTCACTTTTGCCAAAAGACTCCTGACACCTCCCTTGTTGCTTTCATAGCAGCAAACTCTGGAATGCCATCTCCCAGTATAGAAGACAGCCTCAGCAGTCCTCAGTGGCCAACAAGTAGGTGGGTGGTGACAGGGTGAGCAAATCCTGTACATCTTTGTTCTTAATGTAACTGTCCATATAATTTTGTTCTGTTTACACAAAAATATCCCTGTTCAATTAACAATTGAAGATTGATGCTATAAAAACTGTCCTCAAATTTTTTGCTGTTTTATTATTTATAAACCCATTTTGAAGATTTATAGATCCATAAGTCCCTTGAGGACAGTGCACCTTGGTTTTGATATCATTCACAGAAATAAATACAAACTGACTCCCATGGGGGGGACATCACTACAAACTATAGAACTTGTTGGAAAGAAAATAAGAGGCTGGAAGAATGGCTGCTCTGGATATGCATAGTAACTACTATAGCACTTAAATAACTATAAAGAATCTGACTGCATGAATGGAGTGAACTAAGTTCTTTGGCTTTTGAAATAATTACAAATAATTGTCTTGTGCCCTCTGCTGGCTCTAATCCTCTCACTAGGGAAGTGACAGTCTGAAAGTCATGTGAACACACCTGAGGGGGATACAGCACTGGCCCCTCAGGGCAGGCAATGGGCTCTTTCCCTTCAAATGGTGGCAAGGTTGCAGCAGGTACACAAGGAGTTGTTCTTCCTTTAAGTAACTGGGGAGTATTTGTTAAAAGTATTAAACTAAAATTTGGGGAAGCTCTGTATTGCCCTATCCTCACACTAAATACTTAACATTCAATTTCATTCTTAAAAAAGATTTTATTTATTTATTTATTTGAGAGGTACAACCAGAGAGAGGGCGAGGGAGAGACTGAGAGAGAGGTCTTCCATCTGCTGGTTCATTCCTCAGATGGCTGCAATGGCCAGAGCTGGGCCTGTCCGAAGTCAGGAGCCAGGAGCTTCTTCTGGGTCTCCCATGCAGGTGCAGGGGGCCCAAACACTTGGGCCCTCTTCCACTGCTTTCCAAGGCCATAGCAGGGAGTCCACTAAGCCACAGCACTGGCCCCTCAATTTCATCTTTTAATGGAACAATGTACAAACTGCATGCAAGAACTCTCCTTTTAATTTAACCTACATACCATTTAGTCTCACTGAAAGTTTACAAGACTTTCATTTCCAGGGTTTTATTCTTCCATAATACTTAGAACAGGCTTCCATTTGGTTACTGATGAAACAACCATCCATCCACTACCTGTGGTCTCTCATTAACTGACTGACTTAAACTTGACCCACTGATTGGCACCGCGAACTTCAAAAGGGGGATCGCTGCTGTAGATGTGGTAGCTGAGTTCTTCCAAAGGCGGCTCAGGGTCAGTTGTGGCAAACTGGGCAGCACCCTCAGTCTCCTTCCTCACTTCAACATCAATTTCCTTTAATTCTTCAACACTGGCAAGATTGCTGTTCACCATCCTATCCTTGAGAAGCATGATGGGGTCCCTCTTACATCTTACTTCCTGAATCTCTTCTTGGGCGCAGTAACTGACTCCAGGGTCACTTATGCTGTGCCCATGGTAATGGTAAGTCTGCAGCTCCATCAGGATGGGTCCCTTCCCAGATCTACAATAAGCAGCTGCAAACCTTGTTGTCTCTGGGACACAGAGGATATCCATTCCATCTACCCTCAGTCCAGGGATAAAGTCGCCTCCCTTGTAATCAATGCTGGCTGAGGCCCTCTCAACCAATGTTCCCATTCCATAGCAGTTATTCTCACAGATAAAAATGCAAGGTAATTTCCACAAGGCTGCCATATTGTAAACTTCAAATATCTGACCCTGGTTAGCAGCACCATCAACATACAGTCAAACAGACCTCATCTTTCCCATTGTACTTACAGATCAGGGCAATCCCAGCTTCCAGGGGCACCTGAGCACCCATGATGCTGTTGTCCCCGTAGAAGTTCTTGGCATACATATGCATTGATCCTCCTTTCCCCTTAGCACAGCCTCCTCTTCACCCTGTAAGCTCTGCAAGAATCTCACAGACAGAAAGGTCCTGAGTGAAGGTAAAGCCGTGAGCCTGATAGGCCATGATGAGGTGGTCAGTGGGGTTTATGCCAGCCTCCAGGCCCACACAGCATGCTTCCTGACCATCACACAAGTGACAGAAACCACGGGTAACCTTCTGCTTATACAGCTGATCTGCCTTTAACTCCATTCGGTGCACAGTCTGTATCATCCTGTAATGTTGGAGCCCATCCTCCCTGGTGAGCACTGTTGTGACAGGAGGGCCCTCTTCTAGCTGATGAAGGTCACATTTCTTAATCTTGAATGTAGCATCATTTTCAAAGTTGTAGGATGCCACCAGCACTCTCCTTGCTGGCTTCTGGGCAGTACCAGAGAATATGCGGGAGACAGCGGCCAGCATCTTCCTCGAGGAATGCAAGAAGCAGCAGCCACAGCAACTCCCAAACCACCCCAGGGGAGCAGCTCAGCCATCCTGATGTCTCCTTCAAGTGCCCCAGATGTAATTTCTTTTATAAGGAAGTTGTTATAATCACCTCCTCTCCCTGGTATTCTCTGCACAAGAAAAAAGAATCAACGAGGACAGACCAGAAACAAACTGTTAATTTATACCTCATATTTATTATTTATGGCCCTTTAACATACAGGACTAATAATACAGAAAGTTTGAGATATTTCACTGTGTTAGTGTTTTTTATTTGGAAAAAGAAACAATAGAGGGTCCGGCGCTGTGGTGCAGTAGGTTGGTCCTCCGCCTGTGGTGCCCACATCCCACATGGGCACTGGTTCTAGTCCCGGCTGCTCCTCTTCCAGTCCAGCTCTCTGCTGTGGCCTGGGGGAGTAGTGGAGGATGGCCCAAGTCCTTGGGCCTCTGCACCCACGTGGGAGACCTGAGGGGGCTCCTGGTTTCACATCAGCACAGCTCTGGCTATTGCAGCCATTTGGGGAGTGAACCAACAGACAGAAAACCTTTCTGTCTCTTGTACTCACCATCTGTAACTCTACGTCTCAGGTAAATAAATAAAATCTTAAAAAATTCCAATAGAACTTGCAAAAATAAAACACCAAGTTATAGTCCAATAAAAATTCAATTAATTTAAAAATACATTATCTAGAAAGGGGGAATCACTAGTCTGGCCCAAACTGTGTTTGAAATACCAGGTATATGAACTTTACCAAGGAAATCCAGGGTTTTTGTGGACCCTATGACCTCACAATGAAAAATCAACCAAGATGCTCACATGTTCCCAGCAGTGAATTGAACTAGATCAGGATGTTGAAAGATACACACACACACACACACATACATGTGATTGATATGAAGACAAAAAGAAAATTATAATGAGGTAGTGAAATTTAAAATATATGGTGATTAAAGGGAAATATATAAATAATTTAGAAGGAATAATATTGCTGCCTATATTTTTACATTATTAACAAAAGAAAAATGATTGCCTTCAAAAGATTTTTTTAAGATTAGAAAACAGGGTGCTGGCATTGTGGTGCAGCACCTTAAGCCACCACCTGCAATGCCAGGCCTTTGACACACACAAGGGAGAGCCAGATAGAGTTCCAGGCTCCTGGCCCTGTCCTCATCCAACCCCAGCTGCTGCAGCTATTTGGAGAGTGAACCAGTGGATGGTTCTCTCTCTCTCTCTCTCTCTCTCTCTCTCTCTCTCTCTCTCTCTCTCTCTCTTCTCTCTCTCTTCTTTCTCTCCCAGTCTCTCCCTTTCTCTATGTAACCCTGCCTTTCAAATAAATAAAGATTTTTAAAGGTATGGAAACAAAAGTAAGTCAGGAGCAGACAAATGAGGATTTGGAGATGGATACCTAAGAATTTTCCTTTGAAATTTATGAACTTATCCTGTTCAACAAATGGACTTAGCCAAGATGTTGACCTGGTGGAGGATATCTGGACAGTTTCCCTGGGAGATTTTTTTGGAAAAGTTTAGATTTATCAAAAACTCTCATAATGACCAGATACTATTGCTCTCTGGCCCTCTGGTAAGTCAACAATTAAAATACCTCGAACATCCCAATAAAACCTTGCCATGATTTTGCCTTTGTCAGTCTTCTCAACCACCTTTTGGTAGTCATTGCTTTGATGGGGTTTTCTTCACAATTGTATTGGTACCACCATGATTCATCCCTGATACAGTTCTTAGAAGATATGCTTCAGGATATTATAGAGAATAAATAAATTTCTGGTATTATGTTCTTCTGGATCTATGTTCTTCTTACTTTTCACTTATTCAATATTATGGCTAGTGTTGAATTCAGCCTACAATTGTAGAGTGGATTGAAATTATGTCTGCAAAAAGTAAAGAAAAAAGAGAGGCAGGAGAGGGATTAAGGGAGGGAAAGGGGGAGAGAGAAATGTAGTTATCTTCTTAGAACTGTACCTTTAAAATACATGAAATCTGTTCTTTTTATATTAATAAAATTTTAAAAGGAAAAACATTCCTGAAAAATAAAGTATCACAGACTGGGTGATTTAAACAACAAAAATTTATTTTAACACAATTTTGGAGAATAGAAGTCCAAGATCAAGGTGTCAGTAAGGTTGATTTGTTGCAAATCCTCATTCCTGGGCTGTGGGTGGCTGTCTTCTCCCTCTGTCTCTTTCCCAGTGTTGTTAATCAGTCTCATAAGAGTACCAGTCATAATATGGTAAAATAAACATTTTACCTTAATTATGTTTTTAAGGAACCTATCTCCAAATATACTTACATTGTGATTTACTAGGGCTTAGAGTTTTACACACAAATTTTGGAGAACATCATTCAGCCCATAACCCTGTGGAAAAAAAAAACAGTTTTCAATTTTTCTATTCCAGTGCCTCTGCCAGCTCTATTTCTTACTTTCTAAGCTGTTCTCCTAATTCAACATAGTCCTTCTTCTTGATGGTTTTGCACTTCTAAGTTATAGGGGTTAGTTCAGAGATTAGTAAATGCCCCAGGTGATGAAATACAAAGAAATATAATTTTCACTGGTAACAGAAATCCTACACCCTTAATTGATACATAAAAATTATCAATATTAAATATCAGAGTGCCAATTTCTATTCTAGCTATGCTGTACAGATCTAGTTTCCTGCTAATACATCTTGGGCACAACAGATGATAGCTCAAGTGACTGTGCCCCTGCCACTCACATGGAGATGCTGATGGAGTCTGCTGGCTTCAGCTTCCTGTAGCCCTTGATGCTGCAGGCATTTGAAGAGTGAACCGGCAGATGTAAGATTTCTTTCTCTCTCTGTCTCTCCTTCTCCCTTTCAAGTAAATGAAAAAAGTAAATAAGCATTTAAAATTATATTTGTGGATTGTCTTCTGATGTTTCAACACATGTATCCATTACATAACATTAAATCAGGGTAAAGGCAGCAATATCCTCAAACATTTAGCATTTTTAATCATGAAAATATTCAAAATCCTTTCTGTTTTACTTTTAGAAAAGTGCACAGTATATTATCTATTCACTCCATTCTGCAACAGAACAGCAACATTTTTTATTCTATTTTACTGTAAGCTACTACCCACTGCCAGTAACCAAATTTCATCCATGCCTCCCTCTCTCCTACTCTCCTCTGTCTCTGATAACCACTATTTAACCACTATTCTAATTTTATTCAATTTTGCTTTTCTAAATATTTATTTTCTTATTTGAAAGGCAGAGTTACAGAAAGAGGCAGAGGCAGAGAGAGAGAGGTGCATCTGCTAGTTCACTTCTCAGATAGTTGCAATGGCCAGAGCTGTGCCGTTCTGAAGCCAGGACTGCAGAGCTTCTTTTGGTTCTCCCACGGAGGTACCAGGGCCCAAGGACTTGGGCCATCTTCCACTGCTTTCCCATCCCATAGCAGGGAGCTGGATCAGAAGTGGAGTAGCCAGGACTCGAATTGGTGCCCATATGGGATGCCAGCATTGCAGGTGGTGTCTTTATCCACCATGCTACAGTGCCGGTCCCTACTTTCAATTTTTAAATAAACTTTTTAGATTCCACATATGAGTGAGATCATGCTGTAGTTGTCTTTCTGTGCCAGACCTATTTCACTTAACATTATCACCTACAGTTCCATCCATGTTTTCACAAATAACAGTGCTGACTGGCAATCCATTGTATTTGTATGTATAAGCTACATTTTCTTCACCCATTCATCACTTCATGGTCATTTAGCTTGTTCCCATTCTGTAGGATTGTTGATTGTTTTCTTTGTGGCACTTCAGTTTAAGGAAGTCTTATTTGTATGTTTTTGCTTTTGTTTCTTGTGCATTTGCAGCCTAATTTTTATAAAAACCTTGCTATAATCTATGTCTAATCATATCCTGTGATTTCTTTTAGTAGTTACATAGTTTCAAGCCTTACATGTAGGCTTTTATGCATAGTGACAGTCTATTTTATTCTTCTCCCTTTGGAAATCCAATTCTCCCTGCATCATTTATTGAGAACATGTTCCTTTCTCTAATGCATATTCTGAGCACCTTTGTCAATGATCAGTTTCCTGTAGATGCCTGCATTTATTTCTTGGTCTTTATTGCATTCCTTTGGTCTATATATTTCTTTTTATTCTAATACCATTCTGCAGCATATATATTTTTCTTACTTTGTTCTTTTTTTAATATCAAGATTACAAAGCTGTGTTCTGCTCCTCCCTTGAATTTTACTTAAAAGAATTCACTTTGAGAAGTTTCTCAAGCCTTCCTCTCTTGGCATTCCCTTCTTAACACTGTGGCAGGAGGTTTCTGACTTCAATAAATATACTCTGCAGAGCAGTTTACAAAATTGTGACCCATGGGCTACAGAATACAAATTTGGGAATAATTCAAAGCTAAAGAACATGGCAAACCCGAAAGAATGAAAGAACTGAATTATGGTGATGCTTTTTAAGACTCTGAATTAAACTATGTCTGAAGTGAAAATTTTACCGAGTCTGTTTCATCACATAAGTCAATATTAACTTTTTTTTCTTAACCATTTGAGTCTATACACCTGCCATTCTCAATAGAAATAATTTGAATTAGGATAACTATCTTACATAGATGAAAGGAAAAAGTCAAATCAAGGAGTAGGTTGAAATATAAATTAGAAAGTATACTTATTTTTAATGCTTGCCTCATGCAGAGATTTTGTGTTAAATTTCAAAAAGTCAAGATTATATTGTCATTTGAACATATGCCTACAAATTGCTGACTATGAACATACATTATTGACAGAAATGGAACTGCCCAAAGTGGGCAAAAGTGACTTGTCTCAGGATTGAAAAATCTCACTGTTTATGTGTATTAACATAGATATGTATGAAATATATGAAGAGATCTAAAACATATTGGTAGTATTAAAATTTAGTGAAGAAAAGAGAACAATTAGGGGTGAAATTATAAAATAAAGTTTTCAGTACAGGACAATAATGGATCAACGTTAAGGAGAAATTCAGAAAAATGCAGCTACAAACAAATGTCAGTGCTATTGGCAGTGTAAGGAATATACAAGCTATAATAAGGACCAAAGATAAACTATTTGTAATACTGAAGTGGTAGATGATTAAATGAGGAATAAAATTATGTAATAAAGTATACTCTACCTTATTCATCAAGCTAGGTGATCAAAGAAAAAAGGCACATCTAGTCACAGGGGCCTGTGTGAGTCAAAGCACAGACGCATAATACAGCCTGGCTCAGTATGTCTGCAGTTTAGGCTATGAATAGAGCAAGCAAGCATATCAGGGAGAAACATCTAGTAAACAGTGGATTAGACACAGAAAAATTTTTTTGTCTTTTCAGAATTCTGGAGAGTTTAGTTCAGTGGCTCAAGGATATCAAGGCTGGAATCTCTGAAATTTCTTTTGACTTTTCCTATGTTCCTCCTGCTGCATCTTCATTGATTGTCTGCAACAACTCCAGACAACTACGATTAAGTTCAGAAGATGAAAAATCACACTTATTTTATTCATCTATCAACTTTTTTTTACAGGCAGAGTGGATAGTGAGAGAGAGAGACAGAGAGAAAGGTCTTCTTTTTTGCTGTTGGTTCACCCTCCAATGGCTGCTGCCGCTGGCGCATTGCGCTGATCTGAAGCCAGGAGCCAGGTGCTTCTCATGGTCTCCCATGTGGGTGCAGGGCCCAAGGACCTGGGCCATCCTCCACTGCAGTCTCGGACCATAGCAGAGAGCTGGCCTGGAAGAGGGGCAACCAGGATAGAATCTGGTGCCCCAACCGGGACTAGAACCCAGTGTGCCGGCGCCACAAGGTGGAGGATTAGCCTGTTAAGCCACGGCTCTGGCCTCATCTATCAACTTTGATAATGAAAATATAACTTCACCCTGAAAACCATTTTCCATACTACTCATTATATCTGTTGAAAAATCTGGGTATCTCAGGCAGTCCCCATTCTCAAGGAAGACTGGAAATAGAGATAAAATGATTGTAATTACTTGTTTAAATATCATGACACCTGAAGATAGGCATGTTGATACTGCAAATTAACATCAGGGCGTTTAGAAAGAAATTGGCAGGAACAGTTAACTCTGGCCTCAGCCTATGTATATATAGATATAGATATAGATATAGATATACACTTTTAGGTTAAGAAACAAACTATAAAATATGAAATTATTATTTGATTTCCTATAGTTAAGAATAGTTGACAAAATTCTGGATAAATAAGAAAATTATTATTACAGAGAAGACAAAATTAATTCTTGGTAATTTTTTTATTTGACAGGTAGAGTTATAGACAGTGAGAGAGACAGACAGAGCAAAAGGTCTTCTTTCCACTGATTCACTCCCCAAATGGCCACTATGGCCGGTGCTGTGCCAATCCAAAGCCAGGAGCCAGGTGCTTCCTCCTGGTCTCCCATGCAGGTGCAGGGAACCAAGCACTTGGGCCATCCTCCACTGCCCTCCTGGGCCACAGCAGAGAGCTGGACTAGAAGAGTAGCAAATTTAATATAGTAAAATGTCTTAGTTATATAATCAATAAAAACATATTATATGTTTTAGTAAGATAAGCCCCAATAAAATGATTACCTGAGTAATAGAAGCAGACTGTTTTAGCAACTAAGCTGGTAACTAAATTAAGTATACTGTTTTAAGGTAATTGTACCACCAGAATTCATAGAAAATATGTAACAAAGTTAGTGAGACATAACAGTAGAGAAATACTAATTATTTTTCTGAAATCAATTTATATTCATCTTGATAACTCATTGCTCAAGTTTTTGAAACTTTGGTAGTCAGTTGTTAAGCATAGCCCCTATTCAAAATTAAACTTTATAGGAGATGGGGGCAGGGGCAGAGCCAAGATGGCAGAATAGTGAGGGCATGCACTGATAGTCTGGAAAAAGATAGTTTAATAAAAGTGGAGTCATTGTAGTCTCAGGAAAAGGCTTGGGAAAAAATTGCAGAGGAAACTCTCCTGGATGTAGTGGATGTGACACGGAGGACCTATGGGGAGATCAAGGATGCCCATGGCATGGAGCACAGCCGCAGAGCCTGCACACCAGTGCTGGAAGGGGAGGTGAGACAAAAACCTCGGTAACCCGAGACATTGGTGGGGAAAGGCAGAAAGAGCATAGAGGGAACAAGGCTGCAAGCCCCACTGGGGAAAGTCCACCAGGCTGACTGGAGGAGAGAAAGAAATGAATAAATAAGGGGAACCAGCATGGACACTAGCCTCTCTCTCCACTCACCTTACAAAGCCGAGCAAGACAAAGACCAGGCACCATTTTGGACATACATAAAGTGGTGCACGCCATCAGCCAAGCAGAAAAACCTGACTCTGGTGGGGAAAAATAACAGGAGGTTAGGACCTAGTGAAAGTGTGGAGCTAATGAACTGAGACTGAAAATCTGAGGGTGGGCGAGAGAACTCACTGAGTACACAAACTCGGTAACCTTGGCAACCAGGTGAGAGACTGCGGAGAAATTTGAGACCACACTGAGGGCTGCATAAACCCTTTGTGTGGTCCCTGGGGTAGAGTAGACAAATACCCACAGGGGCCAGATTTCGTACATCAGCTACCCTCAATTCCACTCAGCTGTGCGGAATTACTTCCCTTCTGAGTCAAAAAAAGAGAGAGAGAGAGCCAGCGAGAGAACAACCCATGTGAGTCAACTTTGACACACCCTTAACCCTGAAGAACCCAACAGAGCTCTCTGGCCACACCCATCACAGCCTCTAAGGATCCATCAAAAGCAGACAGTCCACTTAATCTACAGACATAGTATAATGAGAAAAAACACCACAGCAAAGAAACCAAAGAATATCTCCAATATATCAAACAACAAATATGGAAACCGAGGTAACAAGAACAAGGAAGACAATATGATGCCCCAAATGAAAAAGACACCCCAATTCAAGATTATGAAGATGATGAGATAGAAGAAATGCAAGAAGTGGATCTCAAAAAATTGATAAGAACATTAAGAAGTTCTCAAAAACAAATTCTAGAACTACAGAAATCCTTAATGGACAGGATAGAAAATCTCTCTCATGAAATGAAATATTAAGGAGGAATCAAAATGAAATGAAGCAAGTAGTAGAACATGAAACTGTGATAGTGATGAGAAATCATAATGAAATGAAGAATTCAATAGATCAAATGACAAACATATTAGAGAGCCTTAAAAACAGAATGGGTGAAGCAGAAGAGAGAATATCGGACTTAGAAGACAGAAAACAGGAAAGTATACAATCAAACCAAAGAAAAGAAGAGGAAATTAGAAATCTAAAAAATATTGTCGGGAATCTACAGGATACTATTAAAAGCCCAACATTCGGGTTCTTTGAGTTCCTGAAGGCATGGAGAGGAAGAAAGGATTAGAAGGCCTTTTTAGTGAGATACTAGCAGAAAATTTCCCAGGTTTGGAGGACAGAGACACCCAAGTACAGGAAGCTCATAGAACCCCTAATAAACATGACCAAAAGAGATCCTCACCACAACACGTTGTAATCAAACTCACCACAGTGCAACATAAAGAAAAGATTCTAAAATGTGCAAGAGAGAAATGTAAGATTACTCTCAGAGGATCTCCAATTAGACTCACAACTGACTTCTCATCAGAAACCTTACAAGTGAGGAGGGAATGGCGAGACATAGCCCAGGTACTAAGAGAGAAAAACTGGCAGCCCAGAATATTATATCCTGCAAAGCTCTCATTTGTGAATGAAGGTGAAATAAAGACCTTTCATAGCAAACAGAAATTGAAAGAATTTGTCGCCACTCATCCAGCCCTGCAAAAGATGCTTAAAGATGTGTTACACTCAGAAACACAGAAACACGGCCATCAATATGAAAGAAGGTAAAGGAAGAAAACCTATGAGTAAAAGATCATAGGAAGCTCAAAGTATATACTAGAAAATATCTTTGGGAAAATGGCAGGGCAAAGTTACCACTTATCAATAGTCACATTGAATGTTAATGGACTCAACTCTCCAGTAAAAAGGTACAGGCTGGCTGAATGGATTAAGGAACAAAATTCATCTATTTGTTGCCTACAAGAAACACATCTTTCCAACAAAAATACATACAGACTGAAAGTGAAAGGTTGGAAAAATATATTCCATGCTAACAAAAACCAAAATAAAAGCAGGTGTAGCCATATTAATATCACACAAAATAAGCTTTAACACAAAAACTGTTAAGAGAGACAAAGAGTGACACTATATAATGATTAAGGGTTCAATTCAACAGGAAGATGTAACTATTATAAATGTGTATGCACCTAATTACAGGGCACAGGTTTACTTAAAAGGTATGTTAAATGACTTAAAGGGAGACTTAGATTCCAATACAATAGTACTGGGGGATTTCAATACTCCACTCTCAGAAATTGACAGAGCATCTGAATAGAAGATCAACAAGGAAATAGCAGATTTAATTGACACTATTGCCCAAATGGATCTAACAGATATCTACAGAACTTACAATCCTACATCTAAAGATTTTACATTCTTCTCAACAGTACATGGAACCTTCTCTAGGACTGACCACATACTAGGCCATAAGGCAAGTCTCAGCAAATTCAAAAGAATTAGAATCATACCATGCAGCTTCTCAGACCACAGCAGAATGGAGGTAGAAATTAGCAACTCAGGAATCCCTAGAGAGTATGCAAACACATGGAGACTGAATAACATGCTCCTGAATGAACAATGGGTCATAGAAGAAACTAAAAGAGAAATCAAAAATTTTCTGGAAGTAAATGAGGATAACAGCACATCATACCAAAACCTGTGGGATACAGCAAAAACAGTGTTAAGAGGTGCCTACATCAAGAAATTGGAAAGGCACCAAATAGATGAGCTTTCAAGTCATCTCAAGGATCTAGAAAATCTGCAGCAAACCAGACCCAAAGCTAGTAGGAGAAGAAAAATAATTAAAATCAGAGAAGAAATCAACAGGATTAAATCCAAAAAAAATTACAAAAAATCAGCCAAACGAGGAGCTGGTTTTTTGAAAAAAATGAATAAAATTGACACACCATTGGCTCAACTAACTAAAAAAAGAAAAGACCCAAATCAATAAAATCAGAGATGAAAAAAGAAATGTAACAATAGGCACATCAGAAATAAAAAGAACCATCAGAAATTACTACAAAGACTTGTATGCCAGAAAACAAAAAATCTATCAGAAATGGATAGATTCCTGGACACATGCAATCTACCTAAATTGAACCATGAAGACATAAAAAACCTAAACAGACCCATAACTGAGACAGAAATTGAAACAGTAATAAAGGCCCTCCCAACAAAGAAAAGCCCAGGACCAGATGGATTCACTGCTGAATTCTACCAGACATTTAAAGAAGAACGAACTCCATTTCTTCTCAAACTATTCCGAACAGTTGAAAAAGATGGAGTCCTCCCAAATTATTTCCATGAAGCCAGCATCACCTTAATTCCTAAGCCAGAAAAAGATGCAGCATTGAAAGAGAATTACAGACCAATATCCCTTATGAACATAGACACAAAAATCCTCAATAAAATTCTCGCCAATAGAATACAACAACACCTCAGAAAAATCATCCACCCAGACCAAGTGGGATTTATCTCTGGTATGCAGGGATGGTTCAATGTTCACAAACCAATGTGATACACCACATTAAAAAACTGCAGAAGAAAAACCATATGATTCTCTCAATAGATGCAGAGAAAGCATTCGATAAAATTCAACACCCTTTCACCCTTTCATGATGAAAACTCTAAGCAAACTGGGTACAGAAGGAACATTCCTTAATACAATCAAAGCAATTTATGAAAAACCCATGGCCAGCATCCTATAGAATGTGGAAAAGTTGGAAGCATTTCCACTGAGATCTGGTACCAGACAGGGATGCCCACTCTCACCACTGCTATTCAACATAGTTCTTAAAATTTTAGCCAGAGCCATCAGGAAAAAGAAATTAAAGGGATACAAATTGGGAAAGAAGAAGTCAAACTTTCCCTCTTTGAAGATGATATGATGTTGTCATTGATGTCTCAACAATGTTATAGTGGATTCATTTCTGAGAGCAGCAGCGTGGTGGGGGCAAGAGGCGTGGTGTCATGACACAGACACTGGGAGTCGGGTGAAAGCAGGCTTGAGGCGAGCAGCCCACAAACTCATTTAAACAGTTGGAACAATATCTTATATAGCCAAGACCAGCCAATCTGGTCAAGGGGTGGTCTATACCCCAAACAATCACAGCCTGTTGCCAGGCAGGCTCCATTGCCAGGTGGGTTTCAAAGCCATTCCTGAGTAACTGACACTCGCTTGCCAGTGGCCACCTTGCCATGGCCTTCTCATTCCACCACAATATGATTCTTTATTTAGGGGATCCAAAGAACTCTGCTAAGAGACTATTGGAACTCATAGAAGAGTTTGGCAAAGTAGCAGGATATAAAATCAATGCACAAAAATCAACAGCCTTTGTATACACAGGCAATGCCGTGGCTGAGAAAGAACAGCTAAGAACAATCCTATTCACAGTAGCTACAAAAACAATCAAATACCTTGGAATAAACTTAACCAAGGATGTTAAAGATCTCTATGATGAGAATTACAAAACCTTAAAGAAAGAAATAGAAGAGGATACCAAAAAATGGAAAAATCTTCCATGCTCCTGGATTGGAAGAATCAATATCATCAAAATGTCCATTCCCCCAAAAGTAATTTACAGATTCAATGCAATACCAATCAAAATACCAAAGGCATTCTTCTCAGATCTAGAAAAAAATGATGCTGAAATTCATATGGAGACACAGGAGACCTCGAATAGCTAAAGCAATTTTGTACAACAAAAATAAAGCCAGAGGCATCACAATACCAGATTTCAGGACATACTACAGGGCAGTTGTAATCAAAGCAGCATGGTACTGGTACAGAAACAGATGAATAGACCAATGGAACAAAATCGAAGCACCACAAATCATCCCAAATATCTACAGCCAACTTATATTTGATCAAGGATCCAAAACCAATTCCCTGGAGTAAGGACAGTCTATTCAATTAATGGTGCTGGGAAAACTGGATTTCCACGTGCAGAATCATGAAGCAAGATCCCTACCTTTCACCTTACACAAAAATTCACTCAACATGGATTAAAGACCTAAATCTATGACCCAACATCATCAAATTATTATAGAACATTGGAGAGACCCTGCAAGATATTGGCACCGGCAAAGACTTCCTGGAAAAGACCCTGGAGATGCAGGCAGTCAAAGCCAAAATTAACATTTGGGATTGCATCAAATTGAGATGTTTCTGTACTGCAAAAGAAACAGTCAGGAGAATAAAGAGGCAACCGACAGAATGGGAAAAATATTTGCAAACTATGCTACAGATAAAGGATTAATAACCAGAATCTACAAAGAGATCAAGAAACTCCACAACAACAAAACAAACAACCCACTTGAGATATGGGCCAAGGACCTCAATAGGCATTTTTCAAAAGAGGAAATCCAAATGGCCAACAGGCACATGAAAAAATGTTCAAGATCACTAGCAATCAGGGAAATGCAAATCAAAACCACAATGAGGGTTGTGGGTGAAAAGGGACACTAACCCACTGTTGGTGGGAATGCAAACTGGTTAAGCCACTATGGAAGTCAGTCTGGAGATTCCTCAGAAACCTGAATATAACCCTACCATTCAACCCAGCCATCCCACTCCTTGGAATTTACCCGAAGGAAATGAAATTGGCAAACAAAAAAGCCGTCTGCATCTTAATGTTTATTGCAGCTCAATTCACAATAGCTAAGACCTGGAATCAACCTAAATGCCCATCAACAGTAGACTGGATAAAGAGATTATGGGACATGTACTCTATAGAATACTATACAGCAGTCAAAAAAAATGAAATCCAGTCATTTGCAACAAAATTGGAGGAATCTGGAAAACATGCTGAGTGAAATAAGCCAGTCCCAAAGGGACAAATATCACATGTTCTCCCTGATCGGTGACAACTAACCGAGCACCAAAAAGGAAACCTGTTAAAGTGAAATGGACACTATGAGAAACAGTGACTTGATTAACCCTTGCCCTGACTGTTGATGAACAACTTAATACTTTATCCTTCTTAGTATTTTTTTTCTTCTTAGTATTTTTTTGTGTGTTCTACTTAATACTATTGGTTGAATTCTGTAATGAATACACAGTTATTCTTAAGTGTTGAAGCTTAACTGAAAAGTGATCCCTGTTAAATATAAGAGTGGGAATGACAGAGGGAAGAGATGTACAATTTGGGACATGCTTAAGCTGACTTGCCCCAAACGGCAGAGTTAGAAACATACCAGGGGATTCCAATTCAATCCCATCAAGGTGGCATGTACCAATGCCATCTCACTAGTCCAAGTGATCAATTTCAGTTCACAACTGATCATAATGATAGGACTAAGAGTCAAAGGGATCACATAAACAATACTAACCGATAGAATAAAAAAGGGAGAGAATGATCCAACATGGGAAACAGGATGCACAGCAGACTCATAGAATGGCGGATGTCCTAAACAGCACTCTGGCCTCAGAATCAGCCCTTAGGGCATTCAGGTCTGGCTTAAAAGCCCATGAGTGTATTTCAGGCATGGAAAGCCAGGACACTTTGTCAAAAAAAATGACCTAAATGAAGGATCTCCGTGCATGAGATCCCAGTGGAAGGAATGGGTCATCAAAGAAGGAGGTACCTTTCTCTGAAGGGAGGAGAGAACTTCCACTTTGACTATGACCTTGTCTAAATATGATCGGAGTCAGTGAACTCAAAAGGCTTCCATAGCCTTGGCATCTCATGACAAGAGCCTAGGGTGATTATTGATGCCATAAACAAGAGTGTCAAATTGTTAAGTCAACAACAGGAGTCACTGTGCACTTACTCCTCATGTAGGATCTCTGTCCTTAATGTGCTGTACATCATGACTTAATGCTATAACTAGTACTCAAACAGTATTTTTCACTTTGTGTTTCTATGTGGGTGCAAACTATTGAAATTGTTACTCAATGTATACTAAACTGATCTTCTGTATATTAAGAGAATTGAAAATGAATCTTGATGTGAATGGAAGGGGAGAGGGAGTGGGAAAGGGGAGGGTTGTGGGTGGGAGGGAAGTTATGGGGGGAAAAGCCATTGTAATCCATGTGCTGTACTTTGGAAATGTATGTTCATTAGATAAATGTTAAAAAATAAAAAAAATTTAATTTAATTTAAAAATAAAATTAAACTTTATATAAACTTAAAATTCAATAAAAACTACTGAAAATCTTAACTTCTGAGGCCAGCATTATGGTTCAGTTCCAGGTTAAGCTACCACCTGCGATATTGTCATCCCATATGAATGCTAGTTCAAGTCCCAGCTGCTTCACTTCTGACCCAGCTCCCTACTAATGTACCTGGGAAAGCAGCAGAAGATGGCTTAAGTCCTTGGGCCCTTGACACAGGTGGGAGATCCAAATAGATCTCCTGGCTCTTGGCTTCAACCAGACCAAGACCCAGCTTTTGCAACCCTTAGGGCAGTGAACCAGCAGATGGAGAATCTCTCTCTCTCTCTCTCTCTCTCTCTCTCTCTATCTGTCTCTCTCTCTCCCTAACCCTCTCTCTCTCTCTCTCTCTCTGCCTTTCAGATGAATAAGTCAAATGGAGTTCAAAAGGTTAGTCATACTGTTACTCAGAAGCAATGAGAAGCAAAATCATGGGTAACAGAAATCCATACATGACATGGAAGATTCTATCACGAGATTGAGATTATGAAAAAAAAAATCAAATGAAATATTAGAAATGAAGAATTCAATATGTCAAATAAAAATACAGAGGAGAGCTTTAGCAACAGACTTGGTAAGGCAGAAGAAAGCATATCTGAGCTAGAAGACAAATCTTTATAAACTTCTTAGAATAAAAAAAGAAATTCAAAAAATTTTTAAAATTATTTGAGATTTATAAGATACTATCAAAAAAAAAGACACAACATATGGGTGTTAGGAATTTCTGAAGGTGTTGAAAGAGAGACTGTATTAGAATACCTAAGCAAACAATAGGAATATTTAAGGAAAAATAGTAGAGTCAAGTCATTACTTATCAAAAGTAACCTTGAATGTAAAGGGACTACATTCTCCAATGAAAAAATACAGACAAGCTGAATGGATTAGAAAACAAGATCCATTTAATTGCTGCCTACAAAAACATGCCTCAACAACAAAGATACACACACACTAAAATGAAAGGATGGAAAAAATGGACCTAATATCTACAGAATCTTTTAACCCATAGTTGAAGAGCACACATTCTTTTCATCGGTGCATGGAACTTTCACTAGGATACGCCATATAATAGCTCATAAAGCAAGTCTCAGCAAACTGAAAAAAAAATGGAAATCGTACCATACATATTTTCTGACCACAATGGAACAAAGCTGGAAGTTAACAACTCAAGAATCTCTAGAACACAAAGACCAAGCCACAGAAGCATTCTTAGTATAGTATCTAAACCAGACAGAAGAACTCAGCAAACAAAGTGTTATTCTATGGGATGAACAAAGATTAAAAATTGTGTTCTTTTGGGGCTGGCACCATGGCTCGCTTGGTTAATCCTCTGCCTGCAGTTCCGGCATTCCATATGGGCACCGGGTTCTAGTCCTGGTTGCTCCTATTCCAGTCCAGCTCTCTACTGTGGCCTGGGAGGGCAGTGGAGGATGGCCCAAGTGCTTGGTTCCCTGCGCCTGCATGGGAGACCAGGAGGAAGCACTGGCTCCTGGCTTACGATTTGCATAGTTCCAGTAGTTGCGGCCATTTGGAGGGTGAACCAATGGAAGGAGGACCTTTCTCTCTGTCTCTCTCTCTCTCACTGTCTAACTCTATCTGTCAAATAAATTTTAAAAAGTTGTGTTCTTTCATTTCTACTTTTAATAAAACATTATTTTGTTGTATAACAGTGAACATAACACTTTAGCAGGATGTCTTGGAGGTACTAAATTATGTTGGAAATCCACCAAAAGGACTTGTACCTACTCCCCACCCCTCCAAAAAAATCTACAATTTTTACAAATAGACAATGTTTGACCTAAATAAAATCTATAATATGGACAAAATTAAGTCATTATAATACATCTTAAAGAGTAAATGCTTTTATCTATATTCTTTCATTGAAAAAAAGATTCTATTTATTATCCCAGGTGGGCTTTGTAGATGATGGTCAGGAGCTTGGGTTCTAAACCAAGTGAGTGCAGAGCATGGAAAAATTTAAATGAAAGACTATTAGGAAACAATTCTGTTTAAGGGGCATTAAGCAGACTAGGTTAATAGGTTGTTCAAATTGTCTAGGCAAGAGATAGTAACTTGGTTAGGATCATGGTCTTGGAAAAACAAATGGATTCTAGCTCTTCTAGTTCATGGATTTTTGCCTTAAAGTTTGTTTTGTCTAATTTTTTTTCTTTTTTTTAAACATTTATTTAATGAATATAAATTTCCAGTGTACAGCTTATGGATTACAATGGCTTCCCCCTCCCATAACTTCCCTCCCACCCGCAACCCTCCCCTCTCCCGCTCCCTCTCCCCTTCCATTCACATCAAGATTCATTTTCAATTCGCTTTATATAAAGAAGATCAATTTAGTATACATTAAGTAAAGATTTCAATAGTTTGGAACCACATAGCAACACAAAGTGAAACATACTATTTGAGTACTAGTTATAGCATTAAATCAAAATGTACAGCACATTAAGGACAGAGATCTCACATGAGGAGCAAGTGCACAGTGGCTCCTGTTGTTGACCCAACATAATTGACACTCTAGTTTATGGCGCCAGTAACCACCCTAGGCTGTCGTCATGAGTTGCCAAGGCTATGGAAGCCTTCTAAGATCGCCGACTCTGATCATATTTAGACAAGGTCATAAAAGACAGGGTGAGGATAGTAACCAATAAGAGTGGCATTAACCAGGTCTGAACAATTATACAGCATTAAGTGGGGAAGAGGACCATCAGTACACACAGGTTGGGAGTAGAGCCATTGGTGGTAGAGTAGAGGTTATGATTATGAAGGAATGAGGCCCAAGTGTGCTAGACAGGGTCTAGAACAAAGGACAGAGTCATCATTAGAGGAGCTAAGAAAGGTGCTGTCTAAGCTACAATTAAGTTTTCTGATTGAGAGGCAAATAGAACCTGACAGAAGGGGCTTGATAATAATCTGGTGGGCTTTAGGCCTTGTAAGTTAAGAGGCCCAGGCCTATCTATCTCTTCACATGGGGTATATCCTAAGGGAGGTGTGAACAACCTGAGGGAAGGCACTCTGTTGACTTTCATTACTTGGCTGGCCTGGGAGGAGAGCTGGCCAGGTAAAGGCAGGTGGCATCTCTAACAAGAAATTTACAGTTCTGCCTGCAATGTTGCTGACCCTACTTGGCCGTCCCCTCAGCTGCAGTGGTCACTTTGGAAGCTGGGCTGAGTGAAGGGCTTTTCAGCTTAGAGCCAATAAGATCTGTGGCTCTGACCTGGGCATCCTTCGACTCCAGGGCAGGTCCATTTCCAGTGATCCAACTCTTGGCAGAGCTGCCAGGGCTCTTCACAAGCTGACTTCTGCTGAAGCCCAGACTTACCATATTGAAAGCCACTGCAGTGGACTGGCCTGTTGGGTCTCCTTGAGGGCAGATCACTGTACAGATCAGCCATTAATAGGCCTGCCACCCATTGCTTCTGATGCCGAGCTTTCTTTTCCTCCTGGTTTTTGTTAAAGCAGACCAGAGGATGCAAGTCAAGGGAGTGCCCAAGTCCCATCTCTAATCTTCGGTGGCCTAAACTACAAGTCTATAGTCACAGGCATGTTCTGTAGTAGTTTTTCTAGGGCAGACAATGCCCATGAGAAAAATTATATTCTCACTTTAAAACTTTCTTTCCCTTTGTTCTGAAAGGGAGGTTTTTTCTACTTACTGTTTACTTCGCTGATGGCGAAGTAAATCTAGCTATGAGATTATTATGTAAGTTCTTATTTTGGCTATGCTATTACAGAAAAATGTTAGCCATCTCTTTTATAAGGTCTAAGGATTAAATTGTGCGTCCTACAGATTCCTTTATAATAGAATTAGTTTCCTACCTTGAAGAGAATAGAGAAATGAAAGAACAAGTTGGGCTTAGAATAGAGAAATGAGGGAGCAAGTCCTAGATCGCTTGCTGACAATAGCAATATTACATGAATACTTAGCAAATAGTTTCAACCATTAGATAACAGCTTAAGAAAACATTTACCAGAAGGTCCAATGCCTTCTATAAATTTTAGGAATCATGTATTTGAAAACACCTCTTAAATATCTAACATAGTGTAGTTTGTTTAACCAGTAAACTTAAGCACAACCATATAAAATGTTTTTAGTTTCTTTCTACCAACAAGTATAAAACATATGATGCAGAGATTCAGGTCACATGAATTAAAATATATCTTTGATTAATTTTAGCAGCTTAAATTTATGGACAATCTTATTTATAAGCCAATTAAAATAAAACTCTTAATAAAATTTTCCTATGTGGACATACAATATGTACACACATATAACATAATAGACCAATATAGCAATTTTAATAATAGCTTTTAAAATCTTTAACTCTTTTTGTAGATTGCCAATTGATTTGAATTGCTTTTTGTTTTTAGTAACCTCAGTTAACCATACTTTCTCTCAGTTGGTACTGTTAATACATTATTCGTTTCATCTGTTTACAGAGCCATCCCAAAGTACTGAATACAATAGAAGTGGCTGGAAAAAAGTCCATAGGAACCTATAGGAGGACAGCTAAACACAGAACCCACAACGCTTTAGTTTTATGAGCAGCAAATCATATATAACTGTGGATGACAAAAGACTAAGTTGCCATGTTTAAAATTATAAACTCATCAATCAATAAGAGGCACTTGCTTACTTCACAGTATTTTTGAAAGCACCTGTAGGATTTTACAAGTATTTAACCCTTTAGGCCTCTGGGGCTTTCTCATTAAGATAACTATCATGTCTAGTAACACAAGATCATTAGACTTTTTAATTCTCAAACATTTGTATTAATAGCATTTTCCATTATAGAAACTTAAAGCCTGGTACCACATCACATCTCGACAGTCCTTCTTATATAATCCAAATAGCCTGATTAGTTGGTGTCTCTATAAGATGAGAGACATAGGTCCTTCAATTTTTTCAGTTGAGCCCAAACTGGAAAAACGAAAGTCCAAGATTTACTCGAAATTTTAGAGACCAGATTGTTTGGAACTTTGATTTTTTGAATGCCTGTCAAGAATGCCAAGAAGGCTCAAAATCCAAAATATCTGGTTGATATAAGATTCCTTACAATCATGACATAACATAGGCCAAATTTGATTGTTGTTACAAGGTGATTATTCAAATCTTTGAAAATAAGCACATATTTAAATAACCCATAGCTCTTAATAAAAATTCAGCTGTTTTTGAACAATTAAAATTTAACAGACATCAAGAGAACATAATAGATTACTTTAACACATTGCTTCCACAGAGCATCAGAGTTTAATTCTATGTCAAAGAGAAATTGAGCTTCCTGTGATCTTTTGCTGTGAGGTTTCCTTCCTTTACCTTCTTTCATATTGATAACCATGTTTCTGTGTTTCTGTGTGTAACACATCTTTAAGCATCTTTTGCAGGGCTGGATGAGTGGCGACAAATTCTTTCAATTTCTGTTTGCTATGAAAAGTCTTAATTTCACCTTCATTCACAAATGAGAGCTTTGCAGGATATAGTATTCTGGGCTGGCAGTTTTCTCTCTTAGTACCTGGGCTATGTTTCACCATTCCCTCCTCGCTTGTAGGGTTTCTGATGAGAAGTCTGCTGTGAGTCTAATTGGAGATCCTCTGAGAGTAATCTGATGTTTCTCTCTTGCACATTTTAAAATCTTTTATGTTGCACTGTGGTGAGTTTTATTACAACCTGTCATTGTGAAGATCTCTTTTGGTCATGTTTATTAGGGGTTCTATAGGCTTCATGTACTAAGATGCCTCTGTCCTTCTCCAAACCTGGGAAATTTTCTGCTAGTATCTCACTGAAAATGCCTTCTAATCCTTTCTCCCTCTCCATGCCTTCAGGAACTCCTAGAACCCGAATGTTAGGTTTTTTAATAGTATCCTGTAGATTCCCGACAATATTTTTAGATTTCTAATTTCCTCTTCTTTTCTTTGGTTTGACTCTATACATTCCTGTGCTCTGTCTTCTAAGTCTGATATTCTCTCTTCTGCTTCACCCATTCTGTTTTTAAGGCTCTCTAATGTGTTTGTCATTTGTTCTCTTGAATTCTTCATTTCATTATGATTTCTCGTTACTATGACAGTTTCTTGTTCTACAAGTTGTTTCATTTCATTTTGATTCCTCCTTAATATTTCATTTTCACGAGAGAGATTTTCTATCTTTTCTATTAAGGATTTCTGTAGTTCAAGAACTTGTTTTTGAGACCTTCTTAATGTTCTTATCAATTGTTTGAGATCCGCTTCTTGCATTTCTTCTATCTCATCATCTTAATAGTCTTGAATTGGGGTGTCTTTTCCATTTGGGGGTGTCATAGTGTCTTCCTTGTTCTTGTTAGCTTGGTTTTTGCGTTTGTTGTTTGGCATGTTGGAGATATTTGGTTTCTTCACTGTGGTGTTTTTTCTTGTTATACTATGGCTCTATATTAAGTGTACTCTCTGCTTTCGGTGGAGCCTTAGAGGCTTGAGATGAGTGTGGCCTGAGAGCTCTGTTTTGTTCCTCAGGTTTGAGGGTGTGTCAAAAATGACACTGCCAGGTTAGGTGTGGTAAATCTCTCTTTCTTTCTTTTTTTTTTTTTTTTTGATTCAAAAGGGAAGTAATTCCACACAGCTGAACATAATTGGAGGTAATTAGCAGGTGAATGATATACCCCAGGAGCCAGAGATTGGAAGCTCTTTCCCAAGGACCACACAGGGAATCTCTGCTGCCCTCAGTGTGGGCTCCAATTCTCCTGCAGTCTCCAACTGGGTTGCCAAGTTAGATCCTAATCTCCTGTTATTTCACCCCTCTCCCCAGAGCCAGGTTTTTCTGCTAGGCTCAGGGCTGGTGCATTCCTGAGGTGCCCTGCTTATGATGTATGTCCAAAATGGCACCTGCTCTTTGTCTTGCTCGCCCTTGAGGGATGAGCAGAGAGAGAGAAACTCGTGTCTGTAAAGGTCACTTTTTTTTTCCCTCTCTCTTCTAGTTAGCCTGGTGAACTCTCCCCCATGGAGTTTCAAGCCTCGTTCCCTCTAGTCTCCTCTCTCCACTTTCCCGCTGGTGTCTCGGGCTATTGAAGCTCGGTTCACCTCTCGTTCTGTGCTGGTGTGTTGATTCTGCCGCTGGTGTCCTGAACTTGGGCTCCCACACTCTCCACACAGGTCCACTGTGAATCACTAGTTCCGGAAGAGTTTCCTCTGCTGTTTCTTCCCCTACACTTCCTTGTCCCTGCAATATCTCCACTTTTATTAAACTGCCTCTTCCCCGACTTTCAGTGTTCTCCCTTCCTATTCTGCCATCTTGCTGCTCTGCTGCTTTCCCAGGCCATAGCAGAGAGCCAGATTAGAAGAGAAGCAGCCTGGTCTAGAACTCGTGCCCATATCAGATGCCATCACTTCAGGCCAGGGCTTTAACCTGATGCGCCACAGCACTGGCCCCTGTTAATTTTTTAAACCAATCTGACAGTCTATGTTTTTTGGAGTGTTTAGTCCATTCGCATATAATATGCTTACATCGTATCCAACTCTGTGAAAGTCTCTTGCCTATTCTGTATTCTTTTTCCTTCCATCCATGCCTACATTTAGATGTACTACCTCTTATTGCTCTTTTTGTTTCCTTGGTAATTATTAATCAGTTGGTAATTATACAGTTTTTAATTGTTTAGTAGTTAAAGCTGAGATTATAGCATGCCTTCTTGAATCAACAATCTAATACAAATTTCTCTCCTCTCCAAGAAATAGAAGGAAATTATAATAGCTTATTCCATTTACCTTCACTTATATTTTATTGAAGTTATATATTTTAATTTTGTGTATCTCAGATCTCATCAGATGTTATTATTACTTTATTTCTATTGTTCCTTTATGTTCACTTTTTTTCTTCATTTCTGAGCTTTATCTGGGATAATAAACACATTAGCATTTCCTTTTATTCAGGTATTCTTCTTTCAAAGACTTTCCTTTGGTTTGGTTTGGTTTGGTTTGGTTTGGTTGGAGTTTTTTGTTTGTTTTTGTTGCCACAAAAGGTCTTTATTTGACCTTCTTTTTTTAAGATTTATTTATTTAGTTGTTTGAAAGTCAGGTTACACAGAGAGGAGAGGCAGAGAGAGTGGTCTTCCATCCGATGATTCATTCCCTAATTGGCTGCAATGGCCGGAGCTGCACTGATCCAAAGCCAGGAGCCAGGAGCTTCTTCTAGGTCTCTCACGTGGATACAGGGGCCCAATGGCTTGGGCCATCTTCCACTGTTTTCTCAGGCCACAGCAGAGAGCTGGATAGGAAGAGGAGCAGCCAGGACTAGAATTGGAACCCATATGGGATGCCAGCATTTCAGGCCAGGGCGTTAACCCACTGTGCCACAGCGCCAGTTCCTGACCTTCATTTTTGATGGATATTTTTGGTAAATTAAGAATCCTGGGGCCAGCGCTGTGGTGCGGCAAGTTAATGCCCTGGCCTGAAGCACCGGCATCCCATATGGGCATTGGTTCAAGATCTGGCTGTTCCACTTCTAATCCAGCTCTCTGCTATGGCCTGGGAAGGTGGTCAAAGATGCCCAAGTCTTTGGGCCCCTGCACCCGTGTGGGAGACCCAGAAGTAGTTCCTGGCTCCTGGCTTTGGTTTGGCACAGCTCCAGCCATTGCGGCCAATTGGGGAGTGAACCAGAAGATGGAAGACCTCCCTCTGCCTCTCCTCTCTCTGTGTAACTGACTCTCAAATAAATAAAATAAATAAATCTTTTTTAAAAAAAAGAATCCTATGTTCCCAAGTATACCAGAGTACTTCAAACAGTTTGTGGAAAAATAGAATTAAAAGATAAGCTTATTTTGGTTCAAACATTTTTTTTGAAATCCATACTTTTTTTTCTTAATTTTCATTTCCCATAGACTCTATGTATTTTTAAATATTATCTATTTAAAATGCAGAATTACAGAGAGAGAAAAAGATCTTCCATCTTCTGGTTCACTCCCCATGTAGCTGCAATGGCTGGAGCTGGGCCTGTCCAAAGGCAAGAACCAGGAATTCTTTCTGGGTCTCCCACCTGGGTGCAGGGGCCTAAGCACTTGGACCATCTTCTGTTGCCTTCCCAGGTGCATTAGCAGGGAGCTGGATCTGAAGCAAAGCAGCCAAAACTCAAACCAGTGCCCATATGGGATGCCAGTGCTGCAGGCCAGGGCTTTAACACGCTGTGCCACAGTGCTGGCCCCTCCATTTGGTTTTTATTTTGTACTTTATAATTCTTTTTAAGATTTGTTTATTTACCTGTTTTGAAAAGCAGAGCAACAGAGGGAGGGACAGACAGAGAGATCTTCATCTGCTGGTTCACTCCCCAAGTGGATGCAACAGACAGGTCTGCGTCACACCAAAGCCAGGAGCCAGGAATTCCTTCCTGGTCTCCCACACTGGTGGCAGAGGCCCAAGCACCCAGGCAATCCTGCACTGCCTTCCCAGGCATGGCCCTTGTGCTTTCTAATTCTTTGATGAAATTATTAATATTTTCTTAATGTTCTTGAATATTGTTGTCACCAGAGAAAGGGCCATGGTGTTACCAGAGAAATTGCAGGGTTCTTGTCTTCATGCAAGAAAGAATTCAGGCGTGAGACAGAGAGTAGTGGGAGGTAAAATGGCAAGGTTTATTAGGGAAGGGATATCCGTAAGAACGGATGGGCACCTCTCCAGACAGGACCTGGGAGAGAGTGCCATTGCTCAGATGTGGGGGGCAGGAAGGAGAGAGGTTACATGTTGAGTGGAGAGATTACACCTAGCCAGACAAGGTGGGCAGCTCAGCAGAGAGGCAGAGGGCTGAGCGCGCAGTCCAGTTGAGGCCGGGGGTTTTTAAGGAGATGGGTCTCTGTCTTCACACATCTCCTCCTGAAACTAAGGATTTTATGGCTGTAAATATTAAGAAGCTCCTATCTGAGTTTTCCCTTGAAGGTATCAGATAGAGGAAGCCTAGCTGGTGCCATCCTGGGTTCAGAGGAAGGGTGAGCAGAATCGAGATCTGGAGCAGGGTGTTTGAAATGCAGATACTGGGCTGCATCTGGGAGATTGTGGAAGATTTGTCAGGCAGAAGAGGCAGGGACCTCCACCTGGCAGGTTATCAGGTAGAAGGGGGCAGGGCAGGATACAAAGGCCAGGCTGCCCCTGAAACATTATCGGGATGACTTTGAGATGTAGATGCATACGCTGGACATAGATGTCTTCTCTTTAGGCCTGTTACACACACATAAGCTCATAACTGACTTCCTACCTAACAATGGAAGCTGTCAGGTTCTTGTCTTCATGCAAGAATTAAGGCATGCAACAGCAAAGTGATAAAGTTTTATTGGGGACAGGGCATCCATCAGAATGGAAGGGACAGATAGAGAGTGCCCAGTCACTCAAACTGGGGTAGAGCCAGGTTATATGGTTGAGTGGAGAGAATACACCTGGGCAGGCCAGGCCAGGCCAGGCCATGCCAGGCCAGGCCAGGCAAGGCCAGGCAGATGGCTCAGCAGAGAGGCAGAGGGCTGAGCACACAGTCCATTTGACTCCCTAGATTTTTAAGGGAGTCTGTTTACCCACTTCCCCTTCTCCTCCAGGACGAGGGAGGGGGAGACCGAAGGGTTTGCTGGGTGAAAATTAGCAAATTCTTCCCCAGATTTTCTGGCTGGGGCAGAGTAGAGAGGCTTCTCTTAGGGGTCTGTGAAGGCTTTATTGCCCCATGTTATCAGTCAAGTAGCCCATTTGGTCCTGAGGAGAGAATTCTCCTGGGAGCTTTCCTTGTGGGGAAGGGCTGGGACTTCCTGAGCAGGACTTTGAAGTGCAAAATACTGGGCTTCTGGAGCTTCTGCAGTAGGTGCTGGTTTTCAGGCCTTTCTCACAAACACAGGTTAAATTTCTGCCTTCCTACCTAACATTGTTATGGTTATTTTAAAGTTTTTGGATGGGGGGGGGTTGGTGTTGTGGCATAATGGTTATAAGTGCCTCCTGCAGTGCTGGCATCCCTTATGGACTCCCATTCAAGTACTGGCTGCTCCACTTCCAATCCAGCTCCCTGCTAATGTGCCTAGGAGAGCGGCAGAGGATGCCCAAGTCCTTGGGCCCTGCACCCACATGGGAGACCCAGTTGAAACTCCTGGTTCCTGGCTTCACCATGGCCCAGCCCTGGACATTGTGGCCATTTGGAGAGTGAACCAGTGGATGGAAGATCGATCTCTCTCTCTCTCTCTCTCTTTCTCTCTCTCTCTCTAACACTGCCTTTCAAATAAATAAAGTAAATCTTTTAAAAATAAACAATTTAATAGATTAATTTTAAAGTTTATGGTCATTAAAATATGTGGATTGATTTTAGATATGTTCATATTGTTTCTTTTTACTTTTTTTTCTCATGTGACTTTTGTCTCCTTGTGTATGCCTACTAGTTTTGGTTGTCAAGAATTGGCTATTAAAACCTATAGCAGTAATTTGAACTTGTATATTATATGATCTTTTCCCACCAAGAAATAATATTTACTTTTGATGGGTTGCTGTATTAGGGGCTCTAACAATCCTCAGCTACTTTGATTCAATTGGAAATTTAACTGAGCTGATTATTCCTTGAACAACCTGGTCTGTTTTTTTTTTTTTTATCCTGTCCTTAGAGTATTTCACCTTGAAGTTCCAGGCAAACCCTATGAGTCCCAGGGATGACCCCTTTGGTCACCCTACATCCAAATCTGTCTTTCCATATGAGGCTATTGAAAAATCTTAACTATTTAGCCTCACACATTTCATGGAGAATTTGCAGGCATTGGTCTCCCATCACCACTGCCTCTAGGGTCTGCATGAGGCGTAAGCTGGAGTCAGGTGTCAAATGCAGGTACTCTGATGTGGGATGTGGGTATCTTAACCAGCATCTTAACCACTAAGCTAAATGCTTCCTCCATGGATTCTTTTTAATAGGAGAAAATATCATTGAATGAGCCAATTTGGTTATTTGCTCAACCACCTTCCCTTAATCCTACCTTTTTCTTCCTAGAAAGTAAGGTCAGTTTGCAGCAGTGAAAACTAAATGTTCACTTACAAGTCCATTTTTCACATGATTTATCTCACTTAGTAAGATTTCTTCAGCTTAGGAAGTAGAAGTAAGGGAGAGAATGATCCTGCGGGGAAAGCAGGACACACAGTAGACTCATAGAATGGCAAATGCCCAAAATAGCACTCCTGCCTCAGAATCAACCCTTGGGACATTCAGATCTGGCTAAAAGGTCCATGAGAGTCTCACAGGCATGGAAAGCCATGACACGGTGGCAAAAAACAATCTAAATAAAAGACCCTGGTGAACAAGACCCCAGCAGAAGGAACAGACCATCAAGGAGAGAGGTGCCTTTCTCTGAAGGAAGGAAGGAACCTCCACTGTGACACGGCCTTGACTAAACAAGTTCAGAGTCAGTGAACTCAAGGGACTTCCATAGCCTAGACAGCTCATAGCAAGAGTCTCAGGTGATTGCTGACATCATAAATAAGAGTGCCAATTGTTAAATCAACAACAGGAGTCACTGGGTACATGCTCCCCACGTAGGATCTCTGTCCTTAATGTGTTTTACTATGAAACTTAAAAACACTACTAGTCGAACAATACCCTATACCTTGAGCAACCGGTTGTGTGAGTGCAGCCTGTTGAAATCCTTGCTTAGTATATACTAAGTTGATCTTTAGTATATGAAGGTAATTAAAAATGAAACTCGATAAAGGGCAGGATGGGAGAGGGAGAGGGGAAGGCCACGGGAGTGAGGGAGGTTGGGGGGGAAGCCACAACAATACAAAAGTTGCACTTTGTAAATTCACATTTATGAAATAAAAAAATTTAAAAAATATTTACTCAAGTAAATAAAAGGAAGTAGAAGTTATTTGATTTTCTCTTTTTCCCTCCCTAGACTTGGAAACTAAACTTGCAACCAGGAATGCTGTACTAACAGGATACTTCTGAAGATTCATCACAGGAAGCCATAGTAGAGAAACTCACAGAAAGTGGCCTATGGGATTACAGAATGAGAAGATTATGGACATGGAATGACAGGATTTTGAGATTGCAAAATAGGAGAGTCACTTGAGTCAAAAGATTGTTACACACAAGAAAATGCCTACTGGTCAGAGAGGCTTTAGATTTGGATCTGTTCCTTTTCCAGAACCAAAAGTTGTCACAGAAGAGTCTCACAGAAAATTCCAAACACAAGAGGAAGGGTTCACAAAAAATTTGGATTTGATTACAGATACCCACTTGGGGAAGATAATTGGCAAAGATCCAGAAGACAGCAAATCCATAAGGCAGACTTCAGAACTCACTTTGAGGGAGAAATCAATAATAAAGAAAAACCCTATGAATGTGGTACATGTGAAAAAGCCTTTCGCTATAGGTCATTATTCGTTCAACATCAGAGAACGCACACTAACGAAAAACCTTATGAATGTAGTGAGTATAGGAAAATATTCAGCCAGCTCTCGTATTTTATCATAAAAAATTCACACTGGAGAAAAACTCTATAAATGTAATGAATGTGGAAAAGCCTTCATTACTACTCCAAATGGCCATTAACCTGTGAGAAGATTTGAACCCAAGTAGTACTCAGGGAAACGCAGACTAAACTTCCAATGAGATCAAGCTTCCACTCATGGAGATAGAAGAAATTAAGAGATCTGTTGCTAATGGGACTTGGGGGACATGCGTATTTTTGGTTTTTTGCTTGTTTGTGAGGAACTTTGGTTAATTTTGGGAAATGTCACATTTAAATGTCAAAAAATTATTTAAGTGTTTTGTTTAAAAAAAGATTTATTTATTTGAAAGAGTTATAGAGAGGAGTAGAGACACATACACAGAGAGAGAGAGAGGTCTTCCATCCACTGGTTCACTCCCCAAATGGTCACAACGGCCGGAGCTGAGCCGATCAGGAGTCAGGAGCTTCTTTTGGGTCTCCCATGTGGGTGCAGGGGCCCAAGAACCTAGGCCGTCCTCTGCTCTTTTCCCAGGCACCTTAGCAGAGAGCTGGATTGGAAGTGGAGTGAGCAGCCCATATGGGATGCCAGCACTGCAGGAAGAGGATTAACCTAGTACACCACAGTGCCAGCCCCTAAGATGTTTTCATAAAATTAAGGGAGCAGCCCATACAAATAACCTTGTATTCTTACCAAAAAGTGTTCTAGCTTGTATTTGTTCCAGCAGTCCAGCAATGAAAACTATTTAAAATATACGTGTTTATCCTTTGACCTAGAAGATGCAATTTTGAGAATTTTTCCCATGGAAATAAAAATAGTATCAATGCATAAGAATACAAATAAATAAGAGTGTTTCCTTAAGTATTGTTTAGAGGGAGAGGGAGAAAGGCCCCATTTGGAAACAGTAAGCACTCATTACTAGATAAATGTGATAAATCCTTATTTTGAAGCTGCATGAGGATAACTTTTAAAATGAGTTCTGTCTGTACGGGAGAACTTCATGATAGTTCCACAGTGTTTTGGGAAATAATTGCTTTATAGCAGGAATGTATATACATAAGGTTCCATTTTTGTTAATGATCACACCATGTATTATGTACTTCTGTGCGTATGTGATTGGATGTGCATGGCGAAAAGAATGGAAGACTATACACCAGGTATCTACTGGTTACCTTGAGGGAGAAGAGATGTGGGGAGAAGGGAAGAGGAGAAGACTGGAAAAATGGAAACATGCAAATGTAGCATATGGTGTAAAACTATGCAATATTCTATATTTATGTGAACTTTGAAGAGAGGAATGAAGTAGTCTCTGGAAACTTAATGATGGTTGGTTCAGGGTTGGTGGACTATCAGGTACTTTTTGTTTGACTTCTGTGTGTGTAAGTTTTTCTTTACAATTAGTATGCAATATTTACATAAAAATGAAAAACATCTTTCTTGTAAAGCAAATTTATTTGACGTCTACTGTGTCCCAGGAACTCCTATAGGTGTTGCTTATACATAGGTGAGAGAAGGGTACTCTAGGGTCTGAAAGCATGAGAATTGGTTCTAATGTTGGGTAGACTCCCAAAAACTTACCTAGTACTTCATTCCTTCCACTCCCTGAAGTTCATTTGGAGGAAGTAGTAAAAATTTCAAATGAAAGACATGCCCAAAAATATCTGGAACTTGTGTACAGGTTGTAGACCAGAAGACTACAGTCTCAAAAAAGTAATTCCAGGGACTGGCGCTGTGGCTCAGTGGGTTAACGCCCTAGCCTGAAGTGCTAGCATCCCACATGGGCGCCAGTTCTAGTCCCAGCTGCTCCTCTTCAGATCCAGCTCTCTGCTATGGTCTGGGAAAGCAGTAGAAGATGACCCAAGTCTTTAGACTCCTGCACCCATGTGGGAGACTCAGAAGAAGCTCCTGGCTCCTGGCTTTGAATGGGCATGGCTCTGGCTGTTGTGGCCAATTGGGGAGTGAACCAGTGGATAGAAGTCCTCTCTCTCCCTCTCCCTCTCCCTCTCCCTCTCCCTCTCCCTCTCCCTCTCCCTCTCCCTCTCCCTCTCCCTCTCCCTCTCTCTCTCTCTCTCTCTCTCTCTCTCTCTCTGCCTTTCCTCTCTCTGTGTAACTTTGAATTTCAAATAAATCAATATTTTTTAAAGTAGTTCCAGGGGCCAGCACTGTGGCGTGGCAGATGAAGCTGCCTCCTGCAGTGCCGGCATCCCATATGGGCTCCGGTTTGAGACCTGGCTGCTCCACTTCCAATCCAGCTCTCTGCTGTGGCCAAGGAAAGTAGTAGAAGATGGCCCAAGTCCTTGGGCCCTGGTACCTGCTTGGGAGACCCACATGCTCCTGGGCTCCTGGCTGTGACCTGATCCAGCCCCAGTCACTGTGGTCATTTGGGGAGTGAACCAGCAGATGGAAGACACTTCCTTTTCATTTTGTTTTTTTCCAGGTTGGGATGTATGTATGTGTTACTTGTTTTAGTCCTCTGGAAGAGTGTAAAAGAGTGGCATCACTGGTACAGCTGTTATTTTTGCCATACATGTTTTCCATAAAAATGACCAATAAAGCTTTCTTGGGCTAGTTTTCTTTGAAGAAAATTTTCAATTATAGATTCTATTAACTTGATATTAATTATTAATTTGATATAGGATGATTCAAATTTTCTATCTCATGTAAGTTTTGGAAATGAATTTTTTTGATAATTTGGCCATATTATTTCAACAAAATAATTTTTGACTTTCAATAATTCATAATATCTTCTTATCACATATCTGTACAATTTAAAGTGAAGACCCCCTTTTCAGTCCCCATATTGGTATCTGTTTGCTCTCTTTTTAAAGTTTTCTTAATCAGGCTATCTAGGGATTTAATACCTCATAATGTTTTTAAAAAGTCTGAACTTTAGCTAGTTTTCATATTATTACCTCATATGTATTCTATTTAGATATGATTCACTTCCTTTTGTAGATTCTTGGAATGAGATCTTAGATGGTTGATTTTCATCATTTCTTTTTTGCTAATATTTGTATTTATGCATTTCTTCATGAGTACTTATCTGCATCCAATAGGTTTTTATTTTATTTTTATCATTTTATTGATAAAATAGATGGAACAAGTTGCATCTAATTTAACCTTACATTTTGATGAGTTTTTTTTTAATGGAACAATTCACGAATTTGCATGTCATCCTTGTGCAGCAGCCATGCTAATCTTCTGTGTCTCGTTCCAATTTTAGTCTATGTGCTGTTGAAGTGAGCACCTAATGGGCTTTCACAAACTTAGAACCACCACCACTATCAAGCTATATTCAGTGCATACAAATTTAGGATTCTTACATCCTCCAGGTAAGCTGATATTTTGTCAATATTAAATAGCCTCCTCTGACAGTCTAATTTCTTTTTTTACGATCAGTTTTTTTTTTCCAATCCTAATATAATCGAGGCAATTTTCCTTTGGTTATTATTTGTATGGTATGGTAGGCAGAATTCTACAATGGTCCCCAAATTCACAGCTCCTGGTGTGCATGCAGTTCCCAGCTATTCAAACTCTAAAAACTAGGTGCTTTTGTGAAGGGATGTTACAATTTTAATTCATTTAAAATTAATTTTAATTAAGGTTCTAAGTCAAATAGCTCCAAGGAAATGGCCCTCAGTGGATGTGACATAACCAGGTGAGAACTTAAAAATGTGTTGCTCTGCTGGTGAAAAAGGTTTCATACCATGCGGAGTCAAGGTGAGACATCAGCTTTGTGGCTGACTTTGAAGATGGCGGGGCTGTGTCTCAAGGAGTGTAGGCAAACTGATGACAGAGCAGTGTTTGGACAACGGCCAGCAAAGAAACGGGGACCTAGGCTCTGCAGCCATGGGGCACTCAGCTCTGCTCACAAGTTGATGAGTTTGCACGTGGGTTCTTCCCAAATCCCCAGGTGAAATGCAATCCAGTTGACCCCTTGATTTCAGACTTGAGACCCAGACAGTGCATTCTCAGATTTCTGACCTACACAGCTGTGAGCTAATCCACAGTTGGTGTTACACAGCAATAGAAAACATTACACTTGGTGTGTCTTTTTTGCATTCTTCTACTTTCAGCTAATCTCTGTCCTTAAAGCAGATCTCTTGTAAACAGTATATACGTATGCATCATTTTTATCTTGTCTAATGATCTTTGTTAATTGGAGTGTTTGATCCATTTACATTTAATGTCATTGCTAGTACAGTTAGATTTAAATTTCTCATATCTTGGCCAGTGCCGTGGCTCAACAGGCTAATCTTCCACCTTGCGGCGCCGGCACACCGGGTTCTAGTCCCGGTCGGGGCGCCAGATTCTGTCCCGGTTGCCCCTCTTCCAGGCCAGCTCTCTGCTGTGGCCAGGGAGTGCAGTGGAGGATGGCCCAAGTGCTTGGGCCCTGCACCCGCATGGAAGACCAGGATAAACACCTGGCTCCTGCCATCGGATCAGCGCAGTGCGCCAACTGCAACGCACTGGCTGCGGCGGCCATTGGAGGGTGAACCAATGGCAAAGGAAGACCTTTCTCTCTGTCTCTCTCTCTCACTGTCCACTCTGCCTGTCAAAAAAAATTTCTCATATCTTGTTATTTGTTTAATCTGTTTCTTCCTTTATTTCCCTTTTCTTGCTTTTCTGTACATTAACCAGAAGTTTTTCATTATTTCATTTTTTACTCTAGTCGATGTAATATATACTCACTAATTATTTAGAACAGTGGTTCTAAAAACTAACTTCATAATAACTCTGAGACATTATATGCCTTTTTCACTATTGTTCTCTTGAATGAACAGTGAGGTTTTCCAGAAACTACATGACATGTGATATTGCAGAAGATTTAGTGCAGAAGGAAATAATGCTAATTCACCTATCTTAAGCCCTTGTTACAGACTTGATAGTACCCAGCCCCTCCACCTACCACCCCTGCAAAAACTCCTGTATAGAAGCACTAACACCCAGCATCTCAGAATGTGACTCTATCTGGAAACAGAATCCTGAAAGATATGATTAATTAAAAAGAGCCTGAGGATCAGCCCTACTCCAATCCAACTTTCCTAATAAGAAGGGGGCATTAGAACGTGGCTAGACAAGAGAGAAGCTATCAGCAACCCAAGGAGAGGAACCTCAGGAGAAGCCAACCCTTCAGGCATTTTTATGTTGGACCTCCATGCAACATCCAGAATTGTGAGAAAATTGATTTCTATCCTGTAAGCCATCCAGTCTGTGGTATTTGATTACCACAACCCTGCAAACTAAGACGTTAAAGAGACATGCCAAAATGGAAAACAATGCCACTCTTTGCATCTAATTTTTTGTCTTAAAAATATTTGTATTAAAATAACATTTTCCAATATCATGTAGTGGGTTATTTTTTCAATAAATATTGTTAACTTTTATCATTTTAATTTCAAATACCAGGGCCAGCTCTGTGGCATAGCAGGTAAAGCCGCAGCCTGCAGTGCGGGCATCCCATATGGGCACCAGTTTGAGTCCCGGCTGCTCCACTTCTGATCCAGCTCTTTGCTATGGCCTGGGAAAGCACTAGAAGATGGCCCAAGTCTTTGAGCCCCTGCATCTGCAGGGGAGACCCGGAAGAAGCTCCTAGCTCCTGGCTTTGATTCAGCGCCGCTCTGGCTGTTGTGGCCAGTTTGGGAGTGAACCAGTGGATGGAAGACTCTCTCTCTCTCTGCCTCTCCTTCTCTTTCTGTGTAACTCTGACTTGGGTACTTGGGTCTCTGCCACCCACGTGGGCAACCCAGATGAAGCTCCAGGCTCCTGGCTTTGATCTGGTCCAGCCCAGCTGTTGCAGGCATTTGAGGGGAGTAGAAGATCACTTCAAAGATTGTTTGTGTGAGTGTGTCTATGTTACTGTGCCTTTCAACAATCTCTCTTTCTCTCTCTCTCTCTCTCTCTCTCTCTCTCTCTCTCTCTTTCTCTCTCTGCCTTTCAAATAAATAAAAATTGTATGTGGGGGAAGATACCATTTTAAATAGTTAAGAGTTTCTTATATTCATTTTTCTCTAGCTACTTACTAGTTTCTCTTTGCCCTTGGAGTTTTTATGTTTCACTGCAATGTCCCTGGGTATGGACTTTGTTTTTAAATCATAGTTGAAATTTGTAGAGCTTGAGACAGTCCTGTGACGTCTTTCATCAGTGGGAATATTCTCAGCTGGCTTTTCAACTATTGCATCTGTCCCATTCCCTCTCTCCCCCTCATTCCAATTCCAATTACAGATGGGCTAGAACTCTACACTGAGTTCTTGTCATTTGCAATATTTCCCATCTTTTTTATCTTTCTGTGCATCAAAGTGGATACCTTTTGCTCACCTGTATTTCTGTCTTCTAACATCTGTTGTACTTGCTTTTAGTCTATTAAACCTGTCTTTAATTTTCATCAGTTTATTTCTGAATCTTATTTGGATTCTGATTATCTGCTGACACCCTGCATACTTTGCTCTGTTTCGCTGGTTGTTGTAGTGCTGTTTAAGTCCTTGGCTGTTAACTGCAATAGCTTCTTCACTTCTGGGTTTATTCCTATTTCCTGTTGTCTGGTCACATGAACTTTTTTTTGCATCTCCACATACCTTCCACTATTTCATTTGATACCAGAAAGTATAGATGAGACCATTGTAGGGAGCCCTAATTTTTCTTCCACCAAAGTGGGCTAAGCTTTGTTTCAGCAGTATTCTAGTGGGTCACCCCAATCCCATTGATGGTTAGCTTTGGACTTTGCTTTGGTTTTGCCCTTGATCCTAACACGTGGTCCTCTTGGGACCCAATGGAAGCTCCAAGGTGTTTATTAAGCTCCTCTGACTTGGCACAGCTTGATCCTGAGTTATAATCTCTGCCTTTGTAACCTTGGGGAGTTGCTGGAATTTATGCTCATCACACTGTTTAGAAGTCAGCTAAAGATCTGTGGCACATATGTCAGTCAGCTAATGTGTGGGAATGTTCACAGAACCATTGTGCATAGCCAAAACAGGGGAACAACCCAAACTGGTGAATGAATAAATGAAATATAGTATTGCCACACAATGGAATTATATTCCCCAACAAAAGAGAATGCAGTACTGAGAAGAGCAGTAACAGAAATCCTGGAAACATGCAAAAACCAGAGGAAAGTAGTTGAATGAGCTATGTGGCAAAGCATTCTAACCTAGCTGGAAGAAGGCCAATGCTGCGGCTCAATAGGCTAATCCTCTGACTTGCAGTGCCGGCACACTGGGTTCTAGTCCCAGTCGGGGTACTGGATTCTGTCCCGGTTGCCCCTCTTCCAATCCAGCTCTCTGCTGTGGCCTGGGAAGGCAGTGGAGGATGGCCCAAGTGCTTGGGCCCTGCACCTGCATGGGAGACCAGGAGGAAGCACCTGGCTCCTGGCTTTGGATCAGCGCAGTGCACCGGCCATAGCAGCCATTTGGGGAGTGAACCAATGGAAGGAAGACCTTTCTCTCTCTCTCTCTCTCTTACTGTCTAACTCTGCCTATCAAAAAAAAAATCAAGGAAGAACACTATGAGCTGCTAGGGAGGGGTTTTCCAGGATAAAGTGGCCAGAAAGAGTGCAAAACTTAAGTGCGAAAGGGTATTTATGGTCTGCTTTGCTTTGTAATAGGAAGATCACAAAGGCATCTTCTCTGCCCAGGTGTGCAGAAGAATGCAGGAATGATCAGCCAGTGAAGAGATTATTTACAGGGGTGGTTGGCAAATGGGCGGAAGGTAGGGGAAATGGGGGTCATTGAGATGATGGGACAGTGGCAGAGGCTTTAATACAGCCTTTTCTATAATCCAGACACTTGGAATTAGGGTTATATTTCACATAAGCAAGAATGCAAGAAAATAAACCCCCATCGGTGTGCGTGTGTTAAGGAACAAGCCAACTGGATTACAAATGAGTATCAACCGAGAGCAAAGGGCTTGGGAAGGAAAGCATTAACCAAGGGGCTGGCACTGAGGTGGACCCACCCCTTAGGGTGCCCGCGGGTCACGGGATCATTGCTTTGCATTTTTTACAACTTTTCCGTAATGTCCAAATGTTCAAAAACGGGTCTTAGTTTTGCACGTGTGCTTACCGCTGAGTGACAAAGGCACTTCCTGAGCGTGGCTGCGGGGTCTTTCTGACCACTTCCATCCGGACGCTGGGGACCGGAGCCCCGGGCAGCACGTGCGAACCCTGGCCCTCGCTGCTGCGCGCTGACCGCGTTGCGGATGCCGCAGCCGCCGCCTGGCCTCGCGGGGACCACGGCTCCCGACCTCGGTGCAGGCTCTGAGCCCCGGGCGCCAGCAGCCTGGGCAGCTCTGGGGCTGCAGAGACAAAGCCGCGCGGACCTGCAGCCGCGCAGCGGAGCAGAAGCGAGCTCTTTCCCGTTTGATCTGCAACGCATCAAAAAAAAAAAAAAATTACAGAAGGAAGCGGCCAGGGTGCATAACGAAAGAGCTTTAAAGCATCAAAAGTCAGCGCCGTCTGCACAGGTGACCTCGTAGCGCAATGGTAGTGTGACTCCAGATCAAAAGGTTGCGTGTTCAAGTCACATCGGGGTCACGTCTAATTCCCAAGGTGTCATTTTCTAGGCAACCTGGGGTCACAGGCAACAAGTTGGAGCCCTATCTGGCCAAGACTTCCCTGACCCTAGTGGGGTTACCTGCTCACCTGCGCCATCCCTCCCCCACCGATGGGGAAGCCATATTAAAAAGAGTCACTTTTAAATAAATGAAAAGGGACCTCTTTCATACTAAGAGAACTGACAATGAAAATGTAAATTTCAACGGGTTGAGTTGCTATCCCAACCTCTGAGATTGGTGGGGTCAAAAAGTGGATGGTGAATTGCATTACTCCATCCTCAAAGCTAATGCTTGGCCCCCTACTACCTACACCAGGAGACCTGGATGAAGCTCTTGGCTCCTGACTTCAGCTTGGCCCAGTGCTAGTGGTTGTGACCAAGTAGAGCGAACCAGGGGATGGAAAATCTACCCCCCACCCCCACTCCAACTCTGAATTGCAAAAATAAATAAATAAATCTGAAATAGAAGAAGATACAGGCATTCCAGAGCCAGTGTTACAACACAAGTTGACTTCCACCTGTGATTCCAGCATCCCACGTGATCGCCAGTTCGAGTCCCAGCTGCTCCACTTGGCAACCCAGTTGCCTGTTAAGGCACCTGGGAAAGCAGCAGGATATGGCCCAGGTGCTTGGGAGAGAGCTGGATGGACTTCAGGTTCCCCACTTCAGCCTGACCCATCCCCAGTTGCTGCAGCCATTTGGGGAGTGAACCAGCAGGTGGAAGATTTCTCTCTCTTTCTCTCTCTTTCTCTCTCTTTCTCTCTCTTTCTCTCTCTCTCTCTCTCTCTCTCTCTCTCTCTCTCTCTCTCTCTCTCTCCATATCTCTCTGTAACTCTGCCTTTCAAATAAACAAAAATCTTAAAAATAAAAAATAAAAAGATACAGTCATACCATGTAATTACTGTTTGCTAAAGTAAATCCTGTCGTTTAGCTTTATTCCCATAGATTCTAATATTTTGAAAACCCTACCTTCTAACAGTGATGTGAAGATCTACAACATTCTTAAATCTCATGTTTGGAGCTGACTGATAGGAAGTGAGCCTCCAAGCCAGGACTCAGCCCAGGAAGTCTCTCCAAGGGTGGGTTGTGGGCAGAGCTGGTTTCCAGCCTCAGAGAACTGGCAAACAGAGCCAGAGTGTGGTCTCCTCCCAGCTCTGTTTATAGTCCTGCTCCACAGTGAGGACTCACAAAGGAAGCAGAACTCGCCCTCTGTGCTCCCAGGACCACCCTCCCTCTGCTGCTTGCCAAAGCCCCAGCCACTCAGGAGCCTACCTGGGACATCACAGCTCTTGGGCACGATTGCACCCAGTTCCCTTAGCCCCACACCAAAACCTGTGGGATGCAGCAAAAGCAACTCTTGGAGGGAAATTTACAGCAACAAAGGCATACATCAAAAAAGATGGAAGCCAGAGGCAGCTTTACAGCACAATTGGTTAAGCCACTGCCTGCAACACCGGCATCCCATATGGGCAAATGAATCTCTCTTTTTTTAATATTTATTTATTTATTTGAAAGGCAGAGTTACAGAGAGGCAGAGGCAGAAAGAGAGGGGGAGAGAGAGAAAAAGAGGTCCTCCATCCACTGGTTCACTCTCCAGATGGCCACAACAGCCAGAGCTTCACAGATCTAAAGGCAGGAGACAGGAGCTTCTTCTGGGTCTCCCACACAGGTGCAGGGGCCCAAGGGCTTGGGCCATCTTCTACTGCTTTCCCAGGCCATAGCAGAGAGCTGAATTGGAACTAGAGCAGCCAGGACTTGAACTGGCACCCAAATGGGATGCCAGCACTTAGGCAACGGCTTTACCCACTCCACCACAGCACCAGCCCTGAGAGAAATCTTCTATCCTCTGGTTCACTCCCCAATTAGTTGCAACAACCAGGGCTAGGCCAGGCCAAAGCCAAGAGCCAGGAAGTTCCTATGGGTCTCCCACATTGGAGCAGGGGCCCAAGGACCCGGACCATCTTCCACTGCTTTCCCAGGCCATAGCAGGGAGCTGGAATGGAAGTGGAGCAGCCAGGACTCAAATTGGTGCCCATATGGGATGCCAGCATTGCAGGCAGCAGCTTTACCTATTATGCCATAGTGCCAGTCCTGAGACTCTTAAAGTCCCCAGTATTTTCCAAAGAGAGAAAAACCGAGTCCCAATTCTGAAAGTTTTCACCCCCATTTTTAAAAAAAGTAATTATCAAAATAAAGCCTTAGAGAAACCTTGTGAGGTTTAATAGTTTCATTTCCTGGATTCCCACGGAAGAATCTGGAAAAGTGCAGTTATGAAAAAGCACTGCCTTTCAGCAGGATCGTCCTGGAATCCTTATGGGGAACTAGGCAGGAAGATCAGGCAGAAACAGGAGAGCTGGAATTTCTGCCAGCCCTGTACTGTAAAACCCTAATCCCCTCACTTTCCCAGGATGCACCTGTGGCTCGCCCAGGACCAGGAAAGAGGAGACACCATGAGATCTTTGAGGAAGTTAAAATCCACATGGAGGTGCCATAAAACCTCCAGAAAGCCTCACACCTACTACACTCTACCCTATTGGTATATTCAATCCAGGCACCGCCCCCTAGCTCCTAACAGTCTGGTCATGTGTGCAGGGCCCTCTTTGCTCATGACCACACTCAGGGATCCGTCTGGGGCCTCCTCCTCACCTTCTCTCTCCACACAGGAACTCTGAGGCCCACTCATGACATTCAGATATCTCTCCTTGTGGGGCGGTCCACGCTCACGAGTGAAAGGATGTTCTCTCCATTATTCCAATAAATGCTGCCCCACTTGCACACTGTATGTGTGCCTCCACTTTCAGTTCTCTCTGTGCAATAAAGGTTAAGATACACAGGCCCATAACAGATCACCCTACCCAGTGATGAATCTATTTTGTTCACAGATAGAAGGCATTTTGGGATCATCTTCATGCAATTGAAACTTTTCTCCCTTTGCCCTGGGCTTTGGCTGCTACTCTAGTTCTGCAGTTGATTTATTTTCCTGGCCTCTCCTCGCCAGAAGTGATGCACACAACTCTATGAGAGAAGGGCCTGAGCCATGTCCATGGCCTGCCTTCCAGAGAATTCCCTGTCAGATGAAGGCACGATCTACACACCTCCTGGGAGTCGGTTACACCAAATCGGTCCTCTTGATGCTCTTATTCTACTGGCCTTTTCAAATCAAATGAATAATCCATTTGGTCAGTAGAGGCAACATCCAGACACAAATATCCCATATGTACACCAGTTTGAGTCTTGGCTCCTCCACTTCAGATCCAGCTCCCTGTTAGTGTGCCTGGAAAAACAGCAGAAGATGGCCCATAAGGGAGACCTGGAAGAAGCTCCTTGTTTCCAGTGTCAGCTTGGCTAACCCTGGCCATACCAGCCATTTGGGGAAACTAAGAAGCAATGGCAGGGGCCGGCACAGTGGCATAATGGCATACCTGCAGTGCTGGCATACCATGTGGGTGCTGGATCAAGTCCCAACTGTTCTACTTTTTTTTTAAAGAATAACACAGCTATCTTTTTTATCTTTTAATTTTTTTTATTTGAAAGAGAGAAACAAAGAGAAAGGTCTTCCTTCCATTGGTGCACTCCCCAAATGGCCACTACAGCCGGTGCTGCACCAATCCGAAGCCAGGAGCCAGGAGCTTCTTCCTGGTCTCCCATGTGGGTGCAGGGGCCCAAGCACCTGGGCCATTGTCCACTGCCCTCCCAGGCCACAGCAGAGAGGTGGACTGGAAGAGGAGCAACTGGGACTAGAACCCGGTGCCCATATGGGATGCCAGCACCACAAATGGAGGATCAACCAAGTGAGCCATGGCGCCAGCCCCCGACTGTTCTACTTTCAATCCAGCTCTCTGATATGGCCTGGGAAAGCAGTGGAAGATGGCCCAAGTCCTTGGTTCCTTGCACACACGTGGGAGACCCAGAAGAAGCTCCTGGCTCATGGCTTCAGATCAGTGCAGCTCGGCCATTGTGGCCAACTGGAGATTGAAGAAGCGGATAGAAGGCCTCTCTCTCTCTCTGCCTCTTTGTAACTCTGCCTTTCAAATAAATAAATCAAAAATTTTAAAGTGTTTTCCTATGTGTGTAAAATCTAAAAGGGCACAGTTGTCATGGTAACAGGAATATGAACTGATTATTAAAAACTGAATTTGACTGGAGAGCGGCAAGATGGCAGAATAGGAAGGGAGCACACTGAAAGTCGGGAAAGAGGCAGATACTGCAGGGACAAGGAAGAGTAGGGGATGAAACAGCAGAGGAAACTCTTCCGGAACTAGTGATTCACAGTGGACCTGCGTGGAGAGCGTGGGAGCCCAAGTTCGGGACACCAGCGGCAGACTCAACACACCAGCGCTGGAACGCGAGGTGAGCCAAACCTCAGTAGCCCGAGACACCAGCGGGCAAGCAAAAAGAGGAGACTAGAGGGAATGAGGCTTGAAACTCTGTGGGGAAAAGTTCACCAGGCTAACTAGAAGAGAGAGAGGGGGAAAAAAAAGGTGACCGATACGGACACAAGTTTCCCTCTCTCGACTCACCTCTCAAAAGCGAGCAAGACAAAGAGCAGGCGCCATTTTGGACATACGTCATAAGCAGGGCGACCTCAGGTCTGCACCGGCCCTGAGCCTAGCAGAAACACCTGACTCTGGGGGGGTAAAATAACAGGACATTAGGATCTAACTTGGGAACCCACTGGGAGACTGCAGGAGAATTGAGGGCAGCAGAGATTCCCTGTGTGGTCCTTGGGAAAGAGCTTCCGATCTCTGGCTCCTGTGGGTATATCATTCGCCTGCTAACTACCTCCAATTACGTTCAGCTGTGCATTCAGCTGTGTGGAATTACTTCCCTTTTGAATCAAAAGAAAGAAAGAAAGAAAGAAAGAAAGAAAGAAAGAAAGAAAGGAAGGAAGGAAGGAAGGAAGGAAGGAAGGAAGGAAGGAAGGAAGGAAGGAAGGAAGAGATTTACCACGCCTAACCTGGGAGTGTCATTTTTTTTTTCATTAAAATCAGTGTAAATCAGTTTTATTTTTTTTTTAACTTTTATTTAATGAATATAAATTTCCAGTGTACAGCTTATGGATTACAATGCCTTCCCCTCCCATAACTTCCCTCCCACCCGCAACCCTCACTCACCCGCTCCCTCTCCCCTTCCATTTGCATCAAGATTCATTTTCAATTCTCTTTATATACAGAAGATCAATTTAGTATAAAGATTTCAACAGTTTGCATAGACATAGAAACACAAAGTGAAACATACTGTTTGAGTACTAGTTATAGCATTAAATCAAAATGTACAGCACATTAAGGACAGAGATCTCACATGAGGAGCAAGTGCACAGTAGCTCCTGTTCTTGACCCAACAAATTGACACTCTAGTTTATGGCGCCAGTAACCACTCTAGGCTGTCGTCATGAGTGGCCAAGGCTATGGAAGCCTTCCAAGTTTGCCGACTCTGATCATATTTAGACAAGGTCATAAAAGACAGAGTGAGGATAGTAACCAATGATCCTAAGAGTGTCATTTACCAGGTTTGAACAATTATACAGCATTAAGTGGGGAAGAGGACCATCAGTACACACAGGTTGGGAGTAGAGCCATTGGTGGTAGAGTAGAGGTTATGATTACAAAGGAATGAGGCCCAAGTGCACTAGACAGGGCCTAGAACAAAGGACAGAGTCATTATTAGACAAGCTAAGAAAGGTGCTGTCTAAGCTACAATTAGGTTTTCTGATTGAGAGGCAAATAGAACCTGACAGAAGGGGCTTGATAATAATCTGGTGGGCTTTAGGCCTTGTAAGTTAAGAGGCCCAGGCCTATCTATCTCTTCACATGGGGTATATCCTAAGAGAGGTGTGAACCTCCTAGGGGAAGGCACTCTGTTGACTTTCATTACTTGGCTGGCCTGGGAGGAGAGCTGGCCAGGTAAAGGCAGGGGGCATCTCTAACAAGAAATTTACAGTTCTGCCTGCAATGTTGCTGACCCTACTTGGCCGTCCCCTCAGCTGCAGTGGTCACTTTGGAAGTTGGGCTGAGTGAAGGGCTTTTCAGCTTAGAGCCAATAAGATCTGTGGCTCTGACCTGGGCATCCTTCGACTCCAGGGCAGGTCCATTTCCAGTGATCCACCTCTTGGCAGAGCTGCCAGGGCTCTTCACAAGCTGACTTCTGCTGAAGCCCAGACTTACCGCATTGAAAGCAACTGCAGTGGACTGGCCTGTTGGGTCTCCTTGAGGGCAGATCACTGTACAGATCAGCCATTTATAGGCCTGCCACCTATTGCTTCTGATGCCTAGCTTTCTTTTCCTCCTGGTTTGTGTTAAAGCAGACCAGAGGATGCAAGTCAAGGGAGTGCCCGTTTCCCATCTCTAATCTTCAGTGGCCTGAACTACAAGTCTATAGTCACATTTTTCTAATGTAGACAATGCCCATGAGAAAAATTATATTCTCACTTTAAAACTTTCTTTCCCTTTGTTCTGAAAGGGAGGTTTTTCTACTTACTGTATACTTTGCTGATGGCGAAGTGAATCTAGCTATGAGATTATTATTAAAGCTCTTATTTTGGCTATGCTATTACAGAAAAATGTTAGCCATCTTTTTTATAAGGTCTAAAGATTAAATTGTGCATCCTACAGATTCCTTTATAATAGAATTAGTTTCCTACCTTGAAGAGTATAGAGAAATAAAAGAACAAGTTGGGCTTAAAATAGAGAAATGAGGGAGCAAGTCCTAGATCGCTTGCTGACAATAGCAATATTACATGAATACTTAGCAAACCGTTTCAACCATTAGATAACAACTTAAGAAAACATTTACCAGAAGGTCCAATGCCTTCTGTAAATTTTAAGAATCATGTATTTCAAAACACCTCTTAAATATCTAACATGGTGTAGTTTGTTTAACCAGTAAACTTAAGCACAACCATATAAAATGTTTTTAGTTTCTTTCTACCAACAAGTTTAAAACATATGATACACAGATTCAGGTCCCACAAATTAAAATGTATCTTTGATTGATTTTAGCAGCTTAAATTTATGGACAATCTTATCTATAAGCCATTTAAAATAAAACTCTTAATAAAATTTCCCCATGTGGACATACAATATGTACACACATATAACATAGCATAATAGACCAATATAGCAATTTTAATAATAGCTTTTAAAATCTTTAACTCTTTTTATAAGTTGCCAATTGATTTGAATTGCTTTTTGTTTTTAGTAACCTCAGTTAACCATACTTTCTCTCAGTTGGTACTGTTAATACATTATTGGCTTTATCTGTTTACAGAGCCATCCCAAAGTACTGAATACAATAGAAGTGGCTGGAAAAAGTCCATAGGAACCTATAGGAGGACAGCTAAACACAGAACCCACAACGCTTTAGTTTTATGAGCAGCACATCATATATGACTATGGATGACAAAAGACTTTAAGTCGCCATGTTCAAAATTATAAACTCGTCAACCAACAAGAGGCACTTGCTTACTTCACAGTATTTTTGAAAGCACCTGTAGGATTTTACAAGTATTTAACCCTTTAGGCCTCTGGGGCTTTCTCATTAAGATAACTATCATGTCTAGTAACACAAGATCATTAGACTTTTTAATTCTCAAACATTTGTATTAATAGCATTTTCCATTATAGAAACTTAAAGCCTGGTACCACATCACATCTTGACAGTCCTTCTAATATAATCCAAATAGCCTGATTAGTTGGTGTCTCTATAAGATGAGAGACATAGGTCCTTCAATTTTTTCAGTTGGGCCCAAACTGGAAAAACGAAAGTCCAAGATTTACTCGAAATTTTAGAGACCAGATTGTTTGGAACTTTGATTTTTTGAATGCCTGTCAAGAATGCCAAGAAGGCTCAAAATCCAAAATATCTGGTTGAAATAAGATTCCTTACAATCATGACATAACATAGGCCAAATTTGATTGTTGTTACAAGGTGATTATTCAAATCTTTGAAAATAAGCACATATTTAAATAACCCATAGCTCTTAATAAAAATTCAGCTGTTTTTGAACAATTAAAATTTAACAGACATCAAGAGAACATAATAGATTACTTTAACACATTGCTTTCACAGAGCATCAGAGTTTAATTCTATGTCAAAGAGAAATTGAGCTTCCTGTGATCTTTTGCTGTGAGGTTTCCTTCCTTTACCTTCTGTCATATTGATGACCATGTTTCTGTCTTTCTGTGTGTAACACATCTTTAAGCATATTTTGCAGGGCAGGATGAGTGGCAACAAATTCTTTCAGTTTCTGTTTGCTATGAAAAGTCTTAATTTCACCTTCATTCACAAATGAGAGCTTTGCAGGATATAGTATTCTGGGCTGGCAGTTTTTCTCTCTTAGTACCTGGGCTATGTCTCACCATTCCCTTCTAGCTTGTAGGTTTTCTGATGTGAAGTCTGCTGTGAGTCTAATTGGAGATCCTCTAAGAGTAATCTGATGTTTCTCTCTTGCACATTTTAGGATCTTTTCTTTATGTTTCACTGTGGTGAGTTTGATTACAACATGTCGTGGTGAGGATCTCTTTTGGTCATGTTTATTAGGGGTTCTATAGGCTTCCTGTACTAAGATGCCTCTGTCCTTCTCCAAACCTGGGAGATTTTCTGCTAGTATCTCACTGAAAATGCCTTCTAATCCTTTCTCCCTCTCCATGCCTTCAGGAACTCCTAGAACCCGAATGTTAGGTTTTTTAATAGTATCCTGTAGATTCCTGACAATATTTTTTAGATTTCTAATTTCCTCTTCTTTTCTTTGGTTTGACTCTATACATTCCTGTGCTCTGTCTTCTAAGTCTAATATTCTCTCTTCTGCTTTGCCCATTCTGTTTTTAAGGCTCTCTAATGTGTTTGTCATTTGTTCTATTGAATTCTTCATTTCATTATGATTTCCCACCACTATCACAGTTTCTTGTTCCACTAGTTGTTTCATTTCATTTTGATTCCTCCTTAATATTTCATTTTCATGAGAGATTTTCTATCTTGTCTATTAAGGATTTCTGTAGTTCAAGAATTTGTTTTTGAGACCTTCTTAATGTTCTTATCAATTTATTCAGATCCTCTTCTTGCATTTGTTCAATCTCATCATCTTCATAATCTTGAATTGTGGTTTCTTTTCCATTTGGGGGCGTCATAGTGTCTTCCTTGTTCTTGTTAGCTTGGTTTTTGCGTTTGTTGTTTGGCATGTTGGAGATATTTGGTTTCTTCACTGTGGTGTTTTTTCTTGTTACACTATGGCTCTATATTAAGTGGACTGTCTGCTTTCAGTGGAGCCTTAGAGGCTTGAGATGAGTGTGGACTGAGAGCTGTGTTTGGTTCCTCAGGGTTGAGGGTGTGTCAAAAATGACACTCCCAGGTTAGGTGTGGTAAATCTCTTTCTTTTTTTGATTCAAAAAGGGAAGTAATTCCGCACAGCTGAACGTAATTGGAGTTACTAAGCAGGCAAAGGATATACCCACAGGAGCCAGAGATCGGAAGCTCTTTCCCAAGGACCACACAGGGAATCTCTGCTGCCCTCAGTGTGGGCTCCAATTCTCCTGCAGTCTCCCACTGGGTTGCCAAGTTAGATCCTAATCTCCTGTTATTTCACCCCTTCCCCCAGAGTCAGGTGTTTCTGCTAGGCTCAGGGCCAGTGCAGACCTGAGGTCGCCCTGCTTATGACATATGTCCAAAATGGCGCCTGCTCTGTCTTGCTCGCCTTTGAGAGGTGAGCGGAGAGAGAAACTTGTGTCCATATCGATCACTTTTTAAATTTTTTTCCTCTCTCTCTTCTAGTTAGCCTGGTGAATTTTCCCCACGGAGTTTCAAGCCTCGTTCCCTCTAGCCTTCTCTTTCTGCTTGCCCGCTGGTGTCTCAGGCTATTGAGGTTCGGCTTACCTCACGTTCCAGCACTGGTGTGTTGAGTCTGCCGCTGGTGTCCCAAACTTGGGCTCCCACGCTCTCCACGCAGGTCCACTGTGAATCACTAGTTCCGGAAGAGTTTCCTCTGCTGTTTCATCCCCTACTCTTCCTTGACCCTGCAGTATCTCCACTTTTATTAAACTGTCTCTCCCCCGGACTAACAGTGTGCTCCCTGCCTATTCCACCATCTTGCCGCTCTGAGTTAGCTGGGAGTGTCATTTTTGACACACCCTCAAGCCTGAGGAACCAAATAAACTCTAAGGCCACACTCATCTCAAGCCTCTAAGGCTCCACCGAAAGCAGAGAGTACACTTAATATAGAGCCATAGTATAACAAGAAAAAACACCACAGTGAAGAAACCAAATAACTCCAACATGCCAAACAACAAATGCAAAAACCGAGGTAACAAGAACAAGGAAGACACTATGACGCCCCCAAATGAAAAAGACACCCCAATTCAAGACTATTAAGATGATGAGATAGAAGAAATGCAAGAAGAGGATCTCAAAAAATTGATAAGATCATTAAGAAGTTCTCAAAAACAAATTCTTTTTTTTATTTTTTTTATTTTTTATTTTTTGACAGGCAGAGTGGACAGTGAGAGAGAGACAGAGAGAAAGGTCTTCCTTTGCCATTGGTTCACCCTCCAATGGCCGCCAAGGCTGGCGTGCTGATGCCGGCGCACTGCGCTGATCCGATGGCAGGAGCCAGGTGCTTCTCCTGGTCTCCCATGGGGTGGAGGGCCCAAGCACTTGGACCATCCTCCACTGCACTCCCTGGCCACAGCAGAGAGCTGGCCAGGAAGAGGGGCAACCCGGACAGTATCGGTGCCCCGACCGGGACTAGAACCCGGTGTGCCGGCACTGCAGGTGGAGGATTAGCCTGTTAAGCCACGGCGCCGGCCCAAAAACAAATTCTTGAACTACAGAAATCCTTAATAGACAAGATAGAAAATCTCTCTCGTGAAAATGAAATATTAAGGAGGAATCAAAATGAAATGAAACAATTAGTGGAACAAGAAACTGTGATAGTAACGAGAAATCATAATGAAATGAAGAATTCAATAGAACAAATGACAAACACATTAGAGAGCCTTAAAAACAGAATGGGCGAAGCAGAAGAGAGAATATCAGACTTAGAAGACAGAGCACAGGAATGTATAGAGTCAAACCAAAGAAAAGAAGAGGAAATTAGAAATCTAAAAAATATTGTCAGGAATCTACAGGATACTATTAAAAAACCTAACATTAGGGTTCTAGGAGTTCCTGAAGGCATGGAGAGGGAGAAAGGATTAGAAGGCATTTTCAGTGAGATACTAGCAGAAAATTTCCCAGGTTTGGAGAAGGACAGAGGCATCTTAGTACAGGAAGCCTATAGAACCCCTAATAAACATGACCAAAAGAGATCCTCACCACGACATGTTGTAATCAAACTCACCACAGTGAAACATAAAGAAAAGATTCTAAAAGGTGCAAGAGAGAAACATCAGATTACTCTCAGAGGATCTCCAATTAGACTCACAGCAGACTTCTCATCAGAAACCCAGGCTAGAAGAGAATGGCGAGACATAGCTCAGGTACTAAGAGAGAAAAACTGCCAGCCCAGAATACTATATCCTGCAAAGCTCTCATTTGTGAATGAAGGTGAAATTAAGACTTTTCATAGCAAACAGAAATTGAAAGAATTTGTTGCCACTCATCCTGCCCTGCAAAATATGCTTAAAGATGTGTTACACACAGAAAGACAGAAACATGGTCATCAATATGACAGAAGGTAAAGGAAGGAAACCTCACAGCAAAAGATCACAGGAAGCTCAATTTCTCTTTGACATAGAATTAAACTCTGATGCTCTGTGAAAGCAATGTGTTAACGTAATCTATTATGTTCTCTTGATGTCTGTTAAATTTTAATTGTTCAAAAACAGCTGAATTTTTATTAAGAGCTATGGGTTATTTAAATATGTGCTTATTTTCAAAGATTTGAATAATCACCTTGTAACAACAATCAAATTTGGCCTATGTTATGTCATGATTGTAAGGAATCTTATTTCAACCAGATATTTTGGATTTTGAGCCTTCTTGGCATTCTTGACAGGCATTCAAAAAATCAAAGTTCCAAACAATCTGGTCTCTAAAATTTCCACTGAATCTTGGACTTTCGTTTTTCCAGTTTGGACCCAACTGAAAAAATCGAAGGACATATGTCTCTCATCTTATAGAGACACCAACTAATCAGGCTATTTGGATTATATAAGAAGGACTGTCGAGATGTGATGTGGTACCAGGCTTTAAGTTTCTATAATGGAAAATGCTATTAATACAAATGTTTGAGAATTAAAAAGTCTAATGATCTTGTGTTACTAGACATGATAGTTATCTTAATGAGAAAGCCCCAGAGGCCTAAAGGGTTAAATACTTGTAAAATCCTACAGGTGCTTTCAAAAATACTCTGAAGTAAACAAGTGCCTCTTGTTGGTTGATGAGTTTATAATTTTAAACACGGCAACTTAAAGTCTTTTGTCATCCACAGTTATATATGATTTGCTGCTCATAAAACTAAAGCATTGTTGGTTTTGTGTTTAGCTGTCCTCCTATAGGTTCCTATGGACTTTTTCCAGCCACTTCTATTGTATTCAGTACTTTGGGATGGCTCTGTAAACAGATGAAGCCAATAATGTATTAACAGTACCAACTGAGAGAAAGTATGGTTAAAAGAAGTTACTAAAAACAAAAAGCAATTCAAATCAATTGGCAACTTACAAAAAGAGTTAAAGATTTTAAAAGCTATTATTAAAATTGCTATATTGGTCTATTATGCTATGTTATATGTGTGTACATATTGTATGTCCACATGGGGAAATTTTATTAAGAGTTTTATTTTAAATGGCTTATAGATAAGATTGTCCATAAATTTAAGCTGCTAAAATCAATCAAAGATACATTTTAATTTGTGGGACCTGGATCTCTGCATCATATGTTTTAAACTTGTTGGTAGAAAGAAACTAAAAACATTTTAGATGGTTGTGCTTAATTTTACTGGTTAAACAAACTACACCATGTTAGATATTTAAGAGGTGTTTCCAAATACATGATACTTAAAATTTATAGAAGGCATTGGACCTTCTGGTAAATGTTTTCTTAAGTTGTTATCTAATGGTTGAAACGGTTTGCTAAGTATTCATGTAATATTGCTATTGTCAGCAAGCGATCTAGGACTTGCTCCCTCATTTCTCTATTCTAAGCCCAACTTGTTCTTTCATTTTTCTATTCTCCTCAAGGTAGGAAACTAATTCTATTATAAAGGAATCTGTAGGACGCACAATTTAATCTTTAGACCTTATAAAAGAGATGGCTAACATTTTTCTGTAATAGCATAGCCAAAATAAGAGCTTAAATTATATTTTCATAGCTAGATTTACTTCGCCATCAGCGAAGTAAACAGTAAGTAGAAAAAACCTCCCTTTCAGAACAAAGGGAAAGAAAGTTTTAAAGTAAGAATATAATTTTTCTCATGGGCATTGTCTGCCCTAGAAAAACTACTACAGAACATGCCTGTGACTATGGACTTGTAGTTTAGGCCACCGAAGATTAGAGATGGGACTTGGGCACTCCCTTGACTTGCATCCTCTGGTCTGCTTTAACACACACCAGGAGGAAAAGAAAGCTAGGCATCAGAAGCAATGGGTGGCAGGCCTATTAATGGCTGATCTGTACAGTGATCTGCCCTCAAGGAGACCCAACAGGCCAGTCCACTGCAGTTGCTTTCAATGTGGTAAGCCTGGGCTTCAGCAGAAGTCAGCTTGTGAAGAGCCCTGGCAGCTCTGCCAAGAGTTGGATCACTGGAAATGGACCTGCCCTGGAGTCGAAGGATGCCCAGGTCAGAGCCACAGATCTTATTGGCTCTAAGCTGAAAAGCCCTTCACTCAGCCCAACTTCCAAAGTGACCACTGCAGCTGAGGGGACGGCCAAGTAGGGTCAGCAACATTGCAGGCAGAACTGTAAATTTCTTGTTAGAGATGCCCCCTGCCTTTACCTGGCCAGCTCTCCTCCCAGGCCAGCCAAGTAATGAAAGTCAACAGAGTGCCTTCCCCCAGGAGGTTCACACCTCCCTTAGGATATACCTCATGTGAAGAGATAGATAGGCCTGGGCCTCTTAACTTACAAGGCCTAAAGCCCACCAGATTATTATCAAGCCCCTTCTGTCAGGTTCTATTTGCCTCTCAATCAGAAAACTTAATTGTAGCTTAGACAGCACCTTTCTTAGCTCCTCTAATGATGACTCTGTCCTTCGTTCTAGACCCTGTCTAGTGCACTTGGACCTCATTGCTTTGTAATCATAACCTCTACTCTACCACCAATGGATCTACTCCCAACCTGTGTGTACTGATGGTCCTCTTCCCCACTTAATGCTGTATAATTGTTCAAAATTTCTCTACTGACAAACCCCTCTACCTACAAAAGATGAGTGACTTTTCTCCCAGTCTTGGCTGGAATCAGCTTTCCGGTCTGTTGGGTGTTCCCCAATAAACCCTTTCCCTTAAAAAAAAGAGGGAGGTGCCTTTCTCTGAAGGGAGGAGAGAACTTCCACTTTGACTATGACTTTGTCTAAATATGATCAGAGTCGGTGAACTCAGAAGGCTTCCATAGCCTTGGCAATGCATGACAGGAGCCTAGTGTGGTTACGGGCGCCATTAACTAGAGTGTCAATTTGTTGGGTCAACAACAGGAATCACTGTGCACTCGCTCCTCATGTGGGATCTCTGTCCTTATTGTGCTTTAATGTTATAACTAGTACTCAAACAGTATGTTTCACTTTGTGTTTCTGTGTGGGTGCAAACTGTTGAAATCTTTACTTAATATATATTAAATTGATCTTCTGTATATAAAGAGAATTGAAAATGAATCAATGTGAATGGAAGGGGAGAGGGAGCGGGAAAGGGGAGGGTTACGGGTGGGAGGGAAGTTATGGGGGGGGAGCCATTGTAATCCATAAGCTGTACTTTGGAAATTTATATTCATTAAATAAAAGTTAAAAACAATAAAAAATGAAATTACTTTATCAGAAGGTGTTATCAGCTTACTCTCTCATGACACAAGGCATCTTAACCTTTGGAGTCATGATGCCTTCACTGTGGCCATTTGAGAAAAGATAAAGAATTGATTATTGTTAATGGACCCTGACTTCCAACTTCCTGTCTTTCTACTAGAAACCATAGTTTGAGCATTACTAATAGCCACAGCTGACAAGGGAAGTTTTTCCCTTCCAGAAAATGTTACTATGCTTGGGGCTGGCACTGTGGCATAGGGGGTAAAGACTCTGCCTACAGTGCTGGCATCCATGTGGGCACTGGTTTGAGTCTCAGCTGCTCTACTTCTGATCCAGCTCTCTGCTATGGCATGGGAAGGGAGTAGATGGCCCAAGTGTTTGGGCTCCAGCACCCATGAGGGAGACCTAGAACAGGCTCTTGGCTCCTGGCTTAGGATTGGTGAAGTTCCGGCCATTGTGGGGAGTGAACAAGTGGATGCAAGACCTCTCTCCCTCTCTGCCTCTCTGTAACTCTGCCTTTCAAGTAAAGTAAATTTTAAAAATGTTACTATGATAATGTAAAATTGAAGATATAATTTTATTAAAAAGTATTTTGTGAAGCCTAAACATATATAGGCTCCACAACAGTAAGTATAATTAATTGGTCTGGTAAATTACTAATTGCTGGAACTACAAATTTCAAGGTAACCTCACACAATAGGTTAAAAGGGGAATAAACATAATGATACAATATAGGCAGCAGTTTGTCATCATTGCATTAGTCAATTTGAGAAGATTTATATGTCGATAGAATAAAGCAGTTAGATTAGGAAAGAAAGATGAAGCCCTTAGTTAAATTTGAAGTTCTGCTAAACAACATAATTTTTGGTTTGATTATGTTCCACACAGTATTAGAGCATCCTGTATTTTATCTGACAGACCCATTCTTATAGCTGTGCAATTATCACATATTGCATGTACATATCAACTTCCAGAGAAACATGTTTAACTTAAGCTTTTTTATTTTTTATTATTTTTTTTATTTTTGACAGGCAGAGTGGACAGTGAGAGAGAGAGACAGAGAGAAAGGTCTTCCTTTGCCGTTGGTTCACCCTCCAATGGCCGCTGTGGCCAGCGTGCTGTGGCCGGCGCACTGCGCTGATCCGATGGCAGGAGTCAGGTGCTTCTCCTGGTCTCCCATGGGGTGCAGGGCCCAAGGTGTTGGACCATCCTCCACTGCACTCCCTGGCCACAGCAGAGAGCTGGCCTGGAAGAGGGGCAACTGGGACAGAATCTGGTGCCCCGACCGGGACTAGAACCCGATGTGCCGCCGCCGCAAGGCAGAGGATTAGCCTGTTGAGCCACGGTGCCGGCCTATTTTTTATTTTGACAGGCAGAGTTAGACAGTGAGAGAGAGACAGAAAGAAAGGTCTTCCTTTTCCATTGGTTCACCCCCCAAATGGCCGCTACCACCAGTGCACTGAGCAGATCTGAAGCCAGGAGCCAGGTGCTTCTCCTGGTATTCCATGTGAATGCAGGGCCCAAGGACCGGGGCCATCCTCCACTGCCTTCCCGGGCCACAGCAGAGAGCTGTACTGGAAGAGGAGCAACTGAGACAGAACCAGCACCCCAACCAGGACTAGAACCTGGGGTGCTAGCGCCGCAAGCAGAAGATTAGCCAAGTGAGCCGTGGTGCCAGCTTAACTTAAGCTTTAAAATTTACCTTTATATGCAGGGATGGTTCAATGTTAGCAAAACAATCAATGTGATACACCACATTAACAGACTGCAGAAGAAAAACCATATGATTCTCTCAATAGACGCAGAGAAAGCATTTGATAAAATGCAATACCCTTTCATGATGAAAACCCTAAGCAAACTGGGTATAGAAGGAACATTCCTCAATACAATCAAAGCAATTTATGAAAAACCCACAGCCAGTATCCTATTGAATGGGGAAAAGTTAGAAGCATTTCCACTGAGATCTGGTACCAGACAGGGATGGCCACTCTCACCACTGCTCTTCAATATAGTTCTGGAAGTCTTAGCCAGAGCTATTAGGCAAGAAAAAGAAATTAAAGGGATACAAATTGGGAAGAAAGAACTCAAACTATCCCTCTTTTTTTTGACAGGCAGAGTGGACAGTGAGAAAGAGACAGAAAGATCTTCCTTTTGCCATTGGTTCACCCTCCAATGGCCACCGCAAGCAGTGTGCTGCAGCCAGTGCACCGCACTTATCCGAAGCCAGGAGCCAGGTGCTTATCCTGGTCTCCCATTGGGTGCAGGGCCCAAGCATTTGGGCCATCCTCCACTGCACTCCTGGGCCACAGCAGAGAGCTGGCCTAGAAGAGGGGCAACTGGGACAGAATCCGGCACCCCGACCAACACTAGAACCTGGTGTGCTGGCACCAAAAGGCAGAGGATTAGCCTATTGAGCCACAGCGCCAGCTCAAACTATCCCTCTTTGCAGATGATATGATTCTTTATTTAGGGGATCCAAAGAATTCTGCTAAGAGACATTGGAACTCATAGAAGAGTTTGGCAAAGTAGGAGGATATAAAATCAATGCACAAAAATCAACAGCCTTTGTGTACACAGGCAATGCCATGGCTGAGGAAAAACTTCTAAATTCAATCCCATTCAAAACAGCTACAAAAACAATCAAATACCTTGGAATAAACTTAACCAAGGACATTAAAGATCTCTATGATAAAAATTACAAAACCTTAAAGAAAGAAATAGAAGAGGATACCAAAAAATGGAAAAATCTTCCATGCTCATGGATTGGAAGAATCAACATCATCAAAATGTCCATTTTCCCAAAAGCAATTTACAGATTCAATGCAATACCAATCAAAATACCAAAGGCATTCTTCTCAGATCTGGAAAAAATGATGCTGAAATTCATATGGAGACACAGGAGACCTCGAATAGCTAAAGCAATCTTGTACAACAAAAACAAAGCCAGAGGCATCACAATACCAGATTTCAGGACATACTACAGGGCAGTAGTTATCAAAACAGCATGGTACTGGTACAGAAACAGATGGATAGACCAATGGAACAGAATAGAAACACCAGAAATCAATCCAAACATCTACAGCCAACTTATATTTGATCAAGGATCCAAAACCAATTCCCTGGAGTAAGGACAGTCTATTTAATAAATGGTGCTGGGAAAACTGGATTTCCACATGCAGAATCATGAAGCAAGATCCCTACCTTTCAACTTACACAAAAATTCACTCAACATGAATTAAAGACTTAAATCTACGACCTGACACCATCAAATTATTAGAGAGCATTGGAGAAACCCTGCGAGATATAGGCACAGATAAAGACTTCTTGGAAAATACCCCAGGAGCGCAGGCAGTCAAAGCCAAAATTAACTATTGGGATTGCATCAAACTGAGAAGTTTCTGTACTGCAAAAGAAACAGTGAGTAAAGTGAATAGGAAGCCGACAGAATGGGAAAATATATTTGCAAACTATGCAACAGATAAAGGGTTGATAACCAGAATCTACAAAGAAATCAAGAAACGCCAGAACATCAAAACAAACAATCCACTTAAGAGATGGGCCAAAGACCTCAACAGACATCTTTCCAAAGAGGAAATCCAAATGGCCAACAGGCACATGAAAAAATGTTCAAGATCACTAGCAATCAGGGAAATGCAAATCAAAACCACAATGAGGTTTCACCTCACCCCGGTGAGAATGGCTCACATTCAGAAATCTACCAACAATAGATGCTGGAGAGGATGTGGGGAAAAAGGGACACTAACCCACTGTTGGTGGGAATGCAAACTGGTTAAGCCACTATGGAAATCAGTCTGGAGATTCCTCAGAAACCTGAATATAACCTTACCATTCAACCCAGCCATCCCACTCCTTGGAATTTATCCGAAGGAAATGAAATTGGCAAACAAAAAAGCCGTCTGCATCTTGTTTATTGCAGCTCAATTCACAATAGCTAAGACCTGGAACCAACCCAAATGCCCATCAACAGTAGACTGGATAAAGAAATTATGGGACATGTACTCTATGGAATACTATACAGCAGTCAAAAACAATGAAACCCGGTCATTTACAACAAGATTGAATAATCTGGAAATCATCATGCTGAGTGAATTAAGCCAGTCCCAAAGAGACAAATATCATTTGTTTTCCCTGATCGGCGACAACTAACTGAGCACCAAAGGGAAAACCTGTGGAAGTGTAATGGACACTATGAGAAACAGTAACTTGATCAGCTCTGGTGCTGACTGTTGTTGTACAATGTAATACTTTATCCATTTTAGTATTTTTTTGTTCACTCTGTAATTAACACACAATTATTCTTAGGTGTCTAAATCTTAACTGAAAAGTGATCCCGGTTAAATATAAGAATGAGAAAAAGAGAGGGAGGAGATGTACAATTTGGGACATGCTCAATCAGACTTGCCCCAAATGATGGAGTTAGAAACGTGCCAGGGGATTCCAATACAATCCCATCAAGGTGGCATGTACCAATGCCATCTCACTAGTCCAGGTGATCATTTTCAGTTCACAATTGATTACACTGATAGATCTAAGAGTCAAAGGGATCACACAAACAAGACTAGTGTCTGCTAATACTAACTGATAGAATCAAAAAGGGAGAGAAGGATCCAACATGGGAAGTGGGAGACACAGCAGACTCATAGAATGGCAGATGTCCTAAATAGCACTCTGTCCTCACAATGGCCCTTAAGGCATTCGGATCTGGCTGAAGAGCATATGAGAGTATTTTAGGCATGAAAAGCCAAGACACTCTGGCAAAAAAAAGAAGACTTAAATGAAAGATCTCAGCGAGTGAGAGCCAGTGGAAAGAACGGGGCCATCCAAGAAGGAGGTACCTTTCTCTGAAGGGAGGAGAGAACTTCCACTTTGACTATGACCCTGTCAGAATAAGATCGAATTGGCGAACCCTAACAGCTTCCATAGCCTCAGCAACTCATGGCTAGAGCCTAGGGAGATTACTGACGCCATAAACAAGACTGTTAAATTGTTAAATTAACATGAAAAGTCACTGTGTACTTACGTCCCATATGGGATCTGTCCTTAATGGGTTGTCCAATGTGAAGTAATGCTATAACTAGTACTGAAACAAGTATTTTTACACTTTGTGGTTATGTGTGGGTGCAAACTGATGAAATCTTTACTTAGTATATAATGAATCGATCTCCTGTATATAAAGATAATTGAAAATGAAAAAAAAAACCCTTGGTGTTAAATTGGAAATTACATAGAAAATTAATCAATTTTTTTTAAAAAAATCATGTAGGATCTCTGTCATTAATGTGCTGTACACTGTGATTTAATGCTATAACTAGTACTCAACAGTATTTTTCACTTTGTGTTGCTATGTGAGGGCAAAATGTTGAAATCTTTACTTTATATATACTAGACTGATTTTCTGTGTTTAAGGATAGTTGAAAGTGAATCTTGATGTGAGTGGAGGGGGAGAGGGGATGGGAGGGGGGAGGGTTGTGGGTGGGAGTGAAGTTGTGTGGGGGGGAAACCATTGTAATCCATAAGCTGTACTTTGCAAATTTTTATTCATTAAATAAAAGCTTTTAAAAAATTTACCTTTAAAACTATGTTTCCTAAGAATTTTCAGGCTATAGAGTAAAACATTCAAGGATAACCTAAGAGAATCCAGACAAAAAGATGACAATGAGGTGGGTTTGGGGCAACTGGCCTTTGTTTCCAATAGGTCAAGGAAATATTAAAGGGAATGTGCAAGATTAGTGACAGAAATGGGGAAAGAATAGACCCAGTCATTTCCAAATTTGTTTCTTGGACATGTCTGACATGTGGAAAAATTCAAATAATCATTGCTCATTAGATTGGACAGAAATGCTTGGCTGAACAAAAATAAATATTCATGAAATGATAACTGTGATGCTCATAGAATGTTCTTATATTAGAAAAAAATTAATACTGTGTTTTCATGATGAGAACTGATGAGTCTTAAAGTTAATAGAAAATATGTACTATGAAAACATCTATACATAGATTTAAATATTTTTGCAGAAATACTTATTTTTCAATTCCATGTTTCTAAAATCTTCTCAATGTGCCCTTGTTATATATGCTAAGAAATCTCCCCTGAACCCCATGTTCACCCAGTACTGAAAGTGAGTCTTGTCTGACTTGTTTTCAGGCTATATGTTATGATTAAAAAGAAATAAAATAGCATATTTGCAGTTATTAATTTCTGGACTTTTTTGTTTTCAAAGACATTTATTTATTTGAAAGGCAAAGTTACAGATGGTGAGAGAGAGAGAGAGAAAGAAATCATTCATCTGCTGGTTCACTCCCCAAATGGCCACAAAAGCAGGAGATGGGTTAATCTGAAGCCAGGATCAAGGAGCTTTTGGGCCTCTCATGTGGATTCAGGGGACTAAGTACTTGATCAATCTTCTACTGCTTTCCCAGGTGCATTAGAGGGGGCTGGATCAGAAGTGGAGCACTTGGGACTCAACCCAGTGTCCATACAGGATGCTAGTGCTACAAGCAGCCACTTTACCCACCAGGACACTGTGCCAGCCCCAAAACTTTGGACTTCTAAGACAGAAATTTCACTGATTGGAAGGTAAAGATATTTTTCATCCATTCTCTCAAAGAGACTTGGCATTGTTTAGCAATAAACCCAGAGTACCCAACTTTACTATTTAGGTTGCCTGTCTATGCTGAGGTACGTGCATTGCCAGCAGTCACTTCCTTGTGAAATTTGATTGTATTTAAAAACAAAGCAAAAGAAATACCAGCACTGTTAAGAAACATGAAATTTAAAATAAATACATAAACCTTCAAATACAACAGTCCATAGTTTCTTAAGGTTTCATGCTGTAAATTTTCAAAACATCAAAAGCCAAGAATAAAATGAGGAACAGTAAGACAGAAAATATTAGCAAAACTGCTAATGACAATAATGTTAACAGTTTAGTTACATGCCCTATACCAATTGTGTTCTTCCAAATTGTGACCCAAGCACACAGACCCCTATAATTACCTTAATAAACACTTAGAAATCTGGAATATTTTGTAGAAAAGTGCTCATGGAACCCAGCCCTCTTTTGAAAAGACATTTATCCTAGTAAAAGGGAAAGAAAGCCAAGGCAAAACAGTCAAAATGAAGACAACGCTGATCATTGAGATTTCAGATAGTAAAGTTTAGAGCTGTTCTCATGGATAATCCAGGCATACATAATTATCTTTCACTTTCATTAATTTTCCAAATGAAGGCAAAACGCTGTCAATAAGCTTTTGGAAGGCATTAACAGAGTCTATTAACAAACTTTGCATGGAGTATAATCTACACATTTCATTTCTCCAAGGTGGGACAATGAATATATTTAACTAGCAAAAGGTCTGAATCAGGATTTCTAATACTCACTAAAACACTTTGGAAGAAATATTTGCCTAAACTTTATTTTTGGATAGTCAAGTAGCATAAAAAAGAGTACTTTCAATTCATTGCCATTCTCACCGTGTTCTTAACTCTTCACTCTGGCTCTAAAACAAAATTGCATCATAATTACTGTCAATCTCCATAAATATTCAGAATATGAGTCAATGATGCACAGAGATTTGATTAGCCATATTGATAATTTTAAAAGAAAGAGAAGTAAAATACTAGGAGGGGGGGTTAGCAGATAGCACAATAAAAATAGTCTTAGATTGGGGCCGGCACTGTGGTGTAGTGGGTAAAGCTAACGTCTGCACCACCAGCTTCCCATATGGACACCGGTTCGAGTCCCGGCTGCTCCACTTCTGATCCAGCTCTCTGCTATGGCCTGAGAAAGCAGTAGGGGATGGCCCAAGTCCCTGAGCCCCTGCACCCACATGAGATCAGGAGGAAGCTGATAGCTCCTGGCTCCAGGCTTCAAATTGGTGCAGCTCTGCCCATTGAGGCCAATTGTGGAGTGAACCAGCTGGTGGATGACCTCTGCTTCTCTCTGCCTCTCCTCTCTCTGTGTAACTCTGACTTTCAAATAAATAAATAAATCTTTAAAAAATAGTCTTAGAGGCCAGTGCTGCAGATCACTAGGCTATTCCTCTGCCTGCAGCACCAGCACTCCGGGTTCTAGTCCCAGTTGGGGTGCCAGATTCTGTCCCGGTTGCTCCTCTTCCAGTCCAGCTCTCTGCTATGGCCAGGGAAAGCAGTGGATAATGGCCCAAGTCCTTGGGCCCTGCACCCACATGGGAGACCAGAAGAAAGCACCTGACTCCTGCCTTCGGATTGGTGCAGCGCTGACTGTAGCAGCCATTTGAGGGGTGAACAACGGAAGCAAGACCTTTCTCTCTGTCTCTCTCTCTCTCTCTCTCTCTCTCTCTCTCTCTCTCACTGTCTAACTCTGCCTGTCAAAAAAAATAGTCTTAGATTCATCCTGTATACAATGCACATTCACCAATAGACATACAGGCAAACCCCTCAAATAAACCTTAAAGCTACACTTGTTTATTTTCTTATATTCAATTTTTCTATGCTTTGAATCTTATTTTAAGAATGAATCTTTTGAAGGCATATACTCATTCTGTTGCTTGTGTGTTTATTATTTATGGTTCTCACCACATTCAAAATTTTCAGATCTCCCTTTGAGCAGTTCTTATCGCTTTCTCATCCAATTCAGCTGGAAACAGCTCCAAACTCAGTTTTTTCCCATTTTTGGAGATGCTACAATGTGTGGGGTTTTGCTTCTAATTCTTCTCTTTTTTAAAAAATTATTTTCACTTTCATTATTTTTGTGGGCTTTTATTTCTTAATTAATTTTATTGCCAAATTCTATGCCATTATAAAAGATATACTGCACAGTGTTTTTCTTACACATTAGTGTTTGGGTTGCTTTCATATTTGGCTTTCATGAATACCACTGCAGGGAGCCTTTATGGGCATGTGGATTTTGTATCCTTTAGTGGCATACCTGGGAGAGAAACTGCTGAGTCACTAAATAGACCCATGTAGAACACGCTGAGAAACTGCCGAATTACTGTCCATAGTCGCTGCACTATTTTACTGGAAGTCTATGAAGGCTCCATGCTCTTCATGTCTCTATCAACATTTATCTATGACTGAATCAGTCATTTTACTGAATATGAATTGATGCCTTCCTGAAGAGTTGATTGCATTTCCAACAACTAACAGTCACAGGAGTGACACTGGTCTCAGAAGATTTCAGCTCGCATTGGTTTTCTGCACTTTTCTCAGTGTCACCGAGTTGTTTTCTCAACAAAGGACACCTCTGGGGTTCCCATTTCCCCAAAGCAGAGCCAGGGAAGCTATTTTGCAAAAAACTCTCCTGGCCCCTGGCAACAAGCCAAGGCACAGCAGGAGGGGGACACAGTTCTCCTGTGGCAGGCTGGGCGAGAGGCAGGAGGCATCAGGAGCCATCCCACACCATTGCGATGGCGGAGTGTGGCTGAGTGCTTCCCGCTCTGAGCTGCTCCGCCCATCAGGCTGGCGCCCCATGCCCCCTGGGTGCTGGGATGCTCAGCCCAGTCGACTTGAGAAAACCGAGACAGAAGCCTGCCCACCTGCCTGCCACCTGGATGGCCGTGTGGTTTTGGCCATCGTGGCTCAAACTCAGCCTCCCCCACCAAGTTCCTCTCCTGGGACCCCCACCCCCACCACCGTCCAACCACATCGTGACTGGGCACCAGGGCAGCTGGCTGGCATTGAATGAAAGGAGACAAGACAATGCCGGCTTTGAGGATTGCAGAGGATGGTAAAATGATGTGACTGAAATGAAGCAGGGAAAGAGGATGAGGGCCCTGAAAAGGTGGCGGGGGGCGGGGGCTGCTGGGACCTTTGATGGGCTGGGCAGGGAAGTTATCGCTGGGCAGGTGAGGGAGGGAACCTGTGGCTGCAGGTGCCGGAGAAGCATGTGCAAAGGCCCTGGGGTGGAAGTTTCTTTGTGGTGCTCACAGCTCAGCTAGGAGGCCAGCAGGGCTGGAACAAGGTGAGCCAGGGTGAGTGGCAGAAAGCAACAAGACAGTGTCGATGGTGGTGAGGTCAGGGGGTCTTGGGGGCTGTGGCAGCCATTGATGGGAGTGGGGGCAGAGAGGGACATGTGCTGATCTCTGTCTTAATGGAGCCCTTCCAGTGGCTCCATGGGGCTTGAGCGGCAGCTGGGAGCCTGGCAGGGGGCTCTTGACACCCAGGAGCAAGGGGAAGGCACACCCAGCTGTGGGGGTCTAAAAGGAGGCCCAGAAGATAAGTGGTGTGTGGGCCTGGGTGGCCCAGGTAGGAACCACATCACTACCCACCACTCACTCCTGAGCCCTGAGCCATGCTCCTCCACCTCCTGTGACCCTCAGGCTCACCCCTTCTCCATCCCCAGCCACAGCACCAACCTTCAACCTTCCGCTGTCACTGGCCTGCTGTGTGGCCTCCCCTCCCTGGCCGCCAGTCCTGCTACCTCCTATGCAGCCCCTCCCCACCAGCCTTGTGACTCCTCATTTCCCATCGGTTGGTGCTCATAGCTGGGTGGCTACAGCCAGAGCACCCCCAGCCTCACCTGATGCCACTGTGGGGGCCTGAGTGCTACCACCCTGGAGAAAATCAGGCCCCCCCATGGAAGGGGGAGTGCAGCTGGCCCACCAGCACCCCATAGTGCCTGGCCCGGGTAATCTCCACATACCCAGCCTCACCCAGAAGGGCCCTGGAGGGAAGGCATGGGTGCAGGGATAGGCCTCGGAGGAAGCTCACTGCTCAGTGACATCACCACTCTGCCATGACCTAGGGTAAGTCCCCTCACCACCCTCTGCAGCCTTGCTGGGCCCCCTCTGCCAGTCGGAATCAGTAAGCCCTATTTTTGCAAGGCCTGGGAGGGTCGTGGGGGTGTGGGTTTACAGTGACCTGGGACAGTGTCTCAACAGACCTCCAGCCCTCAAAGCAACAGACACAGCTGAGAGTGACAGACGGGGCTTCCGCCCCAACTCAGCCACTTCTCAGCCAGGCAACCTACAGCAAGCCCCTCCTCCAGTCCCCTAAAGAACGTAGCCCACCTCTTGCCAAGGCAGCAGCAGGTGCACCCAGCGCACAGTAGGTGCTCAGTAGTGGTGCTGGAGTGCATGGACCTCACCCTGCAGGCAGCTGGATCCAGTGCCCACACAGCCCCTGGCCCCAGCCAGCGCAGTTGTGGGCCCAAGGGGGTGTTTCTGTCTCCCACCCATGGTGGGCTCAGCAGAGCACCACCAAGGCCCCTGGCATGCAGACAAAGAACTGTTGTTGCCGCAGATCTAAAATCGAGGCCTCTGATTGCCGCTGCACAAGCCAGCCGCTGCTGCCTGCTTCCCCATCCAGTTGGGTCTATTTCAAGAATGCGCTGATTAGTGCTGATTGCGCCCTGATTATGGGGGGTGCACCGCCTAGCCCCCTCTCCAGGCTCTGTGGGGAGCTTCTCCCCCCTCCAAGGCCCTGGCTGTGTCACCCGCTGGGCCAGGGCTGGGATCCGCATTCCTCTGCCAGCCCCCCGCGGGTCACTTCCACCTCCCAGGCCTCTCCCTCTTCTGCTAAAGCCTTCCAGTCTCAGGGAGGCAGAAACAGCATGGGGCCCAGACTACGGGTCACTGTGACCAGTCTTCAGCTGGAGGAACACTGCACACATGTGTGCGCACACATGTAAACATGTGTGTATGCACAGTGCATGCCTCTGGCTGCACTTGAGGCTGCACTTTGCAGGTGAGTGGGAGCCTCCATAGCCAGGGCTTCCCCTCCCTCAGCCACAGCACTGGCCTTGAGCTGCTGGCTCACATGCAGGCCCCACCACTGTGTTGGAGGTGTGGCTTTTCACCTGTTGGGGCAGCCATGGTGTAACCTGCCCAGCACCCCCGACAGTGGTGGGAGGACCTGAGAAGAGGTCAGCGTGTGGCCACCACCCCACAGCTTGCTCTGTGCTCCCTAGCAAGAGAGACAGTCTGTCAGCAGCCATGCTGTGGATCCTCCTGTGCTTGTCTTGGTGACCTGTTGGGGCCCTGCATCTGCTCTGTGAGATGGAGCTTCTCAGGGCGCCCCAGTGCCCTGGTGGAGGGATAACCGGGAGGCACGTGCTTCTGGACTCAATGCGCAGAGGTCAGAATCAGCAGTCCTGCTGGGGACAGTCACTCACTAGGTGACAGGGGTCAGTGGTTCTCCTTGGGGAAAGCCCCTTTCTCCCCACTTCTCCTCCAAGCCATAAACCCAGACAACAGTCAGTCCTGCCTCAGGCTCCCCACTCACCCAGCTGCTGCCATCCGACCTGTTTGCTGTCCAGTGGAGCCCCTCACGGGCACCCCCCAGCCTGAGGCCCCCAGCAGCCATGCCTGGACCACAGCAGGAGCCCCCTCACTTCTGCACAGCAGACAGAAAAATCTCAAAGTGCAAACAGAACACAGCCTCCCCTACTCCCAGCCAAAACATCCAGGTGAAACCTTGCACCTGTGTCCCACGAGACTCTGTGGCTCTGTCCCCTGCCCCTGTCCAGCCTCACTGTATGCCATCAACTCCATCTCACAGCCCCTGCATTCCTGGGTAGGGCACCTCTCCTTTCTAGTAACCCCCATCATTCGTTAGCCAGGACTCACGCCTCCCTTCCCGGAACCACCCTGGAGGTAGTGAGCTCCCTGTGCAAAGAGGAAGGCAAGGAAATCCCGTGCATCCACCTGGGAAGAGCTGGGAGGGAACGTGTGCTTCAGATCTGAGTCCCACTTCTCTCTCCCTACCCAGAGACCCCCATGGAGCATGGGGTGCATGGGCAGTGGAGACGTGGCCCCAGTCCCCAGCGTCACTGGCAACCTCAGCCAAGGCCTGCTGGCAGTAGTGGGGCTTCTGGGGCCTGGCTCAGAGGTGACTACTCTGTGGGTTTTCTGCTTGACGCTGGGGCCAGGCAGCCCAGAAGAGGAACGGTTGCCTGCCTGGGGTCCCTGGATGCAGAATATCATGGCTCCCAGGATCTCTTCCCCTCTGCTGCTCTGAGACCCCTGCCCTGAATTCCCCATCACTCCCCGCACCCCTTCTTCTGCCTCTTGCCCTCTTCTCCACTCCCACATTTCTCCTAGTCCTGCTTCCTCTCCCCCCACCCCTACTCCCAAAGGCCCCTCTCCTCCCCACACACTCCTGGCCTTGGCTCCCACCTCCACTGGCATCCTCCCTCCCTGTCTGTCTGCCCCTCCCCCCAACCACCTCCCTGCCAGGCCAGGAGGTCGGAAGGTGCCAGGCCAGACAGGGCTGTCTGCACAGTTCAATGCAATGACTTTGTCCAGGCAGGAACCCTGTGGCTTTGCAGCCATTTGGTGTTCAAGGCCCCCAGCACCCCTTGGGATGGGGCTGGGTTCCAGGGTCACAATCCTGAGATGGGTGAGAAGGGAATGCAGGAGTGCAGGGCAGGGCAGGTTCACAGAGGAGGCCTCCCTGGCCCAGGTGCAAGAGCACAGGCCTGGCTTCGGACCTTGGCTGTGCCCCCACCTGGCTTGTGGCAGGACCTCAGTTCCCCCTCTGTAGAACAGGGATTGGGCTAATTCCTGCCTCCATGGCTGCTATGAGGATTGAAGGGGCTGAGTGTGAAGTACTTAGCACCTGCCTGGGCACACAGCAGCTGTGGTTGGTGTAACAGGAGGTGCAGGTGCATGGGGAGAAGACAGTCCCGAGGGTTCGGACACCCAGTGCACCTTCACTGCCTCCCATTCTTGGCAGGGTTGGGGTGACCTATTCTGCATGATGCACAGAGGATGTGCCCCTTGCCCCAGGCCTCACAGCATGCCCAGCAACCCAGGGCTAGAGCTCACAGGCGTGGCCCCTTGCATTCCCAGCATTGGGCCCCAGATCGTGGATGTTGGCATAGGGAAAGAGGCAGGATGTGTGCCCACATCCCAGGATTCAGCAGCCCCCTCCCCCCGCCCCCATTGCTAGGTGACAGCTGCTCGCTTCTGAGGTAGCAGCCAGGGCTGAGCAGGAGAGGCTGCAGCAGCTGGCTCTGTTCCTCCAAGATATGTTGTGAAAGCTGCTCCCGAGTCACTAGGGAATTGCAGCCTCCAAGAACAGGGGTCTGTCCAAGGTCGCTGAGATGTGAGTTAACACAGCCAACACAGCCAGGTGCCGCAGTACCAGAGCTGACAGGACCCTCAGAAAGCTGGCAAGCACCCAGCACAAGGCTGTGTCCTGAATTCCTGAGCCCAGGGCAGACATGGCCAAGCAATGACCGTGCACTCCACCAAGCCAAGGGCAGACATGGCTAAATGATGACCGTGCACTCCACCAAGCCCAGGGCAGACATGGCTAAACATTTTATTGTCTATTCCAACCCTCACTTCACTGAAGCAGAGACTAAGGCCCTGGGAGAGATGCTGGGGTTGAGATGTGAGCCAATTAATCCTGGGGTTTAGCTCTGGGTTGTCCTACTGCATAGCTGCACACATGCAGGCTGGCTTTGGTGACATGAGCCCTGCCCTTGAAAGTGAAGTGGGAGTGTGGGGGCAGGCACTGCACAGATTCTCCCTGTGTCCCCCATGCATGGAAGTCCCAGCCCCGGAATACCTGCCTTGGTTCTGACTTGGCCATTCCTAGGGTCTCTGCATTCCTGGGGCAGGTGTTTGCCCTGCACAGCTTCATCCTGTGGCAAGAGGGAAAGGTGGTGGCTGGCGGGGTGGACAGGTCCCGGCAAGAGCGGGAAGGAGTCGGCACCACCTGGCCACAGTGGAGTGCGCTGGCTGTGAGGTTCCTAGTCTAAATCCTGCTCATGAACTCCATCTCCCCTCCACTGCCCTCCTCCAGCTCTGCCTCCCCCTTATGCAAGGGGGAATGCAGCCAGGGCCCATGTGTTGAGCCTCCCTCTCTCACCTCCTCCAGGCACCCACCCAGCCATGACTCCAGGCTCCTGTAGTCTTCCCAGTGGGTGGGAGCCCCTGCAGACAGGGTTGTGGCTTAGGTGGCTCAGTTCACCCAGAGCGCACACTTGGTGCTTTGGTGAAGGGCCTGGAGCTGGTGCTCAGTGTTAGTGCATGAACAGATGAATAAGTGAATGAGAGTGAAGGAGTGAATGGACACAGCCCCCTGCCTGCTGGATCCCCTGAAAGATGTAAGGGCAGTGCTGGTGCAGGCATGGAACCCCACAGCCCTGTGCCTGCTGGATCCCCTGAAAGACGGAAGGGTGGTGCTGGTGCAGGCATGGAACCCCACAGCCCTGTGCCTGCTGGATCCCTTGAAAGATGGCAGGGTGGTGGTGGTGCAGGCGTGGATCCCAGAACTGGGAGGCGGAGTCAGTTGCTGGCTGACTGCAGGCTGGGGCTGCCCTCCCATGCCAGGCCTTAGGCTGCTCACCTGCCTGGGGAGGAGGTGCTACAAATTAGAGCCCCTGTGTGTGCTTCACTGTGCCTGGGCCACCAGCCCCCTGCAGCTGATGAGGGGAGAGTTGGGGCTGGGGGACTGGGTCTAGAAGGGCATACAGTGCTGTGTGCCTGGTGGGCTCAGGGGAGGACAGTGGAGCTGGAGAGAGTGTTTTGGAAAGATTTTCTAAATAGGAAGGCAGGATTTAAAATGAAGAGATCCTGGAAAAAGTACATGTGTCGTGCAAGTGCACACACAGTACATGCACACCCATGCACACACCACATGTCCACACACATGCAGGTTTCCCTGGTCAAGCACTTGGCTTCTCCTCCCCTAGAAATGCTGCTGTCTTCATGATCGCATCTGAAATGCAGTCACTCCTGACCCAGCCATGCTGCTGTTAGGCAGCGACAATCATGGGTCCTGTGGGTGCCAGCAGCTGGGAGCAGGGGAGCAGGTGCTGGGGCTGCCTACAGTCTGCTGTGCATGGCCAAGGCCTGGGTGCATTTTTTGGGTCTTCCAGGAGCAGCCAGGGCCTTCCTAGGGGAGCACAGTCACCCCTGTAGCTGCTGTGCCTGTGGGTGCTCTCCCTGGCTGTGCCAGTTTGCATGGCTCTCGATCAGGACAGAGGGCTCCTCACAGCCTGTGTGTGTCTGATGGACACAGGGCCACTCCCAAGATCCAAGTTCACACGATTTCTCTGCATGCTGTTCCAGTCAGTCCCTCTGCCTCTTCCCCTTTCAAAGGATCAGAAACCGCACTGAGCCAGAGGCAGTGGTGGTCTCCAGTGAGCTCATTCACTGACCATTCGTGAGTTCACCAACTAGAATCTTACTCAACCCCTGGCCTGAGCCAGCCCCCATGCCGGCTGCATGTTTCTTGGCTGTGCGAAATACACAAGAGTAAGCAGGAGAGGAAAGGCATGCATCCACCAGTCAGCACAGGAAACAGCCACAGTGGTGTGTGCCAGGGGGCAGTACAGAGATGGGAGTCAGGCAGAGAAGGAACCAGGCCAGCAGCATGCAGAGAACAGCATTCTGGGAGAAGGGCAGGAGACAGTGGTCAGACCAGCTGACCAGGGAGGGTGGGCGCAGGCAGTAGGACCTGGTGGCTGGGAGGTGCAGGAAGCAGGAGGGCAGCAGCAGGGTGCAGTCTTTCTGCCTTGGGCATCTGTGGCCACGTCTGGGGTTTGTTGTTGGGGACCCACCACACCCCAGATCCCAAGTCCTCAGCCTGCTGTGCCCCTTCCCAGGATGGAATTGGCCAGCCAAGCTGGGCCTCAGCCCCATGGTCACAGCAGCAGCTGTGAAAGCATCCACGCAGTGCCTGCACCTGGCTGGCCATCACCTGAGCCACATGTTGGGCTGGACCCAAGACCTCTCACGAGGTTAGGGCCCAGGACACAAATTCCCCTGGGCTCCCGAGACCCCTGCCCTTTTGTTCTCTGGATTCCCAGAGGGGGCTGGACAGAAAGACACCTGGTCCTGGTTACAAGGAACCCCCCATAGCCCTGAATCCATCATCCACACCCATAGGGGACTGCATCTCTTCTAAAGCGTCTCCAGGCTCCCAGCTCCCTGTTCACCCTGATGTGCCATTCAAGTCTTCCATGCTGGGGTGCCTCCGCCGAGCCCAGAGGGAAAACCTAGCCCCAGCTGGGGCCCTAGTGGAAGTCCCATGTGAACTGGGAAAGCCCAAGCTACCCACTCCCCATCTTCCCTGGGGAATTGGCTCTCACGGCCATCCCTCTGTCCACCAAAAACACTTTAGAAGGTGCACCAAACTCCTGGTACACAGCAGGCATTTAATCAGTGCCAGGTGATGTCGCAGTGGGCTTCTAGCACCTCTCGTGGGCGATGGGCAGAGAACACAAGCAACTTCCAGGCCAATCAGCAGAACTGCTCCTTGTTCCTTCTCAGACATGCATGCGGGAATCTCTCCGGCAACTCTCCTTGGTCGTGGCCCAAGGTGCCAGGCCTGTGCCTCCACCCCCATCCCACCCCACCAAGGCAAAAGGGCAGAGGAGGAAGGATGGCCCCAGTGTCCTGGCTCCCTTGGGGCAGGGGCATAAGCTCACTCCCCCAGTCTGATGTGGGGGGTGGAGGGAGGCAGAGTCTGAGCCCCCCACATCAGACTGGGGGGCCCCGAGTGGGTTGGTCAGTGCTGCCCCTCCTCCCCACCCACAGGCCTGAGCCTGCTCCCTGCCCTCCTCCCTCAGCAGCCTGACTCTCCAGCAGGGAGACAGAGACCTAGGCAGCCTCTGACAGTCCCGGGGCTGTGGGGAAGGGGCCGGTGGCTGGAGCCAGGTGTTCCAGGAGGGTGTGGCACTCACCTGTCTTGACTTTATTTGGAAGGGTGATTGCTGGGAGCAGAGTGGTGGCCTGGGCAGCCAGGTGAGGTTCTGCCCTCATGTCTAGGCTGTGTGCTATGTGCAGTTGGCTTCCTTGTCTTCCCCAGCCTCTATCTCCTCATCCACCAACAAGGCTGTTCTTCAGGGAGAAGCTGCCAGCCCTGTCCTTACCAGGTGCGTGCAATTTTACTCTCAAGGAGCAGAGGTCTTGGGCCAGGCCCGGGCTGGAAGGCTGGCTCTGCCCTTCCTAGCCGTGGGACTCCGCTGTGCCTCTGTGTCCTCACCCTGTGACATGGGTGCCTCCCAGGCCAGCTGTGAGGACCAGGGACATTGATGTCAGCAGAGCCGGGCACAGACGGTGCTCCTGGCCCTCTAAAAACAGCGACCTGTGGAATGGGAGCCAGGTGTTTTTGATTAAGAACTTAGACTGCGTGCAAGGTGTGGGGATCTGGCTGGGAGGAAGACTTAGCGGCACCAGGTCCCAGGGCTCACTCTGCTTAGCACCCTGAGGGGGACGCCTGCTTAGTCCAATCCCTCTGATGGCAAGCAGCTCTCCTGCCACAACTGCTTGTAATCAAGCTGTCGAGGCTATGGGAAGGTGAGCACCTTTTCCCTCCAGCCCGAGAGTTAGGGCTCTGCTGAGACCCAGCCTAGGGGCAGAAGAGCCAGGAGGGGTCCACAGGGCTGGCCTCCAGGGCCTCTGGGCTCTCCAGCCCCGCAGTGCTGCAAACACATCCCAGTACCCAACCCAGGCAGTGACTTGAGCCAGTCACTGGCCTTGAGCTGCCGAGCTGGAAACTTGCGGAAACTCCCCTGGCAGTGGGGGTCAGGGGAGCCAGGTAACTTGGAGTTGGAGGAGTTCTGGAGGGTAGTTAGGCCCAGCCTCTGGAGCCAGCTATGTAGCTGACCATCATCCCTGGCTGCTTGTGTGTCAGCTTTCTCACCTGCAGAGTGGAAGTCATTCCCACAGCAGCGAGGACCCCACAGGGGCTGTTGGGAGAGCAAAGGAGAGGTGCGTGCCCAGGAGCTGCTGTCCAGAGGGAGAGGCCTGCCAGCGGCCAGCAGCACAGAGGAGCTGGGTGCCCAAGATCAACAGCAGGGTTTTTGTTGTCGTTTAGATTCATTTATTTTAAAGGCACAGGGAAGGAAAGAGAGCTTCCATCCATTGGTTCACTTCCCGAATGGCTGCAATGGCCAGCACTGGACCAGGCTAGAGCCAGGAGCTAGCTGGGTCATCTTTCACTGTTTTCCCAGGGCATTGATAGGGAATTGGATCAGAAGTGGATTGACAGGGACTCAAACCAGCGTCCGTATGGGATGCTGGTGTCGCAGGTGGGGGCTACAGCTGCTATGCTGCAGCACCTCGGCTGACAGCTCTGCACCTGACTCATGCCTATTACCCCTCTGTCTGAGCTGCCAGCACTCTGTGTGCTCTTACTCTGTGCCCACAGCTTGCGCTGAAGCCTGCACTGAGTGTGTGCCTAGGACAGTGCCAGGGGTGCCATAGGAGCTCTCAGGGCTCTCAGGCAAGTGCACCCCAGAAGTCGGGAAGTAAGGACCCCAGATGCAGGTTGCAGAGCTGATGGGCAATCCTGGGAGGCTTCTGGGCCACCCTAACAGGTCCCAGCAGATTTGAGCCCTGGGTGCCACAGTGGCAAACTTGGCCATGACCCTCTTTCCCCATCACACACTTCCTGCCCCCTCTGGCCATCACCTTTCACACAAAGCAAGTCCTGGCCTCCCATTTTGATGTGAGGGGCCTGAGCTGGGCTCAGGGCTCCAAGTTTCAGGCCTGGCCCTGCCTCCTCCACACAGAGTGACCTTGCACTGGTTTGTGTGCCAGCCCCTCCACACAGAGTGACCTTGCACAGGTCTGTGTGTCTGCCCCTCCATACATAGTGATCTTGCACGGGTCCATGTGCCTGCCCCTCCACACAGAGTGACCTTGCACAGGTCCACATGCCTGCCCCTCCACACAGAGTGACCTTGCACGGGTCCATGTGCCTGCCCCTCTGGGCCCTGGGTCCTTCATGTGCTCCAGCATAGCTGGGGCTCTGTGACTGGGGCACAGGTGATGAAGGATGGTGTGTGGACATTGCTTGGGTGAGCCTCACCTCCCCTGACCTCAGCCACACCCCTTCCTCCTGCTCCGTGACTGCCCCTCTCCTCCTGCCTTCTTCCCCAGAGAGGCCCAGGAGTGTGTGTCCACAGGAGAGCTCTCGTGCATGTGCATTGGATGCCAAGTGCACACAGGTGCACATGCTTTGCTCACCTTCCAGGCTGCAGCCAGACATGGCCAGGGGGCTCTCGTGTAATGCAGACACAGTGACAAAGGGGCACAGGGACACCAGGGACCTGGGGCCTGCAGGGAGTGACCCAGGCCACATTTCCCTCCCAGAGAGGCTCACAGACAATCTCAGGTACCTGATGTACGGAGGAAGACAGGAAGTCAGATCCTGGAAGTGATTGGCAGACACCTCCTCTGGTGTCAGCCCACCTTAGAGACTGGGGGTGGGGTGCAGGGGAGGGGCTCAGAGAGACCCCAGAGTTCAAATCCAGTCTTGTGAAAGGGCCTTGATGTCTCTGATCTCAGTGCCCTCAGCTATAGAACAGGGTCTTTGCTTCCTCCCTCCTAGGACTCCGCGGGGCATCAGGCTGCCAGGTGCATGGTGCTTTCAGTCCAGGGCCAGGCATACAGGGAGGGCTTCTAGATACGACTCAGGATGACAGCTGGGGTGACAGGGTTCTGTCCCCTTGGTGGCACTGATCACTCTCTGCACTGGTTCTGAGGTGGAAGACAGCATTCCTGGGGGCTTCTTCCTCACTTGGGGGCTGCCATCACTCATGATGCATGCCCCATGTGTGTGTGTCAGGTGCTCAAGTGTATGAGCTGGGATGTGTGAGCTCACAGGTGCCCAGCTGTGGGAGCAGGTGGGCTCTCATGCCCTCCGAGCCTCTCCTAGACCAGAGAAGTGTGCAGCTCTGAGTGTGGAGCAACTGTGAGTCCTTCATAAGCCAGGAGTCTCATTGTTTGGGGATAGGATTTTGTAAAGGCAAAATTGGTCATGAAGAGATTCTTAAAATATTTCTTCTTAAAGGTTTGTTTTATTTATTTAAAAGGCAGAATGAGAGAGAGATTGATTCAATCCACTGGTTTACTCCCCAAATGGCTGCAACTGCCAAAGCTGGGCTGGGTTGAAGCCAGGAGCCAGGAGCCAGGAGTTTCTTCCAGGTCTCCCACGTGGGTGCAGGGGCCCAAGGACTTGGACCATATTCTACTGCTTTTCCAGTCACATAAGCAGGGAGCTGGTTTGGAAGTGGAGCAGCTGGAACTTGATCTGCTGCCCAAATGGGATGCTGGCATCACAGGCAACGGGTTAACCTGCTGTGTCATAGCAAGAGATTCTAAAAATTAAAAACAAATCAGTGCCATGAAAAAAATGTTTTACTGAAATCACTGCTGTGTTTTAAAAAGTGTGTGTTCTACATGGGACGTAAGTACACAGTGACTCCTGATGTTGTTTTAACAATTTAACACTCTTGTTTATGGCGTCAGTAATCTCCCTAGGCTCTAGCCATGAGTTGCCGAGGCTATGGAAGCCTTTAGGTTTCGCCGTCTTCGATCCCATTCCGACAAGGCCATAGTCAAAGTGGAAGTTCTCTCCTCCCTTCAGAGAAAGGCACCTCCTACTTTGATGGCCCTGTTCTTTCCACTGGGATCACACTCGCTGAGATCCTTCATTTAGGTCTTCTTCTTCTTCTTCATATTTTTTTTTCCCCAGCGTGTCTTGGCTTTCCATGCCTAAGTCCCATATGGAATCTGTCCTTAATAGGTTGTTGAAGGTGAAGTAATGATATAGCTAGTACTGAAACAATATTCTTACACTTTGTGGTTATGTGTGGCTGCAAACTGATGAAATCTTTACTTAGTATATACTGAAGCGATCTCCTGTATATAAAGATAATTGAAAATGAAAAAAAAAAAACTTGGTTTTTTAAATTGGAAATTACATAGAAAAATAATCAATCTTTTTTTTTTTAATTATTTTGCAGAATCTCGGTCATTAATGTGCTGTACACTGTTATTTAATGCTATAACTAGTACTCCAACAGTATTTTTTTTCACTTTGCGTTGCTATGGGAGAGCAAACTGTTGAAATCTATATATATACTAAACTGATTTTCTGTGTGTAAAGAGAATTGAAAATGAATCTTGATGGGAATGGAGGGGGAGAGCGAGTGGGAGGGGGGAGGGTTGTGGTGGGGGGGAGTTGTGGGGGAGGGAAGCCTTTGTAATCCATAAGCTGTACTTTGGAAATTTATATTCACTAAATAAAAAAAGTGTGTGTTCTTATATTTTGTATTTTTCTAGTATAAAATCCAAGTTATTTTTTAAATTATTAGTGGTATTTTCACTTTGACACTACATTGAATGTTAATGCTAATTGTATTTTTTTTCTTTTAGGAATGACATGAATTTATTGCTCAAAACTGAAAATACAGTCATCTATCTTTTAAACAAATTTAAATTGAGGACTTCTATGTGAACAAAAGCATTTTAAATACCTAGAAATAGGCTCTGTTAATAATGCACTAGATATTGTCATTCAATTTTACTGCACATTACATTTTTGGATGAGGCTTATTTGATCAGCTATCATGCAGAAAAATAAATTATCAATGTGAATTTAAGAAAAGTAGCTAAGATGTTTGTTTTCCAAACATTAGATGAGAATTGATACATTTCACAGCTTAAGGTTCAGGAAATTTTATTCAGCTACTGTATAAAAATCATGATTAAAATCACACATGCACACTAACAACTATTAAATGTAGTAAAATATCTCTGTTGGTACATTTAAAATAATAACAGGTATCAACTACTCTTTTTTTTACTTATTTGACAGGTAGAGTTAGACAGTGAGAGAGAGAGAAAGGTCTTCCTTCTATTGGTTCACCCACCATATGGCCGCTATGGCTGGCACTGCACCGATCCAAAGCCAGGAGCTAGGTGCTTCCTCTTGGTCTCCCACGCGGGTGCAGGCACCAAATCACTTGGGCCATCCTCCACTGCCCTCCCGGACCACAGCAGAGAGCTGGACTGGAAGAGGAGCAACCAGGACTAGAACCTGGCACCCATATGGGATGCTGGTGCCACAGGCAGAGGATTAACCAAGTGAGCCATGGCGCTGGCACCATCAACTACTTTTTTTAAATTGATAACACTGTCACTCTCTTTGGCCACCTGAAAAGGCAGTTTTCACATAATTCCTAAAAACATTAAATAATAAAAATATTAAGTATAGATGTATATTTGGTTATGTCAATAATATTCACATAATTAGCACATAATCAAAATTTTATCATTTTAAATATGGAAAAACTAGGGGGAATTCAGGTTCAATATACCCTGTAAACCAGTTTCTAAATAAAGCTATATATACCCTGTAAACCAGTTTCTAAATAATGCATCTTTGCTATGCTTCTTAAATTCCTTCAGTCAAGCATCATGGTAGTTGAGTTGATGGTCTGTAAACATTCTCACTCATCTATACTGTTTCCTGAGGTGACCTGGAAGCTCATTGTTATGCTATTGTTGTGCTAGTGGCCTCACAATTTAATATCCTTACAAATATGCATTTGGAGTAATCAAAATTAAAAAAAATAATGTAGGCCAATGTGTAATTCAGTATACTTTCTCTATTACAAAAGAATGTTTAGGATATTTTTGGGTATCAAAACCAAATTTATCCATTTTCAGAAGATAAGAAAAAAAAACTTGTAGTCCTAGGCCATAAAAAATTTTAGCATTAATTCACTTAATACTAAGGAAATGAAAATAAGTGTGTCTTACTTGTATGTACCTTCTGGAATAATGCCTAAAATCTATGGGGGTCATTCCATTTTACAGAATGTTAAAAGGCAGTACAGTAACTGGACCATGGTAGGTCTGACAAGAAACAGTCAATGAGAAGTGCATGTTTCTTAGTATCTTTTCTATGAGAAAAATGAGGTGATTTAATATTTACATTTGTTGGAGAAGACTGTGGTTGCTATTACCAAAATAGCTGAATTGAATGAAGAAATTTATTAATACTTCTAAAAAATTTCACTGCTCCAACTGTGGTCCTTCAATGTTAATTGGTTATACTTAAAAAGAAAATACTGCGAGGTACTTATATAAGATACAACCTGACTTAGCAGATTAACTTATAAAAATATGTTCTTCCACTATCTCATGGTTTAAAAAATCAAGAAAAGCACTATATCTTAAAAAAGAGAATTCATGCAATGACATTTTTAAGCACTATATTTGGTATACCATTACTACCTTAATCACAATTCCATCCATCTATATAACAAAAGGCAACACTGGTAAGCTTGATTATGTCATATACACTAACATTTTAAAATTTAGCCAAGATTGGCTAAATATTTCCACACATTACCTACACCCACTATTCTTATCCTTTCTTCTCCAGAGGAGAGCATACTGGACCCAGGCACCCATTTGGTGTTTGCCTGTAGTATCATTCTTGGGAAAGAATGATTAGAATGGCTGAATTATACAGTTAATGTTTTGATTCAAGAATATGACAGTGAAAAAGCCATTGTTTTTGAAAATTTAGACTTAATAGTATTTTTCATGCTAAATTCTGACAGCTTAATAATTTGCTATCTAGAGGGAAAAAACTATCATCTTTTTCATATTATTTTAAAAGAAAACAAGAAAGGTCAACTTTATGCCCCATGAAAATAAAAGTAAACTCACATGAACTTATTAATGATGCTTACTGAAGACAATAAAAGTGAATTCAAAATTCCAAACACCATTTTTAACATATACTGAAATACAGAGGTAGAAAGTGTATTTATTATATTTCCCTGTTAAGTCTAATAATATAATTCTCTATCATTACAAATATAATTTGCTTTATATTTCAAACTATCCTACAGTTCCATATGGATTATCTACTTTTATTTACCAATTCTGTATTTTACAGTTATCTACAATTATATTTTGATTCTGGACAACCACTTGCAAATTATTCCTAACTCCACCATGAATAGGTTGCAAATGGTATCTTGATGAAATGTTTTCAGCAGTTTTCTAGGTCTCAAAGCAAGAGGCCAATCAATATATTATTGGTAAATCCACACTACTTAAATTACAGTGATGTCTTTGTATGTGGCTGAATCATACAAAATGACAAGATAGCTATGCCTATTAGGCATTACTTCGTGTATCACAGCAGTGTTTCTTATGTAGCAGTACACATATACCACTGGATAGCCCTAAGATGATTTTAGAGGGGGTGTGACCTGGATGAACAACGTTTCTTTCATAGTTACATGTTTTAATGTGAAATATGATTGCTCCAAAAAAAGCTAAGGCTAAAAAAGGTGAAAAAGATTTTAAAAATAATAAGTAAACAATGGCATAGGATATACACATATATATGAGATCAGGAAGGTGTAGCACATTGAGGAAGCATTGTCTTAAAGAATGATTTGACTCTGACTGCCTATAATAACAAGCCACATGGTAAAGGGTTTTCCTCTTCTGTAAATTCTGCGTTGCTTATTTAAGAAAGCAAATCTGAAAGCACTGAGTACACTGAACTTACTTTAAAAGGGCTTACCACAATAGTGAGAAAGTTCAGAAGCATATGAGGGACATGCCATTCCTACAGAAGAAAGAGGACTACAAAGGCATGTTACATATGTTGGTGGTGTTGCAGCATTCAAATAAAAGTAATCTAAATATTACCATTGGCAAGTAATGAATACTCATAATAATCTTTCATAAGAAAGAAGGTAAGCTTGTGCATTAAGTGCTCTTGATTCTGGAACCACCTGCACATAAGTGTCACTAACATAGATCCACTGGCCCACCGATTCATTGTCAGGTTCTTTCTCACCAGGCACAGTCTTCTTTCCAGTGAGATATTCTGATAATTTCCTGGAGGGTGTTCTCGCTTTCACATAAGCCAAGTAGTACCCTCCTCTCATGGGGCCATGGTGTTCCACTATGCCATAGAGACCATAGAGCACTTCATCACTCACACTTACATCCTTACAAGTAGCAGAACAGAATGGTGCTAAATCAAGCATAAGTGGAAAATCTACATGTCTGTCGGCTTTACGAAGACTCAAGCCAGCCTGGTGGAATCTTTTCAGATGGAGAAGAATTAGGATAGGAGGAACGGCAGAAATGAGCAATTGCTTCCTGGCATTAGTATAAACCCCTTCTGCTTTCTTCTCTACAGAATTGATTTCCTTTGGGTACTTCTGCTGCTTTTCACTACAGTTCTCACACAGAAGCTTGTTATTCCCCATAAGTAATTCCATAGACACAAACTGGTAAAGACAGGACTGAATTGAACATTCTTTGGAAGTAGTGATGTAGCTCTGAGAGAGGGTCTGAAAAGCATGCTGGGGACTGCGGGGCCTCATATGCTCCTCCTCTGCAAAACCTAACTTATTTGGAATACTAAGTGGCTGCTTTTCTCTGTCAAAATCTCCATCTCCAATTTCAGGGCTGCTCAAACTTCAGAAATGGCGTTAGCCACTCCCTAATCACCACTGTGTCTCCTTAGCGGATGGCAGTGTCCCTGTGGGTGGACAGGCAGGCGCCCATCTGTGTGCGTGCAGGGCCTGCCGCGGGATCTGCACTGCCCCTCCTTCTTGGAAGTGCTTTCCGACTCAGAGGCCTCACTGTTGGCCTCAACACTGCTCTCGAAACAGCTGGCCTCTTTTCAGCTGCCAACGGTGGGGCTTTTGATCCGACTCGTTGCGCCAGCAGACACTGAAGGAGAGCCATCCATGCCCAAGTCCACGTTTTTCTGGTATGTGAAAATGGTTTTTTCTTCTGCAGGTGAGAGTTTTCTTTGACGTTTTCTGTCATGAATTTGTTGATTCTTATCTTTAGAAGGAGAGTGTTTCTTGGCAGGTCTGGGTTGGTGAGTATTTCCTTAGTAACCATGCCACTGTACTGATCATGATCTCTTTCCTGTGAACTTCTGTGTTTACTCATTCTTCCCACAGCACAGGCTTTGAAACCCGTTCTTCTGTTATAGGAAGGGAAATATCAGTGAAAGGATCTTTCATGGTAGAGATACTTACTCATTCTTCCACATTACTGTGCTAGTTAGTTCACCAATAAAGATTTGATATAGGAAGTTCATTTTCACACCTTATTTTCCATATGCTTTGACCTTTTTCCTAATTGCATCATCAGCAGTTTTAGTAGTTGGGTTGTTAAATGCCTTTAGAATGCTAGCTTGTATTCTCTTCATTTCTTCTGTCCTCACTACATCCAGCGGGTAATGGAGAAGCTCTTGACTGTCCTGCAGTTGGAAATCTTTAAATCGAGGTGCCTTCTGACAAAGCTGATTGAAAAGAACTTCTGGAGAAAGTGGTCCTTTTTCAGTCTCCCTCATGCTGTGCAGAAACAGGAACAAGGCTGAGGTCAGTGGGCCAGGGCTTCAAAGTTCCACCACCAATGGGTCCAGCTGAGAGTCTGAGGAAGGAAAAATCTTGAATATGTACCATTTTCTTTCATCTCATTCATAAGTTCAGTCAGGATATAAGTCTGTGACAAGTTCTGAATGACTGCATTAAAAAAGCAAGTATTTTCTAAATCCATAATTCCTTTTATAGATGATCCACTGCTGCTTTTTCTTCCTTTCTTATTTCACTCACTTCACATTTTTCTTCACAAAGTTTCAGGAGCCTAGAAACTGCACTTGTTTGTGTTTTAGAAACATGTTTCTGGAGAGAATCAACGGATGATGATTGAGTATCAAAGGATGATGTTGTCCAGTTATATCCATTTTGTTCCAACTGATGGGATTTCATTTTTTTACTGCTGTGTAGTATTCCATGGTGTATATACCCCATAATTTATCTGGTCTTCAGTTGATGGGCATTTGGATTGATTAGATATCTTAGCTGTTGTGATTTGAGCTGCAATAAACATGCAGTACAGATAACTCTTGTATGTGCAAATTTCATTTCCATTGGGCAAAATACCAGGAGTGGAAAGGCTGGGTTATATGGTAGTTCTGAATATATTCAGATTTCTGAAGTATCTCCAACTGTCTTCCACAGTAGCTATACCAGTTTACATTCCCACCAACAGTGAATTGGGGTACCTTTTTATGCACATTCTTTCCAGGATTTATTGTTTGTTGATTTCTATATGAAAGATATTCAAATGGGGCTGAGGTGAAACTTCAATGGTTTTGATTTGTATTTCCATGATAGGAGGTGATCCTGAGCATTTTTTTTCATGTGTCTGTTGGCCATTTGGATTTCCTGTTTTAAAAATAACTGTTTAAGTCCTTTTCCTATCTCTAAACTGGGTTGTTTCTTTTATTGTTGCTTAGGTTCTTGAGTTCTTTATATATTCTGGTTATTAATCCTTTATCAGCGGCATAGTTTGCAAGTAATTTCTCCCATTCTGTGGTGGCTTCTTCACTTTGCTGAGTGCTTCTTTTGCAGTGCAGAAGCTAATAATCCCACTTGCCAATTTTGGCTTTGATTCACTGGGCATCTGGGGTCTTTCCCAAGAACTCTTTGTCCAGTTGAACAAACTGTCCTTGCTCCAGGGATTGATTTTAGCTCCTTTGTCAAAGATAAATTGGTTGTAGATGTATGGAAATATTTCTGGAATTTCTAGTCTGTTTCATTGGTCTGCCCATCTGTTTTCCTGCCAGTACCTGGATGTTTTGATTATACATGTCCTGCAGTAATCTTGAAATCTGGCATTGTGATGCCTCTGGCTTTGTTTTTGTTGTGTAAGATTGCTTTAGCTATTCATGTCTCTTGTGTTTCCATATGGATTTCAGTAACATTTTCTCTATGTCTGAGAAGAATATCCTTGGTATTTTGATTGGTATAACATGAAATCTGCAAATTGCTTTTGGCAGTATGGTTATTTTGATGATATTGATTCTTCCAATCCTTGAACAGGGGCAAATTTTGCATTTATTATGTCTTCTTCTATTTTTTTAATGATTTGTAATCCCCATCATAGAGAGCTTTGAAATCCCTCCTTTAAATTATTGTGGTATTGTGATTATTGTGGTAATCATATGCTTTTGGTTTTCAGTTTGTGAATATGATGTATCACATTGATTTGCAAATAGTGAACCATCTCTGCATACCAGTGATAAATTCCACTTTATCTGGGAGAATGATCTTTCTGATGTGTTATTGGAATCAATTGACTAGTATTTTGTTGGGGATTTTTATATCAATGTTTCTCTGTTGTATTTTTTTCAGGTTTAGGAATTAAGGTGTTGCTGGATTCATAGAAGGAGTTTAGAAGGAGTCTCTCTCTTTGAATTGTTTTGAATAGATTGAGAAGAACTAGAGTTAGTTCTTCCTTAAATGTCTGGTAGAATTCAGCAGTGAAGCCATCCAGTCCTGTGCTTTTCTTTGCTGGGAGGGTCATTATTCTTTATTAAATTTCTATCTTGGTTATTGGTCAGTTTAGGTTTTCTGTGTCTTCATGGCTCAAATTAGGTAAGTTACAAGAGTCCAAAAATCTCACCATTTCTTCTAGGTTTCCTGATTTGTTGGCATGCTGCTCTTTGTGGTAATTTCTGATGATTCTTTTTATTCTGGGGTATCTGGGTATCTTTTTCATCTCTACTTTTATTTCTTGGTCTTCTTCCTCTTTTTTTAGTTACTTAAGCCAATGGTGTACCAATTTTGTTTATTTTTTCAAAAAAAACACCTGATTTTCATTTTGCTGATCATTTGTATTCTTTTTTTGTTTCAATTTTGTTTATTTCTTCGCTAGTTTTAAGTATTTCTTTTATCCCAACTAGCCTTGTGTTTGGTTTGTTGTTTTTCATCTAGGTCCTTGAGATGCATGGATAGATCATTTATTTGGTGCCTTTCCAATTTCTTCATGTAGGTACCATAAGTTGCTATAAACTTTCCTCTTAACACTTCTTTTGCTATATCCCATAAGTTTCGATGTATTGTATCATTATCTTCATTCATTCCAGAATTTTTTTTATTTCTTCATTGACCCAATGTTCATTCAGGAGCATATTGTTCAGTCTTCATGTGTTTGCATGTGTTCTAGAGATTCTTGAGTTGTTGATTTCCAGGTTCATTCCATTGTGGTTACAGAAGAAGCATAGTAGGGTTTCAGTTTTTTTGAGTTTGCTGAGACTTGCTTTGTGGCCTAGTATGTGGTCTATCCTAGAGAAACTTGCATGCATTACTGATGTGAATGTATATTCTGCCTCTGTAGCATGAAAAGTTCTGTAGATATTGTTAGGCCCATGTGGTCTATAGTGTCATTAACTCTGTTGTTTTCTTGCTGATTTTCTGTGTGGTTGATGTGTCCATTGCTGAAAATGGAGTATTGAAATCCACCATTACTATTGTATTGGAGTTTATGTCTCCCTTTAGATCCATTAGCATTTATTTTAAATAACAAATGACCCTTAATTAGGTGCATATACATTAGCAGTAGTCACACCTTCCTGCTGAATTGATACCTTCCATGTCTCTTTTAAGAGTTTTTGTGTTAAAGTCTATATTGTCTGATATTAGGATGGAGACACCAGCTCTGTTTTGGTTTCTATTAGCACAGAATAACTTTTTTCATCTGTTCACTTTCTCTCTGAATGTATCTTTGTTTGGGGGATGCATTTCTTGTAGGCAGCAAGTAATTGGGTTTTGTTTTTTCATCTATTCAGTCAGTCTGTATCTTTTTACTGGAGAGTTGAGGCCATTTGCATTCAAGGTGACTATTGATAAGTAAGGACTTGACCCTACCATTTTTCTGTAAATATTCCTGTTGTTTACTTTAGATTTCCTTTAAACTTTTACTGGGAGATTTTCTGGTTTCAAATTCTTTTGTAGTGATGACTATGTTTCTGTGTTACTATGTGTAGCACATCCTTAAGCATCTTTTGTATGGCTGGAGGAGCAGTGACAAACTCTTTCAATTTCTGTTTGTTAAGGAAGTTCTTTATTTCACCTTCATTCATAAATGAGAGCTTTGCAGAGTATAGTATTCTGGGTTGACAATATTTTTTGCTTAAGACTTGGAATACATCTTGCCATTCTCTCCTAGCCTGTAGGGCTTCTGATGAGAAGTCTAATGTGAGTCTAATTGGAGATCATCTGAAAGTAAACTGGTGTTTCTCTAGTGCGCATTTTACAATCTTTGTGTTTTACTGTGGAGAGTTTGACTACAGTGTGTCATGGTACAGATCTTTTCTGGTCATACCCATTAGGAGTTCTGTGTGCTTCCTGTACTTTGACATCCCTTCCTTTCTCCAAATTAAGCAAGTTTTCTGTAATTATTTAACTAAATAGGCCTTCTAATCCATTTTCTCTTTTCACACCTTCAGAAATTCGTAAAGCCTGTATGTTGGGTCATTTGATAGTATCACATAAATCTGTGACACTGTTTTAAGCTTTCTAATTTCTTCTTCTTGGCTTTTTTTTTTGAGCAGTATGTTAAATTTCCAGAGATTTGTCTTCCAACTCATATTTTTCCTCTGCCTCATCGAGTCTATTCTTAAGGCTTCCACTGTATTTTTTATTTACTCAAATGAATTCTTCATAGCCAATATTTCATTTTGATTTCAAATTAAAATCTCAATTTCACGGGGAAACTGTTCTTTTTTGTCATGTACATAATTGTTTTTTTTAAGATTTATTTATTTATTTGAAAGAGTTACACAGAGAAGGAGAGGCAGAGAGAGAGAGAGAGAAAGAGAAGTCTTCCATCCACTGGCTTACTCCCCAGCTGGCCACAAGGGCCGGAGCTGTGGTGATCCTAAGCCAGGAACCAGGATTCTCCTCCACGTTCCCCACATGGGTGCAGGGACCTAAGATATTGGGCCATCTTCCACTGATTTCCCAGGTCATAAGAGAGAGCTGGATCAGAAGTGGAGCAGCCAGGACACCTTCCAGCACCCATATGGGATGCCAGCACTGCAGGCAGTGGCTCCACCTACTATGCCACGTTGCCTTCCACTTATGGAATTCTTTAGTTCATGAATTTGTTTTTTATCACTTATACTTCTAGGATCAATTTTTTGAATTCCATTTCTGGCATTTCTTCAATCTCTTCACATTCTATTATTGAAGAGTTTTGTTCTGTTGGGATTGTCATGTTGTCTTCCATATTCTTGTTTCTTTTATTATTAGGCATTTATGGTGATACTTGTTGCTTTTTTTTTCCCTCTGTGTTGTCTGTTATCTTTGTCTTTGCTACTTTGGCTTAGGAGAATGTCTGTTCTTTCAATGAATACCCAGAGGTGAATGCTGGGTGTGGTCAGGGAGTTCTGCACAGTGCTTCAAGGCTAAGGGAGTGTCCAGGGTGGCACCCAAGATGGACGTGGCAAATCACTTTTTTTTTATTAGAGGGGATATTTGTTCTGCTCTTTTGGAGTAGTCTCATGCTCACCTCCTTTCCTCAAAAGAGATCATTGCCTGGGCAGGAGCCCCAGTGGGTATAGTTTTCATCCTCACTGCCACAAGAACAGCCACAAGAACAGCCCTGAGCATGTGGAGCCACCCACAGTGATCGGCCAAAGGTCCTGATGCACCCTGCACCCTCCCACACAGCCACTTTGTTTCCACAGTCCTGTCACTCAAGGATCCCACAGTCATGAGCATTCAGCCCCTTGTCAGTTCTCCCATCCAGACTCAGACGGCTCCTCTCAGCTGGTTGCTAGGCACACAGACATGAGTTGGTGCAGCTGTTACATGTCCAAAATGGTGCCCACCTTCTCTCAGCCAGTTACATGATGCCACTGCTGGATGACTGGGAAGAGAGAAATGTGCCCCTTTTTTCTTCCAAGTTGGTAAGTACACTGCACCCCCCCACCTTGCTCCAAGCTGGGGCCACACCAGGCTCTTCCCACAGCTTTATCACCAGTGACTTGGGCTGTTGCAGTTTGGTCTCACCTCATTGCGGAGCTGGTGTAGAGGCCTTTGGCTACTGGGGTCCTGAGCTCTGCACATCATCACCCTCCATGTATGTCCACAGTGGCCCACAATTTGCATGGAGTTTCCTCTGATGTTTTCTCCCTACCCCTTTCCTGAGATTGCACTATATCCATGTTTTTTAAACTATCCTCTCTTAGACTAGAGTAGTAAGCTTCCTCCCATGCTGCCAATTTGAAACCCCTCTTTGATTTTATTTTCAAGTTATTGTGGGTTTTGGATTCTTTTATATTCCATATGTATTTCTCTATAGTTTTAAATTTTTCTGCTAAAGGTAAATACTGGGATGTTATGAAGAATCATTTGAATTTATAGATCACTTAGAATCTTATTGCATTCACATATATATTTTATAATTCATGAATACACTAAATATTTCTACATATATTTTTGATCATTAATACTTTCCATAATCCTTCATAAGTTTCAGTGTTTAGATATGTTATTCCCTTGATTTACTCCATTTTTAAATACTTCATTCTTTTTGATGCTATTGAAAATCAAATTCCTTTCATTTCTCTTTATTTTTATTTTAAAATATTTATGTAAGGTGAGCAAATTTCATGTGCTTCATATATACGGTTTAGGAGCATAGTGACACCATGATGTTTTAAAAACATTCTTTAAATCAATATTTAAAAAACACAAATGACTCAACAGAGAAATATGTCACATGTAAGTTGAAAAGGAAGGCTCAGCTGCCAGTAAATAGCCATTAGGTTTTAACTGACCTGAAGAAGGGTCCTGCAGACTCCAGATGTGATCCTTTGAGTGACAGAGACCAGGGAGCAGGAGGGAGCCCAGCAGGAGGCAGGACCAGGAGTGAAAAGCCCTCCCACTGCAGGCAGGATGGAGCCTTGGAGAATGAAGTTTTGGTACTGAACCCTGGTCTCCCCTCTTATTTTTTCCCATCTGGCACATCAGTGCTGTGGAGGATGTTGATTGGTTGCATCTTTTGTGATGTTGTACATGCTCACAGCTATCTAAACTGTCCAATCAGGAGCAAAGCCATAAAAGCTACGTAATCACATGGAAACTTTATGCCATAATCATCCAGTTCTGCAGCAGAGAGAGGTCCAAGGAGGAGGCTGTGCTGCTGGGAGGTTTGTCCCCTGTTCTCTGAGGGTCTTTCCCCACAGGATTCTGCACCCGTCAGAAGCTGTGAGGTGAGTGCAGGGTAGGCATGCCTAGATGGGGAAGGTGGTGAGAGCTCTGGAGTTTGTGGTCCAGTCTTGCTGCCGGCACAGCACTGCCCTCAGGCCCTCTGTCCACATTGTTGGGGCTGTGCTGGCACCTGGACTCCAGGAGTCCTGTCCCTTCCTGGCAGGGACTTGTTGGCCCAGGAGCCCAGGGGTCATCTCTGGGCAGCTGTGAGGCAGTAGCCTCATGTATTCCCCAGTAGTGAGTGGAGACAAAGTGGTCGCAAGGGAGAATCTGGGTTGTGTGATGGGGTTCATGCAGGTGAGGGGCTGTCATTTATGGGGTGCTTGGTTCCTCTTTTCTTCCCAGGGTGACCTGACTCCCCAAGTTTCCCGAAGCTTTGGAGCTGGGACTCAGTCCCAGACCTTGAACTTTCAGCATAGCTCTTTCTGAAGGTTCTGAGCTCATTTTCTGTTGCTGACATAAGTGTCATAGACCTGGGAAATTAAAAACAAAACAGGTTGAAGCGTTAGAGGGGCACAAGGCCACTGTAACCTGGTACTTTGATGTCCTCTTTTTTTTTCTTAAAGAAAAAGATATTTTATTCGTGTTTCACTCAGACAAATGCTCACTTTCCTGTTACAAAGCTGGAGTTCTGTCCCCTAGGGTTTAGTCCAGAGTGCCATATTTGAATGGAAGCTCCTGGAAGGCAGGAAGTCTTCACTGTTTTGTCTTCCTCAATGCCTCGTACATATTTTATGCACTCTACATGTTTTTTTTAGTTCCCATTTAATTTTTTCTTATTTAATGAATATAAATTTCCAAAGTACAGCTTATGGATTACAAAGGCTTCCCCCTCACAACTTCCCCCCCACCCGCAACCCTCCCCTTTCCCACTCGCTCTCCCCTTCCATTCACATCAAGATTCATTTGCAATTCTCTTTATATACAGAAATTCAGTTTAGTATATATAAAGATTTCAACAGTTTGCCCTCACATAGCAACACAAAGTGAAAAAATACTGTTGGAGTACTAGTTATAGTATTAAATAACAGTGTACATCACATTAATGACAGAGAGCCTGCATGATATTTTTTTTAAAAAGATTGATTATTTTTCTATGTACTTTCCAATTTAAAACCAAGGGTTTTTTTTTCCATTTTCAATTATCTTTATATACAGAAGATCACTTCAGTATATACTAAGTAAAGATTTCATAAGTTTGCAGCCACACATAACCACAAAGTGTAAAAATACTGTTTCAGTACTAGCTATATCATTACTTCACCTTGGACAACCTATTAAAAACATATTCCCCCTTGGGACGTAAGTACACAGTGACCCCGATGTTGATTTAACAATTTAACAGTCTTGTTTATGGCATCAGTAATCTCCTTAGGCTCTAGCCATGTGTTGCCGAGGCTATGGAAGCCTTTAGGGTTCGCTGACTTCGATCCTATTCCGACAAGGGCATAGTCAAAGTGGAAATTCTCTCCTCCCTTCAGAGAAAGGTACCTCCTACTTTGATGGCCCCGATCTTTCCACTGGGATCACACTCGCTGAGATCCTTCATTTAGGTCTTCTTCTTCATCATCATTTTTTTCCCACTTTGTCTTGGCTTTCCATGCCTAAAATACTCTCATATGCTCTTCAGCCAGATCCGAATGACTTCAGGGCTGATTCTGAGGCCAGAGTGCTATTTAGGACATCTGTCATTCTATGAGTCTGCTGTGTCTCCCCCTTCCCATGTTGGATCCTTCTCTCCCTTTTTTTTTGTTTTATCAGTTAGTATTAGCAGACATTAGTCTTGTTTGTGTGACCCTTTGACTCTTAGATCTATCAGTGTGATCAGTTGTGAACTGAAATTGATCACCTGAACTGGTGAGATGGCATTGGTACATGCCACCTTGATGGGATTGTATTGGAATCCCCTGGCACGTTTCTAACTCCATCATTTGGGGCAAGTCCAATTGAGCATGTCCCTAATTGTACATCTCCTCCCTCTCTTTTTCTCATTCTTATATTTAACCGGGATCACTTTTCAGTTAAGATTTAGACACCTAAGAATAATTGTGCATTAATTACAGAGTTCACAAAAAATACTAAAATGGATAAAGTATTACATTGTACATGAACAGTCAGCACCAGAGCTGATCAAGTCACTATTTCTCATAGTGTCCATTACACTTCCACAGGTTTCTCTTTGGTGCTCAGTTGTCGCCAATCAGGAAAACAAATGATATTTGTCTCTTTGGGACTGGCTTAATTCACTCAGCATGAGGCATTCCAGATTGCTCCATCTTGTTGCAAATGACCGGGTTTCATTGTTTTTGACTGCTGTATAGTATTCCATAGAGTACATGTCCCATAGTTTCTTTATCCAGTCTACTGTTGATGGGCATTTGGGTTGGTTCCAGGTCTTAGCTATTGTGAATTGAGCTGCAATAAACAAGATGCAGATGGCTTTTTGTTTGCCAATTTCATTTCCTTCGGGTAAATTACAAGGAGTGGGATGGCTGGGTTGAATGGTAGGGTTATATTCAGGTTTCTGAGGAATCTCCAGACTGCCATCCATAGTGGCTTAACCAGTTTGCATTCCCACCAACAGTGGGTTAGTGTCCCTTTTTCCCCACATCCTCTCCAGCATCTGTTGTTGGTTGATTTCTGAATGTGGGCCATTCTAACCGGGGTGAGGTGAAACCTCATTGTGGTTTTGATTTGCATTTCCCTGATTGCTAGTGATCTTGAACATTTTTTCATGTGCCTGTTGGCCATTTGGATTTCCTCTTTGGAAAGATGTCTGTTGAGGTCTTTGGCCCATCTCTTAAGTGGATTGTTTGTTTTGATGTTCTGGCGTTTCTTGATTTCTTTGTAGATTCTGGTTATCAACCCTTTATCTGTTGCATAGTTAGCAAATATATTTTCCCATTCTGTCGGCTTCCTATTCACTTTACTCACTGTTTCTTTTGAAGTGCAGAAACTTCTCAGTTTGATGCAATCCCAATAGTTAATTTTGGCTTTGACTGCCTGTGCTCCTGGGGTCTTTTCCAAGAAGTCTTTATCTGTGCCTATATCTTGCAGGGTTTCTCCAATGCTCTCTAATAATTTGATGGTTTCGGGTCATATTTAAGTCTTTAATCCATGTTGAGTGAATTTTTGTGTAAGGTGAAAGGTAGGGATCTTGCTTCATGATTCTGCACGTGGAAATCCAGTTTCCCCAGCACCATTAATTGAATAGACTGTCCTTATTCCAGGGAATTGGTTTTGGATCTTTGATCAAGTATAAGTTGGTTGTAGATGTTTGGATTGATTTCTGGTGTTTCTATTCTGTTCCATTGGTCTATCCATCTGTTTCTGTACCAGTACCATGCTGTTTTGATAACTACTACCCTGTAGTATGTCCTGAAATCTGGTATTGTGATGCCTCTGGCTTTGTTTTTGTTGTACAAGATTGCTTTAGCTATTCGAGGTCTCCTGTGTCTCCATATAAATTTCAGCATCATTTTTTCCAGATCTGAGAAGAATGCCTTTGGTATTTTGATTGGTATTGCATTGAATCTGTAAATTGCTTTTGGGAAAATGGACATTTTGATGATGTTGATTCTTCCAATACATGAGCATGGAAGATTTCTCCATTTTTTGTATCCTCTTCTATTTCTTTCTTTAAGGTTTTGTAATTTTCAACATAGAGGTCTTTAATGTCCTTGGTTAAGTGTATTCCAAGGTATTTGATTGTTTTTGTAGCTATTGAGAATGGGATTGAACTTCAAAGTTATTCCTCAGCCGTGGCATTGTCTGTGTATACAAAGGCTGTTGATTTTTGTGCATTGCTTTTATATCCTGCTACTTTGCCAAACTCTTCTATGAGTTCCAATAGTCTCTTAGTAGAGTTCTTTGGATCCCCTAAATAAAGAATCATATCGTCTGTAAAGAGGGATAGTTTGAGTTTTTCCTTCCCAATTTGTATCCCTTTAATTTCTATTTCTTGCCTAATAGCTCTGGCTAAGACTTCCAGAACTATATTGAAGAGCAGTGGTGAGAGTGGCCATCCCTGTCTGGTACCAGATCTCAGTGGAAATGCTTCCAACTTTTCCCCATTCAATAGGATACTGCCTGTAGGTTTTTCATAAATTGCTTTGATTGTATTGAGGAATGTTCCTTCTATACCCAGTTTGCTTAGGGTTTTCATCATGAAAGGGTGTTGTATTTTATCAAATGCTTTCTCTGCGTCTATTGAGAGAATCATATGGTTTTTCTTCTGCAGTCTGTTAATGTGGTGTATCACGTTGATTGTTTTGCTAACATTGAACCATCCCTGCATACCAGGGATAAATCCCACTTGGTCTGGGTGGATGATCTTTCTAATGTGATGTTGTATTCTATTGGCCAGAATTTTATTGAGGATTTTTGCATCTATGTTCATCAGGGATATTGGTCTGTAATTCTCTTTCTCTGTTGCATCTTTTTCTGGCTTAGGAATTAAGGTGATACTGACTTCATAGAAAGAATTTGGGAGGGTTCCCTCTTTTTCGATTGCCCTGAATAGTTTGAGGAGAATTGGGATTAATTCTTCTTTAAATGTCTGGTAGAACTCAGCAGTGAATCCATCTGGTCCTGGGCTTTTCTTTGTTGGGAGGGCCTTTATTACTGTTTCAATTTCTGTCTCAGTTACGGGTCTGTTTAGGTTTTCTGTGTCTTCCTGGTTCAATTTAGGTAGGTTGTATGTGTCCAGGAATCTATCCATTTCTGATAGATTTTTTTGTTTTCTGGCATACAAGTCTTTGTAGTAATTTCTGATGATTCTTTTTATTTCTGTGGTGTCTGTTGTTACGTTTCCTTTTTCATCTCTGATTGTATAGATTTGGGTCATTTCTCTTCTTTTTTTTGTTAGTTGGGCCAATGGGGTGTCAATTTTGTTTATTTTTTCAAAAAACCAGCTCCTCGTTTGGCTGATTTTTTGTAATGTTTTTTTGTAATTTTTTTTGATTCAATCCTGTTGATTTCTTCTCTGATTTTAATTATTTCTCTTCTCCTACTAGCTTTGGGTCTGGTTTGCTGCAGATTTTCTAGATCCTTGAGATGACTTGAAAGCTCATCTATTTGGTGTCTTTCCAATTGCTTGATGTAGGCACCTATTGATATAAATTTTCCTCTTAACACTGTTTTTGCTGTATCCCACAGGTTTTGGTATGATGTGCTGTTATCCTCATTTACTTCCAGAAAATTTTTGATTTCTCTTTTAGTTTCTTCTATGACCCATTTTTCATTCAGGAGCATGTTATTCAGTCTCCATGTGTTTGCACGTGCTCTAGGGATTCCCGAGTTGCTAATTTCCAACTTCATTCCTTTAGGGTCTGAGAAGCTGCATGGTATGATTCTAGTTCATTTGAATTTGCTGAGACTTGCTTTATGGCCTAGCATGTGGTCAATCCTAGAGAAGGTTCCATGTACTGCTGAGAAGAATGTAAATTCTTTCTGTGTAGGATAAAAAGTTCTGTAGATATCTGTTAGGTCCATTTGAGCTATAGTCGTTTAAATCTACCATCTTCTTGTTGGTCTTCTGTCCTGTTGATCTGTCTATCTCTGAGAGTGGAGTATTGAAGTCCCCCAGTATTGGAGTCTAAGTCTCCCTTTAATTCCCTTAACAAGTCTTTTAAATAAACCTGTGCCCTGTAATTAGGTGCATATACATTGATAATCGTTATATCTTCTTGTTGAATGGATCCCTTAATCATTATATAGTGCCCCTCTTTGTCTCTCCTAGTAGTTTTTGTGGTAAAATTTATGTTATCTGATATTAAGATGGCTACTCCCGCTCTTTTTTCATTTCTGTTGGCATGTCATATCTTTTTCCAGCCTTTCACTTTCAGTCTGTGTGCATCTTTGTTAGAAAGATGTGTTTCTTGTAAGCAGCAAATAGATTAGTTTTGTTCCTTAACCCAATCAGCCAATCGCTGTCTTTTAACTGGATTGTTCAGGCCTTTAACATTTAATGTGAGTATCGATAAGTAGTAACTTTGCCCTATCATTTTTGGGTTTCCTGTGATTTTTTGCTGTGAGGTTTACTTCCTTTACCTTCTTTCATATTGGTGACCGTGTTTCTGTGTTTCTGTGTGTATCACATCTTTAAGCATCTTTTGCAGGGCTGGACGAGTGGCGACGAATTCTTTCAATTTCTGTTTGCTGTGAAAGGTCTTTATTTCACCTTCATTCACGAATGAGAGCTTTGCAGGATATAATATTCTGGGCTGGCAGTTTTTCTCTCTTAGTAGCTGGGCTATATCTCGCCATTCCCTCTTCGCTTGTAAGGTTTCTGATGAGAAGTCTGCTGTGAGTTTAATTGGAGATCCTCTGAGAGTGGTCTGATGTTTCTCTCTTGCACATTTTAAGATCTTTTCTTTATGTTTCACTGTGGTGAGTTTAATTACAATGTGTCGTGGTGAGGATCTCTTTTGGTCATGTTTACTAGGGGTTCTATGAGCTTCCTGTACTAAGATGTCTCTGTCCTTCTCCAAACCTGGGAAATTTTCTGCTAGTATCTCACTAAAAAGGCCTTCTAATCCTTTCTCCCTCTCCATGCCTTCAGGAACTCTTAGAACCTGAATGTTGGGTTTTTTAATAGTATCCTGTAGATTCCTGACAATAATTTTTAGATTTCTAATTTCCTCTTCTTTTCTTTGGTTTGCCTGTTTCCTTTCCTGTCTTCTAAGTCCGATATTCTCTCTTCTGCTTCACCCATTCTGTTTTTAAGGCTCTCTAATGTGTTTGTCATTTGTTCTATTGAATTCTTCATTTCATTATGGATTCTCGTCACTATCACTGTTTCTTTTTCTACTAGTTGTTTCATTTCATTTTGATTCCTCCTTAATATTTCATTTTCATGAGAGAGATTTTCTATCTTGTCCATTAAGGATTTCTGTAGTTCAAGAATTTGTTTTTGAGAACTTCTTAATGTTCTTATCAATTTTTTGAGATCCGCTTCTTGCATTTCCTCTATCTCTTCATCTTCATAATCTTGCATTGGGGTGTCTTGTTCATTTGGAGGCATCATAGTGTCTTCCTTGCCCTTGTTACCTCGGCTTCTACGTTTGTTGTTTGGCATGTTGGAGATAATTTATGGTTTTTGCTTTTTGCTCTGGTGTTTTTTTCTCATTATACTATGCCTCTAAGTGGGCTGTCTGCTTTGATGTATCCTTAGGGGCTGTGATGGGTGTGGCCAGAGAGCTCTGCTTGATTCTTCAGGTTTAAGGCTGTGCAAAAGGTGACGCACCCAGATTGTTCACTCCCTTGCTCCTTGCTAGATCGCTCTCTCTCTCTCTCTCTCTCTCTCTCTCTTTTTTTTTTTTTTTGACTCAGTTGGGAAGTAATTCGGCACCGGTGAGTGGAATTGAGGGTAGTTGAAATCTGGCCTCTGTGAGTATTTGTTTGATCTACCCCTGGGACCACACAAAGAGTTTATGCAGCCCTCAATGTGTTCTCAAGTTTCACCAAAGTTCCAAAGTTACTGAGTTTGTGGTGGCGCTTTAGATATGTAAAATGGCGCCTGCTCTTTGTTTTGCTCAGTGAGTGAATAGAGAGGCCTCTGCTTTTCCCCCCAATGTCTCGGGTTTCTGATGCCTTTGTCTTACTTTCCGTTCATTCCCACGCTGGTGAGATTCTGTGGCTCGTCTCCCGCGGTTGGGTTTCCACGCGGTGGGCTCCCTGTAGGTCCTCTGTGTCACATCCACTAGATCCGGAAGCGTTTCCTCTGCAGTTTTTTTCTTGAGTCTTTTCCTGAGGCTACAGTAATTCCACTTTTATGAAACTTTATTTTCCCAAACTGCAGTGCACGTCCTCACTATCCGCCATCTTGGCTCTGCTCCCTCTCCCCTTCCCATTTCACAGGGAAGATCTCAGTTCTGAACCTCACTGAAATATCCAGGATCAGCACTGGGTCTGATTGCAGGCCTTGACCTTCCCCTTGTCTCTGCTGTCCCATCAGTCAGGCTCTGCAGGCTGCTCACTGTGTGGGAAGAGCCAGCCCATACCCTGACCCCATGGAGGGCAACATGAGCAGGTCAGAGGCCAGGTGCCAGGTGCACTGCACAGTCTCATGTTCTCTCATGCAGAAATCAGGAGTGAAGGCAGCCTTGTCTGTGTTTGCTAAACCCAGATAGGTGAAGAGATGATGCACATTAAGTGAAATTGCTCTTCTTACCCCGTATAAATGTGACTGCTCTCAGGTTGTGCCTGGTGCTTCAGGTTCTCTGCCGATTCTGAACTTCAGAGCATTTTGGCAGTAACTGCAGTGTCACTGTAGGTGTTACTGTGGAACAGTCAGCATAAGTTTCCTGCTTGGCCTTCATCCTGTGAATTTAATTGAAAATGTAAACCTATGCTTTGAAATCTAGTGCTTTCTCTAACACTGCCCTTCATTATGGAGGCCATAGTTTAGAAGTGACCTTAGCTTCTAGTACACAATTCAAAATGCTTTGTAGTCACCTTAATCACTGAAATATTAATCTTAGAATTGTCTTCCCCATTAATACATAGTTCCTCGCACACACAGGCTTTTGAAACAAACATTTTTTTTTCTCCCAGATGCAATGATATCTCAATAGAATTTACTATTTGTAAGTTTGTCGATATTTCCTCTGGAATATTGCTGTAATTTTCAAGCCAGAGATTCTAAACTATTTGAAAAGCTCTCATGTAGCTCCAAGATGTCCTAGCAATGGCTATTTGTTCATTTTTGCTTTGCATTAATTAACTGACCAAACTGTCTGAGTGCTGGAATGTGTCTGGGCACACACTCAGGTTGGACATTTTTATTTGTACAGATTCCACAGGGAAGGCTCCTGGGATGGACAGATCAGCCTGAGTCCCAGTACACGCTCTGAGGGTACCCATGGGGAGTTCTTCGTGTCTCATGAGGCCTTAGTTGCTGCTGCACCCACTGCTGTCTTCACGCATGGATCTGCTGCTTCCAGACTGTCTCTGTCATGCACATGTGCACCAGGAGGCCAGACCAGTGACCCCACTGCCCATGCTGCCTGACCAGTCCCTCCACTGCCCACCCTGCCTGCATTTCTGAAGTCCCAGGATGCACCACATCATCCATGCATCCTTCCAACCTGTGCTGGCCTCCTCTGCGGCAGGTTACCTGTCCCTGGTATGGAGTGTCAGAGACGGGAATGGCTTGTGTGTGGTAACTCTTGTCTCTTGCTGAGAAATGATGCCGGGGGTTATTTCAGATGCAGCTGGGATCCTGGTGCAGCTGCCCCACCAGAGGGAGTCCATGGCTAGTGAGCATCAGAGCATCCCCAGGTCAGGAAGCCAGGAGTGTGCTTGTCCAACCCTGAAGAACATTAAGAATAGAAATTAAGCAGAAGATTGTAGTGGAATGAGAAGGCCATGCCAAGGTGGCCACTGGCAAGCGAGCATCAGTTACTCAGGAATGGCTTTGAAACCCACCTGGCAACAGAGCCTGCCTGGCAACAGGTTGTGATTGGATGGCTTTGGAAACTGCCTGGCAACAGGCTGTGATTGGATGGATTTGAAACTGCCTGGCGACAGACTGTGATTGGTTGGGGCATAGACCGCCCCTTGACCAGATTGGCTGGTCTTGGCTATATAAGCTGTTGTACCAACTGTAATAAACGAGTGTGCGGGATGCTCACCTCAATCCTGCTTTCACCTGACTCCTGGAGTCTGTGTGTTGACTCCGCACCTCTTGCCCCCACCATGCTGCGCCTCTCAGAAACGAACCCACTGCAACATTGTTGAGAAATCAACTGCAACAGAAGATCCCTTACTATTTGAGAGAAATAGTTGAATACAGATGCAACCAGAGGAAATCTGAAGTATAAATGAAGTTCTTGGGGAAAAAATGAAATGGGGATACAAAGGTAATGTTGAAAATAATTAAATTTTTTCTGTCAGTGGAAATATACTTTCAAATCCCATCTGAATAGATTACTGGTTTTTGAGTGGGAGTAACTGAATGCAAGTGATATTCCAGTAAAATCTCGACCTTGAAGAAAACTCCTTTGGGCATCTAGACTGAAAGAAGTGACATATAGAAAGGTGTACATTAGAGGACACTGGTTTGGAAGCAGAGAACCTCAGACTCAAACTGTTTGCAGTGGGGACCTGGGCTGGGATTATTCCAGATTATTCACTCCACATGTGAAAGAATTCAAAGTGGAGACAAAAAGTGCATAGAAATGCAGGATTCATGTAAAGCACAGGAAAAGTGCACTTCGAAGAGCTAAGTCAGGCCAGCTCAAGAGAGAGTGAACACACAGACAAAATAGAAAAAAGGCTTCAACACTGCAGAAACCTCAACAAGGCTCAGACCACACTTTTATGCTATTGCTAAGTGTGGGAGCTGGTGTCTGGTGTAGGACTTAATTGAATTTAAAATTATCAGATTGTCATGGCATCAGGTGCTTGATGGGAATGGGAGTGCTGCCCATGGTAAATTTAAAATAATGGCATTATAATGACCTAAAGGTATCATGGGGATGTACCCTGCAGCTGTATTCCATATTTGCAGTTAGCACTGGTTGTACATTTGCTGCGTTGAGGAACTTGTGTGGGTTTTGTGTTTCCTTTTGCTACCTGGAAGTGTGTGGGCTTAGTGGTGCATGGGAAGTAGGGGTGAATGCTGCACATAAAGAGAGTATTGAGTTGTGGGCTGGCCCGGGCTGGCCTGCAGGGGTGAGCTGCAGCTGCTGTCAACTCGCAATTCCCCCAATAGTGCTGTCCCTCGATGCATTGGGCCAGAGCAGTCATGTAGTGGCTGGCACTGCTGCATGTGTTGGCTTGAGCTGCCCAGTAGTGGCTCATAGTGCCACATGAGTTGACTCCTCCCCTCACTACTTCCCTTCCCACATCAGAACCAGGCACTCAGATATGGGTTGTGGGAATCCCATGTGCTGACTTAACTGCCACATCCAGCTCCTGCCCCAGATAGGTTTTGATGAGGGAGGATCATGGTAGTATTCTCTAGGGTGACTGTTTTATAATTCTTTGTGTTCTACTCTGGCACGGATGCTTCCCCTAATGAGTTTTATTCAACAAACAAACATGAAAAGCTACTGGTACTGGGTGACTGTAATTTCACATAAAAGACTCCAACATAACACATTAAATGGAACATATTAGCTATAGAACAGGCTCTAAAGTATATGTAACATAGGTCTGGATCTATATCATTATAAAGCTAAGCGATGATGAATGAGGGTATTTGATGGAGGGCTGCTGTGCACAGAGGGCTCCTGGTGAGGATGGACGTGGCTGCTGTTGTGTTTCCTCCTGTGTTGTTCAAGCTTCCAATGGCTTGGGAAGCTCTGGTTCCTCTGAGTCCCAGGACTTCACATTGCAAACTTCCAAGGAGTTAGAAAGATCAGTATCCTAGATACAGAAGCAAGAATCACCAAGTATAGCAGAGAGGAGGCAGGAGGGCTATACTGGGCTAGGTATTCAGATTGAGAGCTCCCCATGGCCCTGGAAGGTGACTTTGAACCCTGACTTGTTCAGTGCTGTCCATCAGCAGAGAGAAGAGAGCTGTCCTATACGAATGAGTCCCCCTAGGCACTCACCTGGGCTGCCTTCAGGGGATGGCCCCCTTCAGCAGTGAACTTGTATCACAAGAAAGTGGAGGTCTCTGGTCCTAGGGGGAGAAGCCAAGGCCCACTGGGCCCTCAGAGGAGCAGGAGGTCTGAGGACAGAAGGCAGAGTGCTGCCCCTGCCCACCCCCTGCTTATCCCATGCAATCTCTCATGGAACTGATTGACTATGGAAAACTTGCCAGAGCTCTTTGGTTTTCTCTTCTCATCTGTAAAGTTGTGTCTCTCTGCCCCATAAAACTGATCTTTGTATGTTTTGTTGAAAAATAATTGTGTTGTTGTATTTAAGACATTGAAGTATATTTCAGCACCACCAGAGTTATGGAAGACACTTATTTTTTTTAAAAAAATTTAAGTCATACAAGATGCATGTATCTCATATATACAGACTTAGAAATATAATGATAATTCCCACTCTTCCCTCCCTCCCGTCAACACACCAACCATTCTTCGTTCTCCCTCTCCCATTCCCACTGTTAATTTTTACAAAGATCTATTTTCAGTTCACTTAATGGTCGTAAATTTAACTCTACACTAAGTAAAAGAGTTCAACAAATAATATGAAGAAAAAGACATTGTTCCTCAACGGAAGAGACGAGGGCTATAAACAACCATTATAAACAACCATTATACTTAGTGAAAAACCAGCCCCAAATATGTTTTTCTTGATCCAAAATAACTACTTAATACCTATAATGCAGTCAACTGAAGTGAAATGGACAATTTGAGACACTTCTTTTTAAAGAGTAAAGAAGCCAGAAGTATTTACGTTACTTAAATATAGAATTAGGAAACAAATGAAGGAAACATAACTGAACTGTGGTCCTGGTATAATTCACTCAAAGGAACATTGCAGTGAATTGCCATCAAGTGATATGAGTGAATTTGATGGATAGAGAGAGAAACCTTAATCATATCAAAAGTAAAAAAAAGACCTATACATACAAAACTCCCTTGATCCTCAAAAGAAAGGTGCCATGAAATGACCCCCATCCTTCCAGGGGCTGAGGGGAGCCCAGGTCTTGGGCAAATGCCAGTAGTGCTTGTATTCTGTCATCTCCCCCAGGTCATGTCAGGAGCCATTCAGTGCCCACAGAGCTGCAAAGCTCAGCCAGGATCTGGGGACCTCTCTGTGCCTCATGCTCTTCCCAAGAGGCCAGAGATAGGGGAGGTCAGTTGTATCCTCCCATGTCTCACAAACTCCAGTGATTTACTGGGTCAGGTCCCACTGGTTGTGAGGTTGGGCAGGTGAGGCATCGGCTGCAGGGTGAGATGTCTGCAAACTCTGCCTTCACTCTGCACACACACCTCTAGGAATGGCTCCAATGCTGTCACACAGTTGCTGATCCTACCAGAACCTTCAGACTCTCCTAAGGGTTACTGGAGGGCTCAACCGAGCAGGCCTAGGGACATACACAGAATGGGGATTTAGCCTTGGCACCTTCCCAAGGTACATACCTCTCTTGCCTGCCCAGATCCTGTACAACCACTTTTCTTCTCTTGCTGGTTTAGGCAAGATGGTTACCTTTCCAGTTTGGGGTTCCATTTCCTTGGCTTGCATGATGTGCTTTAAAGCACATGAAGCAATGGAGTCCATGTGGACTTCTCACCACTACCCCTATCTGCCTGCTCCTCACATTCCCTCTCCCTCCTCTGGGTCAAGGTTTTCTATGTCCTGCATGCTCTTTGGTAATTCACTTGGAGGGAACATGTGGACCTCTGGAATGAAAACAGCAAGCATTCTTTCCATGCTGCAAATGTTGCAGTGCAGAATAAGCCCTGTTTGGGGGGCACCAAAGCCACCATCACACTCCCTGGGTTCCTCTCTCCTGAGCTTGGTGGGGCCCAGCTTACCTGCTCCTGCTACAGCTCCTGCATGGGCCAGTTAGGTTGCTCAGCATGATGTCACAGTGCAGCTTGAGGGTCAGGAGTGAGGGCGGCCCATCAAGTGAGAGAGGAGGGCTGCAGAGAGGTTGCATCAGCATCCCCAGTGCAAGTGTATCCACTGCCTCAGTGAGACCAGTCCTTCAGGATGAGAATCACCTGTGGCATGGAAAGGGAATGAAGAGGAAGCAAGAACAGGAGCTTAGAAGGAGAAAGAAAATGGGTCAAGAGGAATTCAGTTCCCTGCAAATCTTCACTTCCTTCTGTTTGCACATTGCCATGTTGCACTCTGAGTGCAGGAGCAGTGGCTGTGATGGGGAGGTCTTGGGAGTGAGAGGGAATGGAAAGTTGGACTTGAGGTGCAGGCTCAGGCTGTCATTTTTGAATAGTATCTTGAGTCTAGTCTCAATGGCTAATAGATCTGCACTTGAATCTCCCCCACAGAGGAAAAGGCTTAGGCCATGTTAAATATGCACAAACATATTTTCATATATAAAAAAGGATGACAAAAATAAACAACATTTCTGTGTCTGACAAGGAAAGGCAACCTTGACAAGAGATGTGTCCTCCTCACCTGGCCGTTCACTTTGAATCTCTTCCACCAGGTCCTCAGGAACAACTAGGAGAACACAGGGTAACTGTCAGTGAATTGATCTTGTGGAAGAGTTAGGCAGGGAGTCTTTTTGCTGTGGACATGGGACTAGGTTGTATGGAGGTGGTCAGTGAACAGTCACAGACTCAGGCACTGCCGGGCCATCCTCCTCAGTGTAGTCAAGAAGCCCCAGGAGAGGATCAGGGAAGCGGTGAGAAACGGAGTCTTGGCCTTCTTGCTACAGGCAACCAAACAATATGAAAGAACCAGTGTAGAAGTTGGTGAATGCTCTGCACTGTGTGACACAATGAGGGCATCTCTCCCTGCTGGCTGCCCATGCTGCAGGCAGGGAAAGCCTGCTTTTCTCCTGACCTGTCCCAATATCATTCAGCTTGTGTGGATCTACATAAACTGCTACCACGTTTACTATCAATTCCATTGGGCATTTAGTTGTTACAGTGTGTATGATATGTAACATTGACTGTTCTGTAATTTGTTAGTAGATTTCAGGGACATTAATTATAATGACATACCATGTGCCTATCACCACCATATGCACCAACAGTTTGCATTGCACCCAACACAAATTCTGAATTACAACACAAACTTCCCTCTCCTTCCATTCTGGGGTAGTCTCTACTTCCCCTTTCTTTGAATTTGTCTGTTGTAGATACTGCATTGTAAGTGACTGCTGTATTTCAGTAAGCATGTTTTACTGTGTCCATCTGTGTTGTATTCTGAATAAAAATTCAACTCATGCTTCTGTCTTCATAGCATCTCTTGTATGTGTATATTACATGTACACTATCCATTCATGGAGATAGTGAGGAAAGCCAGGAAGCCCCTTCATGGTTGCCAGGGCTCAAGATTGAAGCAAGTGGAACTGGACTGGTGGAGGGATTTGTTTTCCTTTGGGTGACAATGTGCTTCTTAAAGTCTTGGTGTTGTCTGCACACCTGGGTGGATATAAAAAACTACTGTCATTGCATGGGGAAACAGGTGACTTTAGAGGAAACTCATTTCTATGTCCATAAAATAAAAAGTTATCAATGCTGCAAGTTTCACTTGGACATAAAAAGATTGTGAATGTCATCACTATCATCCTCACAAGGACAACTGAACAAACTGGAAGTGACCACCATGCAGTTTCAACTTCCAGAAGGCAAATGCTGAGAACTGCAGCTGAAATCAGCTAAAGCAGAAGACAGTGGAACCTGTCACTGGTAGGAATATTCAAATGGGAATTTGGATGGATTGCCAAGGCTGAGTTTACATTAGCTTCAGAGCAAAAAAACCATGACATTCCAGTCTAAGATGGGTCACTATATTTTCATAGGGTTAGTGCCCATGGTGAAGGGTAGAGGAAAATCTCCTGGGTCCAGGGTAGAGGGAAAATATCCATTTGTAATTACTGAGCATGGAGTGGGGGCAGGGAGAAGTAGCCAGATTAACATACTCCCAGGGTGATCCTCATCACCAAGTTACGACCCTCATGGGAAACTGCCAGAGCCTTCCATGACCTGGATGAGGCGGTGGACAACTCCAGTCCCTTCTGGCTTTGCTGTCTTAGGAGAAAGAGTACACAAAGTGATAACTCTAAAGGTGAGCGTCCAGGGACTCAGGTGGACAGAAACTGAAGTGAATCACAAGATTCTAGAATGCTTTCATTTCCCCCACCTTGTACCACAGAATGATGGGGTTTCAATGTAATAATAGAAAACACAGCTGAGAGAGCAGCGAGGAGGCTCTGTGTGGGAAGTGGTGAGGAAAACCCTGAGATCCTGGGGACAGTGATTCAGCAAGGAAAGTGCAGGAACTTGGAGCTTCAGGCACTGTAGGTGCAGCAAACATTAATGACCATCTCCCAGCAAGATGTGCATAAAGTCCCACACCAAGGAGCAGGCATTTAGCTCTGTAGCTAAGTCTCTGGTGAAGATACCAAAGCCACATCAGAGCCTCTGGGTTCCAGCCCCTGATTCTATCTCCTACCCATTTCCTACTAATACAGACTCTTGGAAGTGGCAGAGATGGCTCAACTTGTTGGGTCCCTGACGCCAGTGTTGGAAACCTGGATTGAAGGGTGTTTTGAAAATTCACAAATATTGAAATCTAAGCACCACAATCCACAAATAAATGAGTCAGAGAAGGAACCTCAGTGGTGATTTCACAGCCAAACAGTTATATGGCAGGGACACATCAGCTTCTGGGCTTGCTGGTGGTGATGACAGCAAGGAGCTTCACTGACTGCATTTTCTCAGCAGTCACTGTCACTGTGTGTTGTATCTGACTCAGTGCACTGCTCTGAGGTCTGATTCCCTGAGAAGCCCAAGAGCTCAGTCCCTTCCTCCCTTGCTGTCTCCCTTGCCTGCCTTTTGCTGTCATGTGGGGCTCCGTGTGCAGCTGGGGGCCGCCTGCCTGTGCTCTCCTCTTCCTCTCATAACCTGGTACCTTCCCTGGACCCCTCCTGGTCTTTCTGAGGGTCACCTCCACGTAGGGGCTATGACAACGTTTCCTTGCTAAGCTTTTGTAGGGGCAGTTTATAAATATGAGAGGTCTTCAAACGGATCATGGAAATACATATTATAAACAACCATGTATGGATTCCACATTTTTTCCACTGAAATAAGCTCGTTTTTACTTTTTTTTTCTAGAAATGTTTTGAAGTATTCTCACCAAGTTTCCCATTTTATGGCAAGCTATGTGCATGCTATTATTAGTGAATTGCCTATGCTATAATTTCTGAGCAACCCATGGTTCCCTTTTAGTTTTCATCATCACTAAAACAAGCATGGCCATCCTCAGGTGGTTTCAGTCAGACATCCGTGGGCAGAGAACCTGCTCTCGTATCTCCTAGGTTCTTAGCAGGCTCCTCGTCTACAGCAGGGAAGCAAAGGAACAACCAGCGCTGATGCCCAGGGCACGCACACCCACACGTCACTGAGTGTCTGTGGCCGCGAGGACCTTCACGGGACCCACCACAGACGGTTGCCAGAGCGCGATGCGGTCGGTTTTTAGACCAGGAACCACAGGCGTTACGGCAGCAGAAGGCAGGGAATCGAGGAGTGCTAAGACCGAAGCATTGGCTGGAGCCGGGACTCCTCCCAGAGGCCTCGGGTTCTGGCTCTGTGCGGGCAAAAACTGTGTCCAGGGAAGGGGAGTGCGTGCGCTGCCATCACATGGAAACAGAAAGGACAAAAGGTCCCCTGGCTTTGACCATCCCGGGCTCAGCATTGCCCGGCATTTAAGGGAGAACCGCGGGCTCCTGTGCAGGGAAGCAGCAGACACCGTCCTTCCAACGCTCCCCTCCCCACCCACCCGGCGCGTGGTCAAAGAGCTGATCCAGGCCTGGAGGGCCCCAGTTCTGCTTGAGTGCGCCAATAAATTCATGGCTAAAGGGACCGATGGTGACACCTGCAGCCCATATGAGCACTGGATCAGGGCCCAGCTACTCCACTTCCAATCCAGCTCCCTGCTAATGCACCTGGGAAAGCTCAAAAGATGGCACATGCACTTAGACCTCTGCACCCACATGGGAGACATGAAAGAAGCTCCTGGCTCCTGGCTTCCGCCAGAGTTATGGCCATTTATTTGCATTTCAAATAAATCTTTAAAAGAAAAATTTGTGGCGATAACCAAGGATTTTCTTTGCTGGGTGGGACACTTAAGACTTTTTATTGCTGGGGAACTTTCTTAAAGTTTTTCTTTTAATAAAGCTCAAGAGTTGCTACAAATGGAATTTTGCATGACCCTGCTGAGCTGCCTGGAGCCCCTGCATCACCTCAGTCAGCAGACCCCGCCTCTGTCTGCCTCACGTCGCCCAGTACGTCAACTCACGTGAGGCTTGTGTCTTTCAGTATTTGAAATTATATATTAATATTTATTAGAAAGGCAGAGACAGAGGAGCATCGGCGACCCCAGAACCATAGAGAGGAGTGCGGATGGGCCTAGGTCAGGCGTGGTCTGGGTCTACACCACTGACCTTGGCGCTGCTGTCGGGCGCCTCCTGGCCGACGCTTCTATTTTTTCCCCCTCCAGAGCTCGGGATTTGGAGACAGCTGAGCCCCGATCACAACGCCCCGGGAGCAGTTCCAGGAGCCTGGCAGCGCCCACAGGATCGCGCTGTCCATACCAGAGATTGAGCACCGCACCTGCTTACCGGATATTAGACTCGTGCTGAGGCTGCAGATCCCACCTTCTGGCTCCCGGGTTGTGCAGAGACCCTAGGAGCCGGGCGCTCTGAAAGGGAGAGGCTGTCCCACACCCGGACGCGAACCCTCCTGGGACACCGGCATTTCCAAGTCCTGCCCCGGGGGAGGCAGCGGCCAGGCTCCATGTTAGGGAGACTAGGGCCTTTAATGGGGGCTTCCGCGTGTTTCCGAGTCTGCGCCCGCTTTTGTGCATGGCTGGGTCCGACCTGGAAGCACATGCGGCGGCCCCAGGTTCTGCCGCAGCTGCGCAGTCCTGTGGATGGAGTTGGCTTCCACTGTCCCTGAGTCCGGCTCCCTGCGCCCCAGGGGTGGGGCAGGGGGCCGCGACGTGGACACACGGGTGTCATCGGCCGCCTGCAAGCGGGAAGCGGGGCCTCACCCGGGACCCCTCCCGAAGTTCGCACGTGGCCCGGCCGGGTGGTGCGGGGGTCCCGGGAGTGGACGGATGCCCTCTGCTCACCTGAGAAAGGGGCCGGGAGACGCGCGAAGCCTTGATAAGGAGACAGAGGGTCAACCCCGTGTCCCGCGGCGCCATCGCTCTGCTGAGATCTCCGCAGGCGCAGCAGGTGCATGGACCTGGAGCCGAATGCACGCGGGGCAGCTGGCGTGGGGCGCGTGTGTGCACCCGCATGCGCAGATAATAATGAAAATAATTATGTGATAATGAAAATCCAGATGCACAGTTACGTTGAAGGGAGTTATTCCAGTGTCTATGAATACTGCAGGCTGCAGAGGTTCCAGACACGGATCTGCGCTAGGCGCACAGGTAAGCGCGGTCGGCATCCTGGTTGGTCTCTGTCACTGCTGCTGAATCTGCTGTGACGGAAACGCGGACACCTGCCCGCCCTACAAAGGCGCCCACATTACGGCCCACGGTGGCACAGGAATTCTGGCCGCAGGAACATAGGGATCCGCGGGAGCCCGGGCAGCTGGGGTGTGTGCAAAAGCGGCCAGGGCGCGACTGCTGCGGCGAGTCGAGGGGGCAAGGCTGCGCCCTGTCCTTCCGAGGCCCCATCGGCTGCCCGGGGGAACGCCGCCCTTCACACGTGGCCAGGTAGCGCAGGTGGAAAGGAGCCAGCAGGACTCGGGTAAGTCCGGGCTCTGATCGGCGGGCGCTGCGCCCCCGCCGACCTGCGATCCACAGAGGCCGGGCGACTTCCACGCTGGGTGCAGGGCGCCACCTGGCGGCCGCTTTTATATCCCGCAGGAGCGACCCGGAGGCCGGTCCTGAAGGTGCCAGAAGGGTCAAGGGTCGGGACGGGGCTGGGGGCGGCTGGGGCTGGGTACCTGTTGGAGGGTTAGAGCTGACACTCATTTGTTGGGTGCAGGATAGGGTGTCATCTGGGTAATGGAGTCCTGAGGTTCAAAGTAAAGGAACCCTGAGTGTCCTGATGGTGACCAATCAGGAATTTTCATCTTTGTTCTCTGTGCTTGTCCCCTCTCACAAGTGTGAAATGACCAATTTGCCCTTTGCCTGAGCTGGGGCATCCTCTTCTCCAGAATTACAGAGAAGCTCAGAAGTCGCTCAGCTCGGGGCTGAGTTCAGTGCGGACACCCCGTGTCTGTGCATCAAGCATCACCTCTCCCCCCAAAAAACCCACCTTCTACCCAGGCTAGGACCCTCCCCCTCCCCACCCTTGCCTGCCTGCCCTTCCTCCCCTGCGTCACCAGTGGCCCCCTCACACAGGGTCAGTCCTGGTTTCCAGTATCTTACACCTTATCTACAACCCCCACCCCACAGAGCAACCCCAGGAGCCCTTAGGCTGATACCTGTGCTTGCTCCCCTCTAGTGAGGGGCAGAGGCACAGGTGAGCAGCTTTGTGTTGTTTGAATGTCCCCAGGGCCCCTGTGGGTCCCTGCACAAATATCTGGGTGGTTGATGAGGAACAGAAAGGATCTCCTAACCCACCCACCCCCAGCGCACCCTCCTCTCTGCACTCCACCCCCAGCGCTGTGTCTGATTGATGATCGGTTCTCAGCACCTCCTCCACTCCACCCAGCTCAGCCCAGGGGAGTACCCACCACCTCTGTCCTTGCACAGGGTTATCCTGTGTCAGATGCTGGCCCTGAGAACCTGGGTCCTTATGGAACCCCTGACAGTCACTCGGCCAAAGGAAAAATTCTAATTTCCCCTCTGCGACATCTTTCCCACTGTGGTTTCATCCTCCAGAGCCCGCGGGTAACGCTTGCCACCCTCCCCCATCCCTCCTCACGTTCCATCAAGGTCAAGACCTTCAACGATCATGACATTGTGTCCCACACTGCATTTCACAGTTGCTGGCCTGGCTTGAGCACCACCAAAGCTTCCTGGTTCCTGGCTGTCTTTTAATAGCCTTCGTTCTTTGATTGGTTGGTGCCCTCGCTCGCTGTCCAATCAGTTTGTCTCCCAGGAGTCCCCGCCCCACTACTAGGGCTAGAAAAGGGGCTCCGCTCTCTCGGCCATTTTCTCCGCGAGGCCCGGCTTTCCGCTATTCTGCCCGCGGTTGTGCGGTTACCTGACGGGTGTCCAGGGCTCCAGCCCGGATCCCCGGACAAGACGGCGAGTGGCAGCGGGGGATGCAGGCAGGAAGGGCGGGCCTGCGGGTCGTGCGCCAGGTGAGAGCGCGTGTTCGGCCCGGCCGAGAACTTTCCCGCATCCGCGCAGCGCCGTCCTCGCCGGCTCCTCAGGCCTGGCGAGTCCTGGTGTCCACGGCCGGAGCGGCGCTGTCGGGGCCCTGACCCCATCCCGGAGCGGGCAGCCGGGAAGGGAGAGCCGGGAAGGCAGAGCGAGGACTCCGGGCATGCGTGCGTCTTGCCGGCGTCCTCATGGCTCCTCTCTGAACAGCCCCCGCCGAGCAGGGCTCCTGCGGAGATGACACCTGGTGGCCTCTGCCTCTGAGAAGAGAGGCTGAGCGGCCGCGCGGCCCCTCGTGGCCCCGGGGTCCGGGCGGTCCTCGCAGGGCGTGCACACTGAGGGTGTCTGGTGTGGTCAGGTAGACACCCGAGGAAGCGCCTACATGGCGGGGGGGGGGGCGTCCCCTGCTTGGTCTCGCTCTTCTGAATGGGGGTTAGGATGCCCGACTTCCAGGGCTCTCCTTGGGGTGTGTCTGGTGTTATTACCAGGCTTAGGGTTGTGCTTCCTACAAGTTTTCACTTCAGGATAACAAATCTGGGCTGCCCTCCCCTCTCTCTGGTGGTCAAATTCTTTTTTTTTTTTTTGTGGTGCCTCCCATGGTGCACATAGTCAGGAAGCTGGGACTCAGACCCAGGCACTGTGATGTGGGATGTGGTTAGCTTAACTAACAGCTGTGCCAAACTGTTGTTGTTGTAAGACCGGGAATGAAGCTGCTGTCGAATTTCTTTATCATGAGCAGAAGCTAGAAGCCTAAGATTCCATGACATGTTCAGAAACTAACACACACGTGAAGTACTTTAATCTGTCACAAATCTTATCCCCACAGGAGCTCAACCGCTTCAAGATGCCTTTTTCACTGTTTTTGTTGTTGTTGTTTTAACTTTTATTTAATGAATATCAATTTCCAAAGTACAGCTTATGGATTACAATCGCTTCCCCTCCCCCATAACTTCCCTCCCACCCGCAACCCTCCCCTTTCCCGCTCCCTCTCCCCTTCCATTCACATCAATTCATTTTCAATTCTCTTTATATACAGAAGATCAATTTAGTGTATATTAAGTAAAGATTTCAACAGTTTGCACTCACACAGAAACACAAAGTGAAACACACTGTTGGAGTACTAGTTACAGCATTAAATCACAATATACAGCACATTAAGGACAGAGATCCCACAAGAAGAGCGAATGCACAGTGACTCCTGTTTTTGACCCAACAAATTGACACTCTAGTTTATGATGCCCGTAACCACCCTAGGCTCCCGTCATGCATTGCCAAGGCTATGGAAGCCTTCAGAGTTGGCCGTCTCTGATCATATTTAGACAAGGTCATAGTCAAAGTGGAAGTTCTCTCCTCCCTTCAGAGAAAGGCACCTCCCTCTTTTTTTTTTAAGGGAAAGGGTTTATTGGGGAACACCCAAAAGACCAGAAAGCTGATTCCAGCCAAGACTGGGAGAAAAGTCACTCATCTTTTGTAGGTAGAGGGGTTTGTCAGTAGAGAAATTTTGAACAATTATACAGCATTAAGTGGGGAAGAGGACCATCAATACACACAGGTTGGGAGTAGAGCCATTGGTGGTAGAGTAGAGGTTATGATTACAAAGGAATGAGGCCCAAGTACGCTAGACAGGGTATAGAACGAAGGACAGAGTCATCATTAGAGGAGCTAAGAAAGGTGCTGTCTAAGCTACAATTAAGTTTTCTGATTGAGAGGCAAATAGAACCTGACAGAAGGGGCTTGATAATAATCTGGTGGGCTTTAGGCCTTGTAAGTTAAGAGGCCCAGACCTATCTATCTCTTCACATGGGGTATATCCTAAGGGAGATGTGAACCTCCTGGGGGAAGGCACTCTGTTGACTTTCATTATTTAGCTGACCTGGGAGGAGAGCTGGCCAGGTAAAGGCAGGTGGCATCTCTAACAAGAAATTTATAGTTCTGCCTGCAATGTTGCTGACCCTACTTGGCCATCCCCTCAGCTGCGGTGGTCATTTTGGAAGTTGGGCTGAGTGAAGGGCTTTTCAGCTTAGAGCCAATAAGATCTATGGCTCTGACCTAGGCATTCTTCGACTCCAGGGCAGGTCCATTTCTAGTGATCCACCTCTTGGCAGAGCTGCCAGGGCTCTTCACTAGCTGACTTCTGCTGAAGCCCAGGCTTACCACATTGAAAGCCACTGCAGAGACTGGCCTGTTGGGTCTCCTTGAGGGCAGATCACTGTACAGATCAGCCATTAATAGGCCTGCCACCTATTGCTTCTGATGCCTAGCTTTCTTTTCCTCCTGGTTTGTGTTAAAGCATACCAGAGGATGCAAGTCAAGGGAGTGCCCAAGTCCTATCTCTAATCTTCGGTGGCCTAAACTACAAGTCCATAGTCACAGGCATGTTCTGTAGTAGTTTCTCTAGGGTAAACAATGCCCATGAGGAAAATTATATTCTCACTTTAAAACTTTCTTTCCCTTTGTTCTGAAAGGGAGGTTTTTTCTACTTACTGTTTACTTCGCTGAAATCTAGCTATGAGATTATTATTTAAGCTCTTATTTTGGCTATGCTATTACAGAAAAATGTTAGCCATCTCTTTTATAAGGTCTAAAGATTAAATTGTGCATCCTACAGATTCCGTCATAATAGAATTAGTTTCCTACCTTGAAGAGAATAGAGAAATGAAAGAACAAGTTGGGCTTAGAATAGAGAAATGAGGGAGCAAGTCCTAGATCGCTTGCTGACAATAGCAATATCACATGAAAACCTAGCAAACAGTTTCAACCATTAGATAACAACTTAAGAAAACATTTACCAGAAGGTCCAATGCCTTCTATAAATTTTACGAATCATATATCTGGAAACACCTCTTAAATATCTAACATGGTGTAGTTTGTTTAACCAGTAAACTTAAGTACAACCATATAAAATGTTTTTAGTTTCTTTCTACTGACAAATTTAAAACATGATGCAGAGATTCAGGTTACATGAATTAAAACATATCTTTGATTAATTTTAGCAGCTTAAATTTATGGACAATCTTATCTATAAGCCAATTAAAATCAAACTATTAATAAAATTTTCCCATGTGGACATACAACATGTACACACATATAACCTAACATAATAGACTAATATAACAATTTTAATAATAGCTTTTAAAGTCTTGAAGCTCTTTTTGTAAATTGCCAATTGATTGGCAGCCATTTGGGGAGTGAACCAGCAGATGGAAGATCTCTCTAACTGCTGTACAAATAAATAAAAATCTTTAAAACAACAACAAGAGAGTGGCAAGATGTCAGAATAGGAAGGGAACACACTGATAGTCCGGGAAGAGACAGTTTAATAAAAGTGGAGATTCTGCAGGTTCAAGGAAGAGTAGGGGAAGAAACAGCAGAGGAAACTCTTCCGGAACTAGTGATTCACAGTGGACCTTCATGGAGAGCTTGGGAGCCTATGATTCAGGACACCAGCAGCAGAATCAATACACCAGCGCTGGAATGTGAGGTGAGCTGAACCTCAATAGCCCGAGACACCAGCAGGCAAGTGGAAAGAGGAGACTAGAGGGAACGAGGCTTGAAACCCTGTGGGGAAAAGTTCACCTGGCTAACTAGAAGAGAGAGGAAAAAAAAGTGACCGATATGGACACGAGTTTCTGTCTCTCCGCTCACCTCTCAAAGGCAAGCAAGACAAAGAGCAGGCACCATTTTGGACATACGTCATAAGTGGGGCGACCTCAGGACTGCACCAGCCCTCAGCCAATCAGAAAAACCTGACTGGGGGGGTGAAATAACAGGAGATTAGGACCTAGTGAATGTGTGGTGCTAATGAACTGAGACTGTGAAAAAAGAGACGGTGGGGGAGAGAACTCATGGAATTCACGTGAGTGCTCTCCAGAGATGCTACAATTCGGTAACCTTGGCAACCCAGTGGGAGACTGCAGGAGATTTTGAGCCCACACTGAGGGCAGCACAGATTCCCTGTGTGGCCCTTGGGAAACAGCTTCTGATCGCTGGCTCCTGTGGGTATATTATTAGCCTGCTAACTACCTCCAATTCCACTCAGCTGTGCAGAATTACTTCCCTTCTGAATCAAAAAAAGATTTACCACACCTAACCTGGGAGTGTCACCTTTGGCACACCCTTAACCCAGAGGAACCAAACAGAACTCTCAGGACACACCCATTTCAAGCCTCTATGGCTCCATTAAAGCAGACAGTCCACTTAATACAATCATAGTATAACAAGAAAAAACACCCCAGTGAGGGAAGGAGAATCCAAAAAATATCTCTACAATGCCAAGCAACAAATGCAATAACCGAGAAAACAAGAACAAGAATGACATTATGACACCCCCAAGTGCACAAGACACCCCAAGCCAAGATTATGAAGATGATGAGATGGAAGAAATGCAAGATACAGATTTCAAAAAATTTATGATAAGAACAATTAGAAGTGTTCAAAAACAAATGCTTCAGGTACAGAATTCCTTACTGGACAGGATAGAAAAATCTCCTTTGAGATAATGAAATCTTAAGGAGGAATCAAAATGAAACACAGAAACTAGAACAGGAAAGTGTGATAGTGAAGAGAAATCAAAATGAAATGAAGAACTCAATAGATCAAATGACAAACACATTACAGAGCCTGAAAAACAGAGTCAGTGAAACAGAAGAGAGAATATCGGACTTATAAGACAGAGCACTGGAAAGTATACAGTCAAACCAAAGAAAAGAAGAGGAAATTAGAAATCTAAAAAATATTGTTGGGAATCTACAGGATACTATTAAAAAACCCAACATTCAGGTTCTAGGAGTTCCTGAAGGCATGGAGAGGGAGAAAGAATTAGAAGGCCTTTTTAGTGAGATACAAGAAGAGAACTTCCTGTGTTTGGAGAAGAACAGAGACATCCTAGTACAGGAAGCTCATAGAACCCCTAGTAAACATAACCAAAAGAGATCCTCACCACGACACGTAATAATCAAACTCACCACAGTGAAACATAAAAAGATTCTAAAATGTGCAAGAGAGAAACGTCAGATTACTCTCAGAGGATCTCCAATTAGACTCACAGCAGACTTCTCATCAGAAACCCTACAAGCTAGAAGGGAATGGCGAGATATAGCCCAGGTACTAAGAGAGGAAAAACTGCCAGCCCAGAATATTATATCCTGCAAAGCTCTCATTAGTGAATGAAGGTGAAATAAAGACCTTTCATAGCAAACAGTGTTGGACCTCTCAGTAGTAGAGATGCCCACTTGCTCGAGAGGACGCCCAAAAATCCAGACTCCAAACCAGTTGATGCAAAAAGCATGAGGTATTTATTGTACGTTTGCGCAAACGGGCCCCCACCTCAGGCAGTGAGGAGCCCTGAGCGGCAGTTTCACACAGGTTATATAGGCAACGAATTAGCATATTCCTAATGCATGCATAGGATTGGTCAGTTCAGAGGGACCGTTAGCATATGGGAGAATGCTGGCGAAGAATGCTGGTGGAGAGTGCTGGTATAAAATGCAGAGGTGGCACGGGATTGGTTGGTTCGGAGGGACAATTAGCATACCGGAGAATGCTGAGGGAGAGTGCTAAGCGAGAGTGCTGAGGTGTTACAGGATTGGCCGGTCGCAGTGACATCATAAGTGTGCGCCTAGAGACCCTCTGAAGGGAGGGGCAGCTCTGCTCTGGGGCGCGCCCAGAGGTTTCCTGGAGGGGAGGGGCAGTTCTGCTCTGGGGCGCGCCTAGAGGTTCTCTGAAGGGGATTGACTTTTCCTTCCCAGAGAACGTCCTGCCCGCTAGACTCTGGGGAACATCTAATCTCTTAAGAAGCCCCTGATATTTGCCCAGGCCTAGTTTCTTGTCCCTCTCCCCCATAAGGGTCCTTCATTCCCTCCTTTTCTTTTTGCACAGATTTTAATCCTAAAATCTATTGGACCTCGGAGGTCTTTGAAGCTTGACACTGGTACTGTTGAGTCAGCACCCGGGTTTGGATAAGGAAAAGCCTCTCGCGGATAAACTGGAGCAACCTGTTAAGAATACATGAGCCGTCTCGTATAGTAACATTGTGGGTGACATTGTACAAGTGTCGGTGGGACAAGGGAGGATTTCCTACACAAGTACCTTGTCCCGACACCTCTGTAAGAGTGAGACGCGCCCGAAGGGGCAAGAGGCAATTATTTGCCTTTGTAGTGCCATTCCAGGTCCTGGGAACCGCGAGGCCCTCGTAATAAGGTGGACCTGGGGCTAGGCATAGCCAACAGGACTCTGTCAGCTCCAGATTGGTCTGGTTGAGGGCCAGAAAGGCCCCTGTCAAAAGGTTAAACAGCCGCTGTCCGGTTGTACGGGGGCTCGAAGCGTTTGGAGTTAAACTTGCCAAGCTAGGCGAAAGGGTGGCTGGCAAGAGGGGTGGCCTGGGGAGAGCCTGCCTCACTGGAGGGAGGGAACTCTGTTCTTGCTGGACTGGGTTGGGTCCCACTGACTGGGGACTGGGAGCCATACACGCCCCAATAGTTAAGACTATTTCCAGGGATTTTTGTCAAATTATCCTGGTCAGGTACATCCCAGGTATCTAACCCAGTAACCAGTTGACATACGTCCGGGTATAAGGTGGGCCACCATACCCCGGGGGTATGTAACCCACTAACAGACCAGGCCACCCGTCCTGTGGAGGAAATTACTTCCCACGTTAACAATTGTGGAGCATGGGGATTGGAAAAACAATGGGGAAAGGCCAGGAACATCACAAATATTAAACAGTTTTTGAAAGTCTTAGCTTGAGTGGGTTCTGAGTGCGCTGGAGCTTCCATTTGGCTGGTCTATCCGGATCCTCGGGGCCCTGGGGAGGTGGTGCTCGCTTCACGTGTGAGGCGTGGACCCAAGCAGCGATTCCGTCGACCTTGAGAGCGGTGGGAGTTGTCAACAGCACAGTGAAAGGGCCTTTCCACCGGGGCTCTAGAGTCTTAGATTGGTGTTTTCGGACATACATGGCATCACCGATTTGGAAAGGATGTGGGATAGTTGTCGTCTTGGGTTGGTAGGCTGCTGCAAGAGGTTTCCAGACCTGGTTCTGGATGATCTGGAGCGCTCTTAACCGGGCCTGTAACTTAGGGGCATCGGCAACGGAGTCACTGGCAAGGTCAAGCAAGCCTGCTACTGGTGGGGGCCCTCCATAAAGGATTTCGTATGGTGTCAGCCCGCAATGAGAGGGCGTGTTTCGGACCCGGAACAACACCATAGGGAGGAGTTGGACCCAGTCTTTAACGCCAGTCTCCAACGCTAATTTGGTCAAGGTCTCTTTAATTGTTCTGTTTATTTTTTTTACCTGTCCTGAACTTTGGGGTCTATAGGCACAGTGTAATTTTTAATTTATGCCTAATGCTTTGGCCACCAAATGACTTACCTGGGAGACAAACGCTGGGCCATTGTCGGACCCGATTACCTTAGGCAAGCCGAACCGGGGGAAGATCTCCTCTATGATCTTCTTGACGACCACCTGGGCGGTTTCCCGTTTTGTGGGGAATGCCTCAGTCCATCCGGAGAAGGTGTCTACAAAAACTAGAAGATACTTATTCCCATAACTGCCCGGCCTTATCTTAGTGAAATCGACCTCCCAGTTGATTCCTGGTCGGTCTCCTCTTACCCTAGCTCCCTCCGGGAGCTTGAGGTGTCTGGCATTTACCTTGGCACACGGAACACAGGATTCAGTCACCTGCTGGACTAAAGAGTCAAGTCCGGGGATGTAATAAGACTGCCTATCTTCCTGTAAGGCTGCTTTTAGTTTTTTGTGTCCCAAATGAGTCCATTGATGGAGGCTGGTAATTATTTTTTTAGCCAATTGGTGTGGCAGGACTATTTTTTTTCCGAGCCTCCAAACCCTTATTTGTTCATTATACTCTGCACCGAGCCGCTGGATCGTATCTAAGTCTTGGTCCGAATAGAGGAAAGGTGGTTCCCTCGATACTTGGGTGGGCTCAGTTGTCTTTAACGGGAGCACCTGTTGGCTCAGGGCTGCCGCCCTAGCGGCCTCGTCTGCCATCCTGTTTCCCCTTGCTACGGGGTCGTCTCCTCGTTGGTGCCCGGGGCAATGGATTATACTCAACCTTTTGGGCAGGAACAGGGCCTGTAGAAGATTTAGGATTTTCTGCTTATTTTTAATGTCCTTGCCTGCCGAGGTTAAGAGGCCCCTTAGCCGGTATATCTCCCCATGTACATGGGCAGTGGCGAATGCATACCGATTGTCTGTGTAAATGTTGACCTTTTTGTCTTGTGCCAGTTTTAAAGCTTGAGTTAAGGCTATGAGCTCGGCTTTTTGAGCAGAAGTTCCAGGCTTTAAGGCACTTGACCAGATAACAGTTTTTCCATCCACCACCGCTGCCCCAGCCCTCCGCTCACCGTTCTGTAGAAAGCTGCTCCCATCCGTGAACCAGGTCATTTCGGCATCCGGCAGAGGCTGGTCGGTTAGGTCTTTTCGGGTGCCGTGGGCCTCAGCCAGGATTTGGTGACAGTTATGGATTACCTGGGCCTTTTTCGCGGAGGCTCGATAGCCCAATTTCCCCAGTCTCTGTAGCAGGGCCCCGGTACCTTTTAGGCAGTCCTGCTCAGTTTCAGCGGCAAGGAGGAGGTCGTCCACATATTGCAGGAGGACCAGGTCCAGATGGTTGACTCGGAAGTCGGCCAAATCTAGGTGCAGAGCTTCATCAAACAAGGTAGGCGAGTTTTTAAATCCTTGGGGCAACCTTGTCCAGGTGAGTTGTCCTGAAAACCCGGTCTCTGGGTCTTTCCACTCAAAAGCAAAGATGGATTGGCTCTGAGGGCTCAGTCTTAAACAAAAGAATGCATCTTTTAGATCTAACACAGTGTACCATACGTGGGTCGGAGGCAAGGTACTTAGCAGATTGTAGGGGTTGGGCACTGTGGGATGCATATCCTCCATTCTCCTGTTAACCTCCCGCAAGTCCTGTACCGGGCGGTAGTCACCCGTACCAGGCTTCTTTACTGGTAGTAGGGGGGTGTTCCAAGGTGAACGACAAGGTTTTAAAATGCCTAGGTGTAACAGTCTCTGGATATGTGGCCGGATACCTTCCTTAGCTTCCTTGCCCATCGGATATTGACGAACTGACACGGGAATGGCCGTGGGCTTCAGATCTATAATCAAGGGAGGCCGGTTGACGGCCAGCCCTATTCCCGCAGTCTCTGCCCAGGCCTGAGGAAAATCTGCGAGCCACTTGGGATCCAGGGGAGCCATGGTGGACGAGGGCCTCTCGAATAATCGATGTTCGTCCTCCAAGCGTAGTGTTAACACCTGGAGGGGCCGCCCTCCTGAGTCTGTGATGGTAGCTCCTTTCTCATGGAAGTGAATTTGGGCTCCTACCTTCGAGAGTAGGTCCCTGCCCAGGAGGGGGTAGGGGCAGTCTGGCACTAGTAAGAACGAGTGTGTCACAAGTCCTGTACTCAACTGGACCTCTCGATTGGTTGTCCAGCGATATAACTTCCCTCCAGTTGCCCCCTGAACCCAGGAAGTCTTGGAGCTTAAAGGCCCTTTTTCTGAAGTCAGTACCGAGTGCTGGGCTCCCGTGTCAATCAGGAAGGTTACCGGTCTGCCCCCCACTTCAAGGGTTATCCTGGGCTCGGGGGGGTGGCTCCTGGCCCTGACTCACCTAGTCGTCTTCTTCCAGGGACAGGATTGGAACTGGTCTTTTCTTTGGTCCCTGTGTTTTCTTCGGGCAGTCTTTGACCCAGTGTCCTCTTTCTTTACAATAGGCACATTGATCTCTTTTTACCCGAGGCTTTCGTTTGTCTCCCAAGTCCCTATTCTGTCCTGGTCTACTCCTTTTTATATCCTGCACTACGGTGGCCAAAATTTTACTAAGCTCTCGATTACGTCTTTTATCTCTTTTGTCTTCCCTTTTTTCCTGCTCCTTGTGGATCCTTTCCTCCTTCTCCTCTCGGGTCTCCCTTTTGTTGTAAATCTTTTTTGCCTCCTTTATTAAATCTTGTATGGTATACCCCTGAAGCCCCTCTAGCCGCTGCAATTTATTGCGGATGTCCGGCGCTAACTGTCCTATAAAGGACATGATTACATCTCCCTGCCGGTCCTCTGCCAGGGGGTCAAACGGGGTGTACATACGGTAGGCTTCCATTAATCTTTTTAGGAAGCCTGCCGGCGTTTCCTCAGCCCCCTGCACTACTGCACGTACCTTGGCCAAATTGGTGGGGCGCTTTCCAGCCCCTCTGAGACCCGCAAGGAGAATCTGGCGGTAAAGACGAAGTCGCTCCCTACCAGTAACGGTGGTGTAGTCCCAATCAGGACGGGTTGAGGGAAACGCCTCCTCGATTTCGTTTGGCAGTAGGGTCGGTCGGCCATCTGCTCCAGGGACGTTTTTCCGTGCCTCAAGGTAGACACGCTGCTTTTCCTCAGTAGTGAGGAGGGTCTGCAAAAGCTGCTGACAATCATCCCAGGTGGGCTGGCTGAAAGACTCGCGCCTTAATCTGTAAAATAATATCGAGGTTAAAAGTGCCGTTCCTTGGCCAGCCGACCTCGAAGGCCGGCCACTCTGAGGAACAGAATTTTGCCCATCGTTTTCTTTTAACCTCCACTGAGAGGTGGCGCGCGCGTTCTCGAACGTCCTTCCAGTGATCTAGAGTGAGACTTAAAGGGGTGGTTATTTGTTGACCCATGGGTGCAAAGATTTCAGCCCAAACAAAAAGAATAGCCAATACACAGACACATACAGTAAACAAGACAAACCGCATGGCTAGGACAAATCGAACGCTATTGCGCTATTTTTGGGAGCGGCTGCCTGACCAGCCCTCCCCGGGAAGGAGGGAGACTTGGTCTCCGACCCACCTCCAGACCACCCCGGGAGCGTGTTCCGGGGGAACGGACCGAGGGTTTCCCCTCATAACCCGGAGCGTCCTCCGGGGAACGGACCAGGGGTTGCTGGGCACGCCTGCCTCCCCCACTGGTCCCACAGAGTCAGGTCAGATACTGGCCAGTCAGAATACTCCAGTCAGAATACTCAAGACGAAGACAACAACAGACAGAAAACACTTAATTATACCTCCAACTGGTCCGCAGAGAATGGGTCTGAGGGCGACCTCGAGCCCCACGTTGGGCGCCAAATGTTGGACCTCTCAGTAGTAGAGATGCCCACTTGCTCGAGAGGACGCCCAAAAATCCAGACTCCAAACCAGTTGATGCAAAAAGCATGAGGTATTTATTGTACGTTTGCGCAAACGGGCCCCCACCTCAGGCAGTGAGGAGCCCTGAGCGGCAGTTTCACACAGGTTATATAGGCAACGAATTAGCATATTCCTAACGCATGCATAGGATTGGTCAGTTCAGAGGGACCGTTAGCATATGGGAGAATGCTGGCGAAGAATGCTGGTGGAGAGTGCTGGTATAAAATGCAGAGGTGGCACGGGATTGGTTGGTTCGGAGGGACAATTAGCATACCGGAGAATGCTGAGGGAGAGTGCTAAGCGAGAGTGCTGAGGTGTTACAGGATTGGCCGGTCGCAGTGACATCATAAGTGTGCGCCTAGAGACCCTCCGAAGGGAGGGGCAGCTCTGCTCTGGGGCGCGCCCAGAGGTTTCCTGGAGGGGAGGGGCAGTTCTGCTCTGGGGCGCGCCTAGAGGTTCTCTGAAGGGGATTGACTTTTCCTTCCCAGAGAACGTCCTGCCCGCTAGACTCTGGGGAACATCTAATCTCTTAAGAAGCCCCTGATATTTGCCCAGGCCTAGTTTCTTGTCCCTCTCCCCCATAAGGGTCCTTCAACAGAAATTGAAAGAATTTGTCGCCACTCGTCCAGCCCTGCAAAAGATGCTTAAAGATGTGTTACACACAGAAACACGGTCACCAATATGAAAGAAGGTAAAGGAAGGAAACCTCACAGCAAAAGATCACAGGAAGTTCAAAACATGTATTAGAAAATATCTTTGGCAAATGGCAGGACAAAGTTACTACTTAAATGTTAAATGTTAATGGCCTGAACTGTCCAGTTAAAAGACACAGATTGGCTGATTTGGTTAAGGAACAAAACCCATCTATTTGCTGTTTACAAGAAACACATCTTTCCAACAAAGATGCATACAGACTGAAAGTGAAAGGCTGGAAAAAGATATACCATGCCAACAGAAATGAAAAGAGCTCAGGCTAAAATTTGTGTTAGCTTATTTAAAATGTTATCCTTATTGTGTTATTAGACATGATAGAGAAAGCCCCAGAGGCCTAAAGGGTTAAATACTTGTAAAATCCTACAGGTGCTTTCAAAAATACTGTGAAGTAAGCAAGTGCCTCTTGTTGGTTGATGAGTTTATAATTTTATAATGGCAACTTAAAGTCTTTTGTCATCCATAGTTATATATGATTTGCTGCTCATAAAACTAAAGTGTTGGTTCTGTGTTTAGCTGTCCTCCTATAGGTTCCTATGGACTTTCTCCAGCCACTTCTATTGTATTCAGTACTTTGGGATGGCTCTGTAAACAGATGAAGCCAATAATGTATTAACAGTACCAACTGAGAGAAAGTATGGTTAACTGAGGTTACTAAAAACAAAAAGCAATGGAGGTCAAATTCTAAGACCCCCAAGCGATCCCTGAAAACACAGATTATATCAACCCCTATGTATTCTATGTTTTTTTTATTAAACTTTTATTTAATGAGTATAAATTTCCAAAGTACAGCTTATGGATTATAATGGCTTCCCCCTCCCACCCACAACCCTCCCCTTTCCCGCTCCCTCTCCCCTTCCAATCACATCATGATTCATTTTCAATTCTCTTTATATACAGAAGATCAGTTTAGTATATATTAGGTAATGATTTCAACAGTTTACCCCCATAGAGCAACACAAGGTGAAAAAAATACTGTTGGAGTAGTAGTTATAGCATTAAATAACAGTGTACAGCACATTAAAGACAGAGATCCTACATAATATTTTTTTAAAAAATTAATTAATTTTCTATGCCATTTCCAATTTAACACCAGGTTTTTTTTTATTTCCAATTATCATTATATACAGAAGATCGATTCAGTATATAATTAGTAAAGATCTCATCAGTTTGTATCCACGCAGAAACACAAAGTGTAAAAATACTGTTTCAGTACTAGTTATAGCATCACTGCACATTAGACAACACAGTAAGGACAGATCCCACATGGGATGTAAGCACACAGTGACTTCTGTTGCTGACCTAACAATTTGACACTCCTGTTCATGGCTTCAGCAATCAAGCAATACCCCTACCTTTCACCTTACACAAAAATTCACTCAACATGGATTAAAGACTTAAATATGACCCGAAACCATCAAATTATTAGAGAGCATTGGACAAACCCTGCAAGATATAGGTACAGGCAAAGACTTCTTGGAAAAGACCCCAGGAGCACAGGCAGTCAAAACCAAAATTAACTATTGGGATTGCATCAAATTGAGAAGTTTCTGTACTGCAAAAGAAACAGTCAGGAATGTGAAGAGGCAACCGACAGAATGGGAAAAAAATATTTGCAAACTATACTACAGATAAAGGGTTGATAACCAGAATCTACAAAGAAATCAAGAAAATCCACAACAACAGAACAAACAACCCACTTAAGAGATGGGCCAAGGACCTCAATAGACATTTTTCAAAAGAGGAAATCCAAATGGCCAACAGACATATGAAAAAATGTTCAAGATCACTAGCAATCAGAGAAATACAAATCAAAACCACAATGAGGTTTCACCTCACCCCGGTGAGAATGGCTCACATTCAGAAATCTACCAACAATAGATGCTGAGAGGATGTGGGGAAAAAGGGACACTAACCCACTGTTGGTGGGAATGCAAACTGGTTAAGCCACTATGGAAGTCAGTCTGGAGATTCCTCAGAAACCTGAATATAACCCTACCATTCAACCCAGCCATCCCACTCCTTGGAATTTACCCAAAGGAAATTAATTTGGCTAATAAAAAAGCCATCTGCACATTAATGTTTATTGCAGCTCAATTCACAATAGCTAAGACCTGGAACCAACTCAAATGCCCATCAACAGTAGACTGGATAAAGAAATTATGGGACATGTACTCCATAGAATACTATACAGCAGTAAGAAACAATGAAACCCAGTCATTTGCAACAAGATGGAGGAATCTATGTGTTTTTAAATATACATCCCGCATGGAAAATTCCTAAGTTACCCCCAGTACAGGTCCAGTAGTTCGGCAGGAGGTTATGATGCTGGTTCAGATGTCCATGTTCCATGTTGGAGTACCTGAGCATGAGACCTGACTCTGGCTTCTGACTCTGCCCGCTAATGCATCTCTTGGGAAACAGCAGTAGTTGGGTGGCTGCCACCCACGTGGAATTTTTGTCACCACACATGTTGGTAGTGAACCAGCAGATAAGAATGTGGCCCTGTTTCTCAAATAAAATTAAATAAATATGACACATTAGAGATTTAAAAAGCAATTTCTTCATAAATATTGGTGACTTATTAAAATTCATCAAGATATAGAGGAAGAAAATAGATATGTTATTTTAGTTGCAGTTACACTAATTTCTTGGTTCCTAAAACCAATGGATTATTTCTATCCTTTATAAATTAAGCAAGCCAGCTGGCACCATGGCTCACTTGGCTAATCCTCTGCCTACGGTGCCAGCACCCCCAATTCTAGTCCCTGTTGGGGCTCCAGATTCTGTCCCAGTTGCTCCTCTTCCAGTCCAGCTCTCTGCCATGGTCCGGGAGGGCAGAGGAGGATGGCCCAAGTGCTTGGGCCCCTGCACCCACATGGGAGACCAGGAGGAAGCACCAGGCTCCTAGCTTTGGATTGGCACAGCTCCCGCCATAGTGGCCATTTGGGGAGTGAATCAGTGGAAAGAAGACCTTTCTCTCTGTCTGTCTCTCACTATCTATAACTCTACCTGTCAAATAAAAAAATTACCAACAATTAATTTTATCTTCTCTGTAATAATTTTCTTAATTACTTCAGAATTTTGTCGACTAGTCTTAACTATAGGAAACCAAATAATAATTTCATATTTTATAGTTTGTTTCTTAACCTAAAAGTATATATCTATATCTATATATACATAGGCTGAGGCCAGAGTTAACTGTTCCTGCTGATTTCTTTCTAAAAGCCCTGATGTTAATTTGCAGCATCAACATGCCTATCTTCAGGTGTCATAATATTTAAACAAGTAATTACAATCATTTTATCTCTATTTCCAGTCTTCCTTGAGAATGGGGACTGCCTGAGATACCCAGATTATTCAACAGATACAATGGGTAGTATGGAAAATGGTTTTCAGGGTGAAGTTTTATTTTCATTATCAAAGTTGATAGATGAATAAAATAAGTGTGATTTTTCATCTTCTGAACTTAATCATAGTTGTTTGGAGTTACTGCAGACAATCAATGAAGATGCAGCAGGAGGAACATAGGAAAAATCAACAGAAATTTCAGAGATGCCAGCCTTGAGCCACTGAACTAAACTCTCCAGAATTCTGAAGAGACAAAAAAAATTTCTGTGTTTAACCCACTATTTACTAGATGTTTCTCCCTGATATGCTTGCTTGCTCTATTCATAGCCTAAACTGCAGACATACTGAGCCAGGCTGTATTATGCTTTGATGCTTTGACTCACACAGGCCCCTGTGACTAGATGTGCCTTTTCTCTTTGATCATCTAGCTTTATGAATAAGGCAGAGTATACTTTATTACATAATTTTATTCCTCATTTAATCATCTATCACTTCAGTATTACAAATAATTTATCTTTGGTCCTTATTATAACTTGTATATTCCTCATACTGCCTATAGCACTGACATTTGTTTGTATCTGCATTTCTCTGAATTTCTCCCTAACTTTATTCCATTATTGTCCTGTACTGAAAACTTTATTGTATAATTTCACCCCTAACTGTTCCCTTTCCTTCACTAAATTTTAATACTACCAATATGTTCTAGATTTGTCTATATATTGCATGCATATCTATGTTAATACATAAAAACAGTAAGATTTTTTCAAACCTGAGACAAATAACTCTTACCCACTTTGGGCAGTACCATCTCTATCAAGAATGTATGTTCATAGTTAGCATTTTATAGGCACATGTTCAAATAATACAATCTTGACTTTTAGAAATTTAACACAAAAGCTCTGCATGAGGCAAACATTAAAAATAAGTACACTTTCCTAATTTATATTTCAACCTACTCCTTGGTTTGACTTTTTTTCATCTATGTAAGACAGTTATCCTAATTTGAATTATTTCTATTGAGAGTGGCAAGTGGACAGACTCAAATGGTTAAGACAAAAAGGTTAATATTGATTTATGTGATGAAACAGATTGGATAAAATTTTGACTTCAGACATAGTTTAATTCAGAATCTTAAAAAGCATCACCACAATTCAATTTTGCATTTTTTGGGGTCTGCCATGTTCTTTAGCTTTGATTTATTCCCAAATTTGTATTCTGTAGCCCATGGGTCACAATTTTATAAATTTCTCTTCAGAGTATATCTATTGAAGTCAGAAACCTCCTGCCACAGTGTTAGGAAGGGAATGCCAAGAGAGGAAGGCTTGAGAAACTTCTCAAAGTGAATTAAGTAAAATACAAGGGAGGAGCAGAACAGAGCTTTGTAATCTTGATATTAAAAAAAGAACAAAGTAAGAAAAATATATATGCTGCAGAATGGTATTAGAATAAAAAGAAATAAATAGGCCAATAGAATGCAATAAAGACCTAGTAATAAACACACGCATCTACAGGAAACTGATCTTTGACAAAGGTGCTCAGAATATCATTAGAGAAAGGGACATGTTCTCAATAAATGATGCAGGGATAATTGGATTTCCAAAGGGAGGAGAATGAAAATAGACTATCTTTCACTATGCATAAAGGCCTACATATACGACTTAAAACTATGAAACTTCTAAAAGAAATCATAGGATATGATTAGACACAGATTATAGCAAGGTTATTATAAAATCAGGCTGCAAATGCACAAGAAACAAAAGCAAAAACATACAAATAAGACTTCCTTAAACTGAAGTGCCACAAAGAAAACAATCAACAATCCTACAGAATGGGAACAAGCTAAATGACCATGAAGTGATGAATGGGTGAAGAAAATGTAGCTTATACATACAAATACAATGGATTGCCAGTCAGCACTGTTATTTGTGACAATGTGGATGGAATTTTAGGTGATAATGTTAAGTGAAATAGGTCAGGCACAGAAAAGACAACTACAGCATGATCTCACTCCTATGTGGAATCTAAAAAGTTTATTTAAAAGTTGAAAGTAGGGACCAGCACTGTAGCATGGTGGGTAAAGACACCGCCTGCAATGCCGCCATCCCATATGGACACCAATTCGAGTCCTGGCTACTCCACTTCTGATCCAGCTCCCTGCTATGGCCTGGGAAATCAGTGGAAGATGGCCCAATTTCTTGGACCCTGGTACCTCTGTGGGAGACCCAAAAGAAGCTCCTCAGTCATGGCTTTGAAACTTCACAGCTCTGACCACTGCAGCCATCTGAGAAGTGAACTAGCAGATGGACTTCTCTCTCTCTCTCTGCCTCTGCCTTTCTGTAACTCTGCCTTTCAAATAAATAAATAAATCTTCCTTAAAAGAAGCAAAATTAGAATAGTGGTTAAATAGTGGTTATCAGAGACAGGAAAGTAGAAGAGAGGGAAGCATGGGTGAAACTTGGTTACTGGCAGTGGGTAGTAGCTTACAGTAAAATAGAATAAAAAATGTTGCTGTTCTGTTGCAGAATGGAGTGAATAGATAATATACTGTGCACTTTTCTAAAAGTAAAACAAAGTATTTTGAATATTTTCATGATTAAAAATACTAAATGTTTGAGGATATTGCTGCCTTTACCCTGATTTGAATGTTATGTAAGGGATGCATGTGTTGAAACATCAGAAGTCAATCCACAAATATAATTTTAAATGCTTATTTACTTTTTTCATTTACTTGAAAGGGAGAAGGAGAGACAGAGAGAGAAAGAAATCTTACATCTGCCGGTTCACTCTTCAAATGCCTGCAGCATCAAGGGCAAGGCAAGCTGAAGCCAGCAGACAGGAACTCCATTAGCATCTCCATGTGAGTGGCAGGGGCACAGTCACTTGAGCTACCACCTGTTGTGCCCAAGATGTATTAGCAGGAAACTAGATCTGTACAGCATAGCTAGAATAGAAATTGGCACTCTGATATGAAGTATGGATAATTTTTATGTATCAATTAAGAGTGTAGGATTTCTGTTACCAATGAAAATTATATTTCTTTGTATCTCATCACCTGGGGCATTTGCTAATCTCTGAACTACCCCCATAACTTAGGAGTGCAAAACCATCAAGAAGAAGGACTATTCTTGAATAAGGAGAACAGCTTAGAAAGTAAGAAATAGAGCTGGCAGAGGCACTGGAATAGAAAAATTGAAACTGGGTTTTTTTTCCCCACAGGGTTATTGGCTGAATGGTGTTCTCCCAAATTTGTATGTAAAACTCTAAGCCCTAGTACATCACAATGTAAGTATATCTGGAGATAGGTTCCTTAAAAACATAATTAAGGTAAAATGGTTATTTTACCATATTATGACTGGTACCCTTATGAGACTGATTAACAACACTGGGAAAGAGACAGAGGGAGAAGACAGTCACCCACAGCCCAGGAATGAGGACTTGCAACAAATCAACCTTACTGACACCTTGATCTTGGACTTCTATTCTCCAAAATTGTGGTAAAATAAAGTTTTGTTGTTTAAATCACTCAGTCTGTAGTACTTCATTTTTGCAGGAATTTTTTCTTTTTAAATTTTTATTAATATAAAGAGAACAGATTTCATGTATTTACAGGTACAGTTCTAAGAAATAACTATTTCTCTCTCCCCCTTTCCCTCCCTCAATCCCTCTCCTTCCTCTCTTTTTTCTTTACTTTTTGCAGACATAATTTCAATCCATTCTACAATCACAGGCTTAATTCAACACTAGCCATCTTATTGAATAAGTAAAAAGTAGGAAGAACATAGAACCAGAAGAACATAATACCAGAAATTTATTTATTCTCTATAATATCCTGAAGCAAGAACTGTATCTTGGGATGAATCATGGTGGTACCAATACAATTATGAAGAAAACCCCATCAAAGCAATGACTACCAAAAAGTGGTTGAGAAGACTGACAAAGGCAAAACCATGGCAAGGTTTTATTGGGATGTTTGAGGCATTTTAATTGTTGACTTATCAGAGGGCCAAAGAGCAATAGTATCTGGTCATTATAAGAGGTTTTAGATAAATCTAAACTTTTCCCAAAAATCTCCCAGGGAAACTGTCCAGATATCCTCCACCTTAGCCACTCTTAATGGTCAACATCTTGGCTAAGTCCATTTGTTGAACAGGATAAGTTCGTAAATTTCAAAGGAAAATTCTTAGGTATCCATCTCCAAATCCTCATTTCTCTGCCCCTGACTTACTTTTGTTTCCAAACCTTTAAAAATATTTATTTGAAAGGCAGGATTACATAGAGAAAGAGAGACTGGGAGAGAGAGAGAGAGAGAGAGAGAGAGAGAGAGAGAGAGCCATCCACTGGGTCACTCTCCAAACAGCTGCATCAACTGGGGTTGGGTGAGGACAGGGCCAGGAGCCTGGAACTCTATCTGGGTTTCCCTTGTGGGTGGCAAAGGGCAGGCATTGCAGGTGGTGGCTTAAGGTGCTGCACCACAATGCCAGCACCCTGTTTTTTAATCATAAAAAATCTTTTGAAGGCAATCACTTTTATTTTGTTAATAATGTAAAAATATAGGCAGCAATATCATTCCTTCCAAATTATATATTTCCCTTTAATCACCATATATTTTATTTATAATTTCACTATCTCATTATAGTTTTTTGTCTTCATATCAATCACACACACACACACACATATACATATATGTATCTATTTATTGTAAGGTTATAGGGTCCACAAAAACCCTGGGTTTCCTTGGCAAAGTTCATACACTGGTGTTTCAAACACAGATTGGGCCAGACTAGTGATTCCCCTTTCTGGATAAGGTATTTTTAAATTTATTGTATTTTTATTGGACTATAACTTGGTTTTTTATTTTTGTAAGCTCTATTGGAATTTTTTAAGATTTTATTTGAGAAGTAGAGTTACAGGCAGTGAGAGTGAGAAACAGAAAAGGTCTTCTGTCTATTGGTTCACTCCCCAAATGGCCGCAATGGCTGGAGCTGTGCTGATCTGAAGCCAGGAGCCAGGTGCTTCCTCCTGGTCTCCCATGTGGGTGCAGGGCCCAAGCACTTGGACCATCCTCCACTGCTCCCTGAGGCCACAGCAGAGAGCTGGACTGGAAGAGGAGCAGCTCGGACTAGAACTGGCACCCATATGGGATGCTGGCACTGCAGGTGGAGGACCAACCTGCACCACAGCACCGGACCCTCTATTGGAATTTTTTATAGATACTAGCATCTTTCCTTTATTTTATTATGGTATGTACAGTAATGTTTCTTTGATTTATGTTTCCTTGTGAATTTTCAGTTTTTTCCCCATTTTTAATGTAATTGAAATGACCTACTTTTCAACAATTCCCTTGTATCTGCTTTTCATTCTGTCATTCCTTTTTTGAAATTATTCATTTCTCAAATTGATTACACTACTCTTTTATATCATATTTATCCTTTTTCCATTTTTTGTTTTCAAGTTAGAATTTACAAGTCTCACTTCTATATACACCTTTACCATGTTGGTGTAATTAAATCCTAACACTATGAATTTATGACTATCAGGATTGGCTTTATCACTGTAAAATAATTAACTCCCTCAAAAATTTTAATTTTTTCTCCATGAGGACTTTCCTGAATCTAGTTTTCAAGAGCCATCTTAGAAAAGACTGAGCATTAACCCTTTCCAGGTAAGATCATTTTCCCAACTCCGGATTTTTATGGGACCATGAATTTCTGTTGATATTTGAAAGTTTCAATAGAGTACTTCTACATTCTGGCATCTTTCCATTATGGTTATTTAGAAAGTAGCAAGATATTTGTTTCATTTACATTTCCCAATTTCTTCTCTTATTTTCATTTGTAATGTATTTGCAAAATACTATTTTGTAGTAAATTTGCTTATATGTGCTTGTTCTATTATTGCTCCTACAAAATTACTAATTTCTCAGATAACCACTCTGTGCTTTATTTCTTTATATATGCCCCTTCTTTTTGTTTGTTCTTTGATATATTTTATATATAAATGTAACCTATAAATATTTAAATATAGTCTAAGGCAACCCTAGCACTAGGAAACTGTAGTCACTTTGGTTGGCTTTTTATGAAGTAATCAATGCCCTCAAAAATATGTATTCATCCTGGAAACATCTGTGTGCACAGTTTTGCAAGTGCCACACTAGGCCTGTCTGATAATTCACCATTTTAAAGTAACAGAATTTTTTAAATTGTTCTGGATGTTTATTGACAAACTTTTGTTTTTTTTTTATTGTTATTGAATATCATATCATACATTTATTCTTTAGCTTCCTACTATTACTAAAATCTACTCCATAAGAGGCTCCTCTGACAGTTTCCATTTCACAGAAATTCTGTTCTGTAACAGTTAACTTTGAAACATCTAGGGCTGGGATGAGAATGCTTCAAGGCATTGCTTGGGATCATGAGATCCCAGGGGCCACCATGAAGGTTTTTCTTCCCATCCCCCAGCTGCCACACAAAATCTTCAAGTAACACAGGAAACATCTCTGAAAGACCATCCAGGTTGAACAGAGAACACCACATTTGATTCAAATTACATGTCCAGTATTACACTGTACACATCCAGCATTATACATACTTAAAATAATGTAAGTATGCACAGTGACATAATGGGTCTCACTTTGAAAGTAAACTATTAGCAGCCAATACATATTTTTAAACTCTTAAATAACACCATTTTCTCTAAAGTTAACAGTGTTGCTGCATACACGTGGACTGCTGCAGAAGCCCTAGATATGCAGAAAGAGGCGGAGAGAATAATTACATGTTAATATGGATGTAGGAAGCTTTCCAGCCAAATCTTATTCTAAAGATGCCCTTGAAAACCAGAGCCAGTTTCCATGCTGAATGGGGTTTTATGGGAGGGAACTGTGCTTTCACAAAGACAGATAGATGTACTCTGATTCCCAGGGTAACTTCAGCCTCCAGGGGCAGAGGAGCTGGGTGCCCCTTACTCAGGGGTGTCTGTCAAACCTTGGAATTCCACCCAGATCTGCAGGGCTGTGCTGGGCTGATGGAGATCCTTTTGACCTGGTAGGCCCAGAGGCACCACAGCTATAGTTTGGCAGTAACCTCCAAATTATTCTAGCTTTCAGACTAAATGTAGAATTTGGCCTGCCACCAGGAGAATGCTTGCCAATTAAAGATGTTTTTATTTGTTTGTGATTTTAATATCTACAAAAATAGCAAAGTTTGTAATTAATAACACCATGAAAACATGCATAATGATAGAAAACAAGATAATGAATTGTTTTTGACTCAGAACAATGTTTCCTGCCACTACTGTCAACAAAGTAAATCATTTTAACTGAATTTGGGGCAAATTAGATAACTTTCTGGAGTAAAAATATTCTTCTAGGGAGAATATGAGAAAATTGGATCATATATAAATACATGTATACATATACAAGGGCAGTTTTAAAAGGTGATGGCAAATGGAATTAAAAAATGTTCATTTTGATTGAAAACCAAATGTTGAAACTCATGCAAATAAGTTGTTCTTCAAAAAGTTCATGAAAAATGCATTCGAGAAAAATATTATTTGTGGGTTTAACAAAGTTTTTAACAAAATAAACTTCTCTTTTGTTTTCCATGAACTTTTTTATGCATCCTCATATAAAATTTAATAATTGTATATTTATATATACATTTCTATTGCACATCAGAGTGAAAAAGTATAGGTATTTATAGCTTCCTATTCAGATTGGCTACAGGTTTCCAAGTAGTTATGTAAAAATATCTGCAGAAAGAAAATCAGGGGCAAAAGAAGGGATCTAACTCTTATTGATAGGTCAACTGGGTTTCAAAAATCAGAGGACAATACTACGTATTAATGTATTATGACAGTAGAGCATATGTGAACACCTGAGAAATAAGATACAGTTTTGAAACATCTCTTCCTGTTGTCTGATTTTAAAAGGAATGCCCATCCCCATGGAAAGAAGAGGGTCTGTTAGTGAATATTGCCCTTGGCTGACCAATTTGCTTGACAGATTAAGTTAATTTTGACATCATTTTTTACAGATTTATTTATTTATCTAAAAGTTACACAGAGAAAGAAGAAGATGCAGAGTCTTCCATCCGCTGGTTCATTTTCCAGATGGCCGCAACAGCCAGAGCTGTGCCAATCCAAAGCCAGGAGCCAGGAACTTCTTCTGGGTCTCCCACATGATTGCAGGGGCCCAAGTCCTTGGACCATCTTCCACTGCTTTCCCAGGCCATAGCAGAGATCTGGATTGGAAGTGGAGCAGCCGGGACTGGAACCAGTGCCCATATGATATGGATGCTGGCACTGCAGGTGGCGGCTTTATCTGCTACACCACAGCACTGGCCCCCATTTTTGGCTGCTTTAAAGAAAAAAAATAAAAGACACTTGTTTTAACGCATTGCTAAAAGTAGGCCTAGGTGGAGGAATTCTTTCCCAGTGAGGTCTGTTTGTTGAGCTCATGTGAGATGGGCTTTCTATAAAGCTAGTTGCAAGAAGGTGTTTGTTCTGAGAAAGTAGCAGCACCAAGGAAATCTGTGCAAATCCTGCTGGCTTTTAGAGTCACTGGTCCAGAATGAACAAAACACGAGCAGGAGATGGATGTGGTCCAATCAAGTCAAGTTGAACTCTGTAGTCCAGGAAACAAGGGACTCTTCTCACTTCAAGTTGAGTGGAACTGGCCAATGTGTGCCATGCCCAGGTGCCAGAGAGTTCTGTTGGTGTAGGTTTTTTAGCTGTGTTCACTGTTGCTATGAACATGTACTCACTATTTGGGTCACACATACTTGATTGATATTTCTCTTTTGTAAGCCGAAAAATAAATATGCATCCAAAAATGTAGACTACCGCAAAAGCTGCACATCCTATGGGTAACCAGAACTTCACCTGGCAACAGAGCTGTGATTCATAAATATGCAAATACTCTCCCCTGAGAATCTCTACTTGAAAAGGAAGAGGATCAAAAATTGATAGTTTGCAGAAGTAATAGCTGGCATGAGAACTGCCCAAATTATATAGGAAAAAAGAGACTGTTGTTGAATAATTGATATTGACAGAATTTCAGAGCCTTAATGGACACCGTGTTTCCAGTCTCCTTTGTCTGCCTGAGGTCACAGAGGACTTGTCTCCCTGACAGCAGCTGCATTTTGGATTGCTGGACAATCACGGGGTATTTGCATAAAATATGAACACCTCCATTGTAAAATGTAAACATCTCATACTTGGCAGAGTCATTGATGTCTCCTTAAAGTGATTCCAACACAGTCAAGGAAAGGTTCAGGTGTCTGGAGTTCTCTGCTGAAGACCTCACTGCCAAGTCCTACCTTTGGGCTTTAAAACTGTGGCAGGGGCTGGCGCTGTGGTGTAGTAGGTAAAGCCACCACCTGCAGCTCCAGCATCCCATATGGCTGCAGGTTTGAGTCCAGGCTGCTTTTCCTCCAATCTGGCTCTCTGCTATGGCCTGGAAAAGCAGTAGAAGATGGCCCATGAGGGAAAGCTGAAAGAAGCTCCTGGCTTCTCATTTTGGATTGGTGCAACTCTGCACATTGTAGCCAACTGGGGAGTTAACCAGCGGATGAACGATCTCTCTCTCTCTCCTTCTCCTTCTTTCTCTGTGTAACTATTTCAAATAAATAAATGAATGTTTCAAAAAAAAAGCTGTGAAAGACTAGTTACAAATACTGTCAACCTTTCAGATTCCCTTAATTGATATCATCTTTAATTTACATTTATAGAAAAGGTTGTTTTTAAATGTAATTATAATAGCTACTTCTCAGCAACTTTCCCTTTATCTCTGTCACTTTATTATTGTTCTGACCAAACTAATGATTTCTTTTCACAGCAATGACAATATATTTTATATCATAAGATGTGTATCACTTTTAAACTTTCTTTTCTTTGAATTTAGACATATCACTTATAAGCATCTTTAGTATCTTAACTGAAGGCAGTATGTTTTTTTATTTTTTTTGGACAGGCAGAGTGGACAGTGAGAGAGAGACAGAGAGAGAGGTCTTCCTTTTCCATTAGTTCACCCCCCAATGGCCACTACAGCCAGCACGCTGCAGCCAGCGCACTGCGTTGATCCAAAGCCAGAAGCCAGGTGCTTCTCCTGGTCTCCCATGTGGGTGCAGGGCCGAAGGACTTGGGCCATCCTCCACTGCACTCCTGGGCCACAGCAGACAGCTGGACAGGAAGAGGAGTGACCAGGACAGAATCCAGCACCCTGACCAAGACTAGAACCCGGGGTGCCAGCGCCACAGGCAGAGGATTAGCCTACTGATCCGCGACACTGGCCTTCCTCTCTTTCTTAAAGTATTTTGACTTTAATTATTTTTGTGGTTTTTTTGTTTCTTAATTGATTCGTATTGCCAAATATTATGCCATTATAAAAGATATACTGCACACTGTTTTTTTTTTAATTATTGATGTCTAGTTTGATTACTCTCAATCTGAGAAGGTACATGGTAGGATTTCAATCTTTTGAAGTTTTTGAGACTTGATTTCTTCATTAGTAATCAGTGTCAGCATTGTCTACATGTGCCACAGGTCTCTGCTCTTCAGTCTTTTGTGAATGTTATAGTATGACTTTGAAGTGGCCTGAGCTTCCATAGGTCCTTAGTCCCTAGAGAGTTTTCAGTCATACTGGGGTTTTGGATGTCTGTATCCACATTTCTGGCCATGCTACCTTTTTCTACCAGGCAAATATGAGTATTTTTGTTGCTTGTGGCAGCAAAAATTATGGCCCTTTTACTAAATTATATGGATAAGACATTCCCCAGGTCCTGATATGTTAGACTGACTAATACCCAGAAATTTAGCAGCATGAGTTTAAGTCCCAAGTCTGGGAACTGTTAAGGAGACATTCCCCAAGTCCTAGAGGGTGAATACAGTTTATGCTGGGGGTCGTGCATCAGCAGGTCTGGGTCTGGAGCACTGGAATGCTTATAGGCTCCATACCCTAGGGTCCAGGTGTATTTACATTACTCTCTGAAATATAGTACACAGAGTGACAGCCCTAGAGCTACAGGATACATTGGGGTCCTTATCCAGGTCTCTCAGGTTGACTGCTAATTATTCCAGGGATTGAATTCCAGCCTGAAGCATATGAAGATAGGTAGGACTGTCTAACTGCCACAGATGAGTGTTATTCCAGGGTTTATGACACCAGCAGCAACAATCCTAGAGTTTCAGATAGTGGAGAGAACTTTCCTTTGTGCCTACAATGCATGCAAAAATGATGTATTGTCTTGCCTTCCAGCATCATGTGGTAAGAGTCTCAGAAGAGGCCACCTTAGTTCTGGTACTCTGAAATTGTGTATGAGATGCTACTGGTTACCAACCATAAGAGGTTGTGGGAATTTCTCTATATCATACAGAGCAAAAAGTAGAGCTCCAGAGCTCCTGCCATTGCAGGATTCACAGGAGCTGCTCTCTACCATAAAAAATGCCCATGCTGTTTCTGAGGACTTCTAGTAGCAAAGGGGCTGCTTGCTTCATCCAAGGCAGGTGGAGTACAATAGCTTCTCAAAAATAGCTTGGGTCTGGCACTTTAGGGACAGAAGAAGGCAATGTGGGTTTTGTCTTTGAAGCAAGGAACTTGCTCAAAACCCAGTCATCCTTTGGGGCTTCATTTAAAGTCAATGAGGACTGGAATTCTCTCATAGTTAGGGCAGTCCATCAGCAGTAGTGGTGGGTTCTTGGTGCTTTCTGCTTACCTGTTTTTTTCAATATGGCATCCCCTTGGGATGGAGCATTGGCAGTGGCAGAGGGCAACATGCTTTGTTTCTCCCTCTCTAGTGTCTCTGTGTTGTTGGCAAGTCTCAACAAAGTTTTTTGTTCAGTCTCCTCAGTTGTAGTACTTCACATATTAAAACTTTTTGCTATGCCATATGACCCAGCAATCCCATTCCTGGGAATTTACTCAAACAAAATGAAATCAGCAGAGGAAAGAGTTATCTGTACTCCCATGTTCAATACAGCTCAATTCACAATAGCTAAGATATGGATCAACCTAAATGTCTATCAACTGAAGACTGGATGAAAAAATTATGGTATATATACACTATGTGGCAAAAAAGAAATAAATCTTATCTTTTGCAACAAAATGCATATAACTGAAAACTATTATATTTAGTGAAATAAGCCAGTCCCAAAAGGACAGGTATCAAATGTTTTCCCTGATCTGTGGTAATTAATAGAGTACCTAAAATGTTATGTATAGGAGTGAAGTTGACATTTTGAGTTTCCGTGATCATTTACAGCCCTTGTCTCTATTGTTAAGGAACAATATTTTTTTCTACATACTAGCTGTTGAACTCTTTACTTAGTGTATGGTTAATCTTATGAGTATAAAATAAACTGGCAATAGATTTTATAAAAATTAAGAGTGGGAATAGCAGAGGGAAGAGGAAGAAGGGAGGAAGCATGGGGGATGAGGGAGGGTTGAGTGGGAAATATTATGTTGCTAAATCTGTATATATGAAATACATAACATTTGTATACCTTAAATAAAATTGTAAAAAGAAAAAGAATACAATTCACTGAGAGCTGTTGAAGGCACTGTGCTAAGTTCATAACATACAATTCTTTTTTACTTAATACTTTATTTTTTAACCAGAAATCACTAGCATTTCAGTGCATTTTTGTAGAAGCTTTTCATAGTTTAATGAATAAAATCTTAAGTACACTTTCTTTTTCTGAAACACTATGACCATTTTGGTTATCTCAGTTGGCATAGTTGCAAGTCCAAGGCAGTAAATCTAGAGTACTATTTATCGGAAAATATATAAAGAAACATGACACAAGCAAAGGTCATATAAAGTGACATAAATCCACTTTCACTTGTAGGAAGCTTCCAAAAGGAGACACTGTATTGAATATTTTCCCATTTTGTATCAAAATGAGTATTTTGGCTGGGAAAGAAGGTTCTAAAACATAGTCTTGTGTTTATATACCAAGGTAAATAAATTTCTTACTAACCACATCTTACGCAAACTTAAAGTTATCATTAAATTCTAGAATTAATTCCAAAGACTGAAATGTCTACCTCCACTGTAAACTAGATACAACCTTACAGCTAATGTGTGATCTTCCTCCCATTTTTTCAACAAACAGCCCCTCCAATCATCATTTCACTAGCTGAAAGGCACTAAATAATTTTCTTTCTAGTACCACAGAGACCTAATATCTCCAAGTCAAACACATAATTGATTTCTTGACTTTGACACTAAGAAATGAATCAGTAAGTTATCAGAGGATGTCTTCATAATTGCAGAAGGGTTTTAAATTGCTTGACTTTTTGAGAAATAAAATTATATTTTCCAACAGACATACCTAGCAGAGTACCTGACAGAGATGATCAATATATCATCATAAATAAAACCAGCAAGCATACCGTAGTGATTATTTGCAGTTTTAATGCATTTATTAATCTTTATTGAATAGATTTATTGTCATACAATGAAGATAACTGGGTAAAAGCTCTGTCAATCATATGGAAACACATAAAGGTCACTGTTTATAAGCAAACCTTTCAAGTTTGCACTTAAAAAGCAAAACTAAACAAAAAGCACACTGGCAATGTGGTTTTCACAGAATGACACAATATATTCAAAACTGAGAAAAGGAAACAATATTGATGCCTCATTCTTAAAAATTAGTCAGAATTTCCCCTAAAAAATAAGGTAGACACTCCTAGTGCTGAGTTCTCCTGAAACTATAAAATGTATATTAAAATAAAAAATACCCAAAGTGGACAGCACCACATAAAATGAAAACACATTTCCCTAACAAAATTCAGAAAGAGCCCTGATTTCCCCACCACTGAAATCCTGTAAGTTTTATTGGGCTAAGGATGCTTCACTGCCCTACTCTGTTATTAGTGGCCAACAAATGTTAACATTCTGAATCGACTTTTTTCTATCCAATTAAAGAACTACATTGATGATGAGGCAGAAAATGAATGAACAAATTAAATGCAAATACTTTAATTTTCAGAAAGTTTGATTTTTTTTCATTACTTTACCCTCTCAAAATTGAAAAATATTTTTCAAATATTTCTAACAAATATGGAAAAATTCTTTTTGGTACATTAACAGAGAAGCTATCAGTTTTCTCAAAGTATAGGAATTTCAATTATTTTATTATTTGGTTTGTGATCCTTTGTATTACCACAATTGCCATAAAATAACTTCAAAATTAAGCCTACAACCAGAGATAAATAACTATATTTCTATGAATTGCCCATGAGGCAAATGTTATCCAAATATCTCTTATAGATTTCCATTATTCATTATTGCTAAAAAATCACTTCAGAGACAAGATAATTTTTTGTTTTAAATTTGTGACAACATCTATACTCAACTATACTCAATATCAGGTGATGAGACTTGCTTTCATGTTATATTAATGTATTTAACTGATAATGTATTTTAAGATAGTTCTATTAATGTGTATGTTTAGTGAAATCTTAACACCAGAGAGTGTTTAAAAGTGAAAAAATATATATATAATTTGAATGAAACTGGCTGATGTTGAAGGTTCCCTTCCAAAAGTGAAATTCTGTAAATTGATAAACTTAAAATTTGTTTTTTATTACTAGTCATTTATCTTCATAAAAATGTAACAATTTATTATCTAATAGTATAGTACATTTGTATATTATAAGTACTATGGGATTTTTCTTAGCTTATTCTTAAAAAAAAAAAAAAACCTACAAGATAACTCTTTGGCTCTCCTGAACTGAAAATGTTGTTCACTATGAATTGTTTAAAAAGAGTATATAAACATATGACCTTGAGAACATTTTTTGAAGCACAAAATCCCTGACATGACACCAGAAGTACATGAGAGACATTTAACATGCGTGGGTCCTATCTAGCATGTCACGTGACAACTTGGAAGATTTTCTTGGTAATAGTCAAGCAACATGCATGTTCGTGATTCAGGAAGATCTGATGAGCTCGCAAGCAAGGAAAAAAACAATAGCTAATCCTGGTAGGAAGGAAAGCTTTATGTCCTTTCCTTCTTTCCCTTGAAAGCCCTAAGAATGGGTGCCTTCTTCCACATGAGGGGCAGAAGGGCTAAATCTCAAAACAAGGTGGGAGGAGACCTGGAAATTTAGGGACCTCCTGCCAGCCTGCATGCTCTCTGTTAAACACAGTTTACCCCTTCTGTAACTCCTGAGCACAGTTAATCCAGTGATGAGAAATTCAGCAATGAGAACAGGTGGGGCCCTCCAGGAAGTATCAGGATAAATCCATTCATGTGTTCATGGATTAATGGCTTATCCCTAGGGGCCCACTACAGAGCCCACTTTGGCTTGGCCTCCTCTGTACTCTTTCCATTTGTCCACTGGTCTCTGTAACACCCCAGGCCTCTGACAAGAAGAAGTCCATCACCAGACGCTGCCTCTCAATCCAGCACCAAAACTGTGAGGTCAATAATACCACTTCTTTCTCACGCACCGAACCTGTGCTGTGGTGCTATCAGCAACAAGAAAACCGACCCAGACCCCTATGCTGAGAGCACTGCTTGAGATCCGCCACCTCCCTCAAGGAATGGGTTATATGGGAAGTTCAAGTTCTCCCCTAGAGCTCCGCCATCCTCACCACACAGAGTTTGGGAAGCTGATGCCCCAAGGTTCAAAGTCGCTGCAGGCTGCAGGTGGGGACCGCACACCACCCCAGAGTCCTGACGGCTGGCCCACCACACCCGGGGCCTCAGGGGACGCCTCACACACTCACCGCCTTCTAGCTCCAGGGGGTCCTAGCATCCTCCTGAGGGCTCCTGTGGTGTGAGAAACGCAAACAGCAGCACCAGCAGAGTACCTGGAGCCCCCTCAGGAGGAGAACCAGGAAGCCAGGTACTGGAGCGCAAGAAAATAAGATCCTGTGCCCAGCTGTGCTGCTTCCCTGATTGGACAATTCATTCAGAATGTGAGCATGCACGACGTCCAAGAAGCCGCATCCAATCAGAATCGCCCCTAGCATGAGGGCGGCCCCTTGAGGTGCTGGGTGGAGGGAGTGTGGGGCAAGGCTTGTCTTTTGCAGCTTCACCTTCCTAACAGCAGGGGCCACTGTTGCCTCCCTGATGATCCCATCCCCTGGGATCTCTCTCCCTGCTCCATGATCCTGTTCAAACGTTGAAGTTACAACTGATGGACTAATTACTAGATTCTGGGCCTTTGCTTTGTATTCTTGGCTTATGTTCCTGTTATGTTGTTTGTTGAACATCATGTGAAGAATATCTGAAGATATTACATAAATCAATCTTTTTTTTACAGGCAGAGTTAGACAGTGAGAGAGAGACAGAGAGAAAGGTCTTCCTTCTGTTGGTTCACCCCCCCAAATGGCCACCACAGCCAGTGCCATGCAGCAATCTGAAGCCAGGAGCCAGGTGCTTCCTCCTGGTCTCCCATGTGGGTGCAGGGCCCAAGCACTTGGGCCATCCTCCACTGCCTTCCCGGGCCACAGCAGAGAGCTGGACGGGGAAGAGGAGCAACTGGGACAAAACTGGTGCCCCAACCGGGACTAGAACCCAGGGTGCTGGTGCCACAGGCAGAGGATTAGCCTAGTGAGCCATGGCGCCAGCCCATACATCAATCTTTGTCTCATTTCTCTATCAGATACTCATCTCCTAATCTGTATGTTGTCCTTTAATATTGTTCCCTAATTTTTATGGGTACATAGTAACACCCTTGATTGTTTATGTTGATTATGTATCCAGTAATCTTGCTTAATTCTTCTTTATAAAAAGATTTGTTATTTATTGAGTTACAGAGAAGGAAAGACAGAGAAGACCTTCCATCTGCTGGTTCACTCCCCAAATGGCCACAAAGGCCAGAGCTGGGACAGGCAGAAGCCAGGAACCCAGAGCTGATTCTGGGTATTCCACGTGGGTGTAGGAGCCCAAGCCTCAGGAGTATGAAAGAACAACAGCAGGGATGATGCTGTGCCGCAGTGGCTTAAGCCACCATCTGCAGCCAGCATCCCATATGGGCACTGGTTTGAGTCCCCAGCTGCCCTACTTCCAATCCAGCTCCCTGTTAATGTGTATAAGTAAGCAGGGGAGGATGGCCCAGGTCCTTCCTGCCTCTGCCTCTCCCTCTCTGTAACTCTGCCTTTCAAATAAGTAAATAAATCTTAAAATAAATAAATCAGGACGAGAGCAGCAAGATGGTGGAATAGGTAGGGAGCACACTGATAGTTCGCAAAGACACAGGTTAATAAAAGTGAAGATACTGCAAGGTCAAGGAAGAGTAGGGGAAGAAACAGCAGAGGAAACTCTTCCGGAACTAGTGATTTACAGTGGACCTGTGTGGAGAGCGTGGGAGCCCAAGTTCGGGACAACAGCGGCAGACTCAATGCATCAGCGCTGGAACGCGAGGTGAGCCGAACCTCAATAGCCCGAGACACCAGCGGGCAAGCGGAAAGAGGAGACTAGAAGGAATGAGGCTTGAAACTCCGTGGGGGAAAGTTCACCAGGCTAACTAGAAGAGAGAGAGGAAAAAAAAAGTGACCGATATGGACATGAGTTTCTCTCTCTCCGCTCACCCCTCAAAGGCTAGCAAGACAAAGAGCAGGTGCCATTTTGGACATACATCATAAGCAGGGCAACCTCAGGTCTGAACCAGCCCTGAGCCTAGCAGAAAAACCTGACTCTGCGGGGAGGGGTGAAATAACAGGAGATTAGGATCTAACTTGGCAACCCAGTGGGAGACTGCAGGAGAATTGGAGCCCACACCGAGGGCAGCAGAGATTCCCTGTGTGGTCCTTGGGAAAGAACTTCTGATCTCTGGCTCCTGTGGATATATCATTCGCCTGCTAACTAGCTCCAATTATGTTCAGCTGTGTGGAATTGCTTCCCTTTTGAATCGAAAGAAAGAAAGAAAGAAAGAAAGAAAGAAAGAAAGAAAGAAAGAAAGAAAGAAAGAAAGAAAGAAAGAAAGAAAGAAAGAGAAAGAAAGAGAGAGAGAGAGATTTACCACGCCTAACCTGGGAGTGTCATCTTTGACACACCCTCAACCCTGAGGAACCAAACACAGCTCTCAGTCCACACTCATCTCAAGCCTCTAAGGCTCCACCGAAAGTAGACAGTCCACTTAATATAGAGCCATAGTGTAACAAGAAAAAAAAAACCACAGTGAAGAAACCAAATATTTCCAACATGCCATACAACAAATGCAAAAACCAAGCTAACAAGAACAAGGAAGACACTATGACACCCCCAAGTGAAAAAGACACCCCAATTCAAGATTATGAAGATAATGAGATAGAAAAAATGCAAGAAGCGGATCTCAAAAAATTGATAAGAACATTAAGAAGTTCTCAAAAACAAATTCTTGAACTTCAGAAATCCTTAATGGACAAGATAGAAAATCTCTCTCGTGAAAATGAAATATTAAGGAGGAATCAAAATGAAATGAAACAATTAGTGGAACAAGAAACTGTGATAGTGATGAGAAATCATAATGAAATGAAGAATTCAATAGATCAAATGACAAACACATTACAGAGCCTGAAAAACAGAATGGGCGAAGCAGAAGAGAGAATATCAGACTTAAAAGACAGAGCACAGGAAAGGAAACAGGAAAACCAAAGAAAAGAAGAGGAAATTAGAAATCTAAAAAATATTGTCAGGAATCTACAGGATACTATTAAAAAACCTAACATTTGGGATCTAGGAGTTCCTGAAGGCATGGAGAGGGAGAAAGGATTAGAAGGCATTTTCAGTGAGATACTAGCAGAAAATCTCCCAGGTTTGGAGAAGGACAGAGGCATCTTAGTACAGGAAGCCTATAGAACCCCTAATAAACATGACCAAAAGAGATCCTCACCACGACATGTTGTAATCAAACTCACCACAGTGAAACATAAAGAAAAGGTTCTAAAAGGTGCAAGAGAGAAACGTCAGATTACTCTTAGAGGATCTCCAATTAGACTCACAGCAGACTTCTCATCAGAAACCCTTCAAATTGGAAGGGAATGGTGAGACATAGCCCAGGTACTAAGAGAGAAAAATTGCCAGCCCAGAATATTATATCCTGCAAGGCTCTCATTTGTGAATGAAGGTGAAATTAAGACTTTTCATAGCAAACCGAAATTGAAAGAATTTGTTGCCACTCGTCCTGCCCTGCAAAAGATGCTTAAAGATGTGTTACACACAGAAACACAGAAACATGGTCACCAATACGAAAGAAGGTAAAGGAAGGAAACCTCACAGCAAACGATCACAGGACGCTCAATTTCTCTTTGACATAGAATTAAACTCTGATGCTCTGTTAAAGCAATGTGTTAAAGTAATCTATTATGTTCTCTTGATGTCCGTTGAATTCTAATTGTTCAAAAACAGCTGAATTTTTATTAAGAGCTAAGGGTTATTCATTTTTTTAAACTTTTATTTAATGAATATAAATTTCCAGTGTACAGCTTATGGATTACAATGGCTTCCCCCTCCCACAACTTCCCTCCCAGCCGCAACCCTGCCCTCTCCCGCTCCCTCTTCCCTTCCATTCACATCAAGATTTCATTTTCAATTCTCTTTCTATACAGAAGATCAATTTAGTATAAAGATTTTAATAGTTTGCACCTACATAGAAACACAAAGTAAAACATACTGTTTGAGTACTAGTTATAGCATTAAATCAAAATGTACAGCACATTAAGGACAGAGATCCCACATGAGGAGCAAGTGCACAGTGGCTCCTTTTGTTGACCCAACAAATTGACACTCTAGTTTATGGTGCCAGTAACCACTCTAGGCTGTCGTCATGAGTTGCCAAGGCTATGGAAGCCTTCCAAGTTTGCCGACTCTGATCATATTTAGACAAGGTCATAAAAGACAGGGTGAGGATAGTAACCTATGATCCTAAGAGTGGCATTTACCAGGTTACAACAATTATAGAGCATTAAGTGGGGAAGAGGACCATCAGTACACACAGGTTGGGAGTAGAGCCATTGGTGGTAGAGTAGAGGTTATGATTACAAAGGAATGAGGCCCAAGTACGCTAGACAGGGTATAGAACAAAGGACAGAGTCATCATTAGAGGAGCTAAGAAAGGTGCTGTCTAAGCTACAATTAAGTTTTCTGATTGAGAGGCAAATAGAACCTGACAGAAGGGGCTTGATAATAATCTGGTGGGCTTTAGGCCTTGTAAGTTAAGAGGCCCAGACCTATCTATCTCTTCACATGGGGTATATCCTAAGGGAGGTGTGAACCTCCTGGGGGAAGGCACTCTGTTGACCTTCATTACTTGGCTGGCCTGGGAGGAGAGCTGGCCAGGTAAAGGCAGGTGGCATCTCTAACAAGAAATTTACAGTTCTGCCTGCAATGTTGCTGACCCTACTTGGCTGTCCCCTCAGCTGCAGTGGTCACTTTGGAAGTTGGGCTGAGTGAAGGGCTTTTCAGCTTAGAGCCAATAAGATCTGTGGCTCTGACCTAGGCATCCTTCGACTCCAGGGCAGGTCCATTTCCAGTGATCCAACTCTTGGCAGAGCTGCCAGGGCTCTTCACAAGCTGACTTCTGCTGAAGCCCAGGCTTACCACATTGAAAGTCCCTGCAGTGCACTGGCCTGTTGGGTCTCCTTGAGGGCAGATCACTGTACAGATCAGCCATTTATAGGCCTGCCACCTGTTGCTTCTGATGCCTAGCTTTCTTTTCCTCCTGGTTTTTGTTAAAGCAGACCAGAGGATGCAAGTCAGGGGAGTGCCCATGTCCCATCTCTAACCTTCGGTGGCCTGAACTACAAGTCTATAGTCACAGGCATGTTCTGTAGTAGTTTTTCTAAGGTAGACAATGCCCATGAGGAAAATTATATTCTCACTTTAAAACTTTCTTTCCCTTTGTTCTGAATGGGAGGTTTTTCTACTTACTGTATACTTTGCTGATGGCGAAGTGAATCTAGCTATGAGATTATTATTTAAGTTCTTATTTTGGCTATGCTATTACAGAAAAATGTTAGCCATCTCTTTTATGAGGTCTAAAGATTAAATTGAGCATCTTACAGATTCCTTCATAATAGAATTAGTTTCCTACCTTGAAGAGAATAGAGAAATGAAAGAACAAGTTGGGCTTAGAATAGAGAAATGAGGGAGCAAGTCCTAGATCGCTTGCTGACAATAGCAATATCACATGAATACTTAGCAAACCATTTCAACCATTAGATAACAACTTAAGAAAACATTTACCAGAGGGTCCAATGCCTTCTATAAATTTTAAGAATCATGTATTTGGAAACACCTCTTAAATATCTAACATGGTGTAGTTTGTTTAACCAGTAAACTTAAGCACAACCATATAAAATGATTTTAGTTTCTTTCTACCAACAAGTTTAAAACATATACACAGATTCAGGTCAATCAAATTAAAATGTATCTTTGATTGATTTTAGCAGCTTAAATTTATGAACAATCTTATCTATATTCTACTAACAAGTTTAAAACATATGATACAGAGATTCAGGTCAAACAAATTAAAATGTATCTTTGATTAAATTTAGCAGCTTAAATTTATGGACAATCTTATCTATAAGCCATTTAAAATAAAACACTTAATAAAATTTCCCCATGTGTACATACAATATATACACACATATAACATAGCATAATAGTCCAATATAGCAATTTTAATAATAGCTTTTAAAATCTTTAACTATTTTTGTAGATTGCAAATTGATGTGAATTGCTTTTTTTTTAGTAATCTCAGGTAACCATACTTTCTCTCAGTTGGTACCGTCAATACATTATTGGTTTCATCTGTTTACAGAGCCATCCCAAAGTACTGAATACAATAGAAGTGGCTGGAAAAAGTCCATAGGAACCTATAGGAGGACAGCTAAACACAGAACCAACAACACTTTAGTTTTATGAGCAGCTAATCATATATAACTGTGGATGACAAAAGAATTTAAGTTGCCATGTTTAAAATTATAAACTCATCAGCCAAGAGGCACTTGCTTACTTCACAGTATTTTTGAAAGCACCTGTAGGATTTTACAAGTATTTAACTGTTTAGGCCTCTGAGGCTTTCTCATTAAGATAACTATCATGTCTAGTAACACAAGATCATTAGACTTTTTAATTCTCAAACATTTGTATTAATAGCATTTTCCATTATAGAAACTTAAAATTTGGCACCACATCACATCTTGACAGGACTTCTAATATAATCCAAATAGCCTGATTAGTTGGTGTCTCTATAAGATGACAGATATAGGTCCTTCGATTTTTTCAGTTGGACCCAAACGGGAAAAACCAAAGTCCAGGATTTACTGGAAATTTTAGAGTCCAGATTGTTTGAAACTTTGATTTTTTGAATGCCAAGAAGGCTCAAAATCCAAAATATCTGGTTGAAATAAGATTCCTTAAAATCATCACAGCCAACGGTGGTGGCGGGAACCCAGAGTTGCTGGGGGACACAGGAGGGCTAGGCCCCCAGGCCTTTAGCAACACTGAAGGGCCCGTGGGCATATCAGTCCACCCTCGGGAGGCCCTGCTGGGACAGCCCGTGCCCGAGCTCCGAGCTCATCGCCCTTGGACCGCCCCAGTGGGCTTCAGGAGTGGGTGTGTGCCAGCAACAGCCCTCCCCACTCACCCACCGTGTATCGGCACCGCCCGACAAGCCCCTAGGGCGGGCGAGGCTTCCCGGGGGGCCTATTTGCAACACGGGGAGGCGCGGAGCAGGCCGTGTGTGCGGCCAGGGGACACCCGCAGGTGCGAGTGCTCCCCCCGTGGCCGGCCGCTGCGGCTAGCCAGCACCTGGGGGCTGTTGGCAGCGCCGCCTGGGCAGCCTCCTAGAGCCAGGGGTCTGGCAGGCTCCGGGGGCAAATGGACTACGGAAGCCCAGAGGGGCCCGTCCGCGCCAAAACCCAAAACGCACTGCGGCCTCCAGAGACACAGGGGACACAAGTGGCTGTGTGGCTTGCAGTGCCCCACCAGAGGGAGGCAGGGAGGGAGGGAGGGAGGCTGGCTGCTGAGGCGCAGCCACCACCAGCCCTTCGGGGAACTGGCAGTGGAGGCTTGGGCAGTGGGGGCTGCCCACTCAGACATCCCGTTCCCTGGGGCTGCAGCGGGGCTGCGGGGTCGGGCGCGCCCGCGGGCCTTGGGGGCTTCTTGCCTGCGGGCGGGGCTTCCACGCACAAGGTGGCACCTCATCCCAGCCCAAGGGTGGTGGCGGGAACCCAGCAGGTGCTGGGGGACGCAAGAGGGCTGGTTAGGCCCCCGGGCCTTTAGGCAACACTGGAGGGCCTGGGGTGTATAGGTCCACCCTCGGGAGGCCCTGCTGGGACAGCCCGTGCCCGAGCTCCGAGCTCATCGCCCTTGGACCGTACCCCAGTGGGCTTCAGGAGTGGGTGTGTACCAGCAGCAGCCCTCCCCACTCACCCACCGTGCATCAGCCCCGCCTGACAAGCTCCTAGGGCAGGCAAGGATTCCCGGGGGGCCTATTTGCAACCCGAGGAGGCGCGGGGCAGGCCGTGTGTGCAGCCTGAAGACACCCGCAGGTGTGTGTGCTCCCCCCGTGGCCGGCCACTGTGGCTAGCCAGCACCTGGGGGCTGTTGGCAGCGCCGCCTGGGCAGCCTCCTAGAGCCAGGGGTCTGGCAGGCTCTGGGGGCAAATGGACTACCGAAGCCGCGAGAAGCCCGTCCGCGCCAAAACCCAAAATGCGCTGCGGCCTCCAGGGACACAGGGGACACAAGTGGGTGTGTGGCTTGCAGTGCCCGACCAGAGGGAGGCAGGGAGGGAGGGATGGAGGCTGGCTGCTGAGGCGCAGCTGCCACCAGCCCTTCCGGGAACTGGCAGTAGAGGCTTGGGCAGTGGGGGCTGCCCACTCAGACATCCCGTTCCCTGTGGCTGCCCCGGGGCTGCAGGGTCGGGCGTGCCCGCAGGCCTTGGGGGCTTCTTCCCTGTGGGCGGGGCTTCCACGCACAAGGTGGCACCTCATCCCGGCCCAAGGGTGGTGGCGGGAACCCAGGAGGTGCTGGGGGACACAAGAGGGCTAGGCCTCCGGGCCTTTAGGCAACATTGCAGGGCCCGCGGGCGTATCAGTCCACACTCGGGAGGCCCTGCTGGGACAGCCCCTGCCCGAGCTCCGAGCTCATCACCCTTGGACCGCCCCTGTGGGCTTCAGGAGTGGGTGTGTGCCAGCAGCAGCCCTCCCACTCACCCACCGTGCGTCGTCCCCGCCCGACAATCCCCTAGGGCGGGCGAGGCTTCCCGGGTGGCCTATTTGCAACCCGAGGAGACGCGGGGCAGTCTGTGTGTGCCGCCCGGGGACACCCGCAGGTATGTGTGCTTCCCCCGTTGCCGACTGCTGCGGCTAGCCAGCACCTGGGGGCTGTTGGCAGCACCCCCTGGGCAGCCTTCTAGAGCCAGGGGTCTGGCAGGCTCCGTGGGCAAATGGACTACGGAAGCCCAGAGGGGCCCGTCCGCTCCAGAACCCAAAATGCGCTGTGGCCTCCAGGGACACAGGGGACACAAGTGGGTGTGTGGCTTGCAGTACCCGACTAGAGAGAGGCAGGGAGGGAGGGAGGGAGGCTGGCTGCTGAGGCGCAGCCGCCACCAGCCCTTCGGGGAACTGTCAGCGGAGGCTTGGGCAGTGGGGGCTGCCCACTCAGACATCCCGTTCCCTGGGGCTGCAGCGGGGCTGCAGGGTCGGGCACGCCCGCGGGCCTTGGGGGCTTCTTGCCTGCGGGCGGGGCTTCCACGCACAAGGTGGCACCTCATCCCGGCCCTAGGGTGGTGGCGGGAACCCAGCAGGTGCTGGGGGACGCAAGAGGGCTAAGCCCACAGGATTTTAGGCAACACTGGAGTGCTCGCGGGAGTATCGGTCCACCCTCGGGAGGCCCTGCTGGGACAGCCCATGCCCGAGCTCCGAGCTCCGAACTCTTCGCACTTGGACCGCCCCAGTGGTCTTCAGGAGTGGGTGTGTGCCAGCAGCAGCCCTCCCCACTCACCCATTGTGCGTCGGCCCCACCTGACAAGCCCCTAGGGCGGGCGGGGCTTCCCGGGGGGCCTATTTGCAACGCGGGGAGGCGCGGGGCCGTCCGTGCATGCGGCCCGGGGACATCCGCAGGTTGGTGTGCTCCCCCCGTGGCCGACCGCTGTGGCTAGCCAGCACCTGGGGGCTGTTGGCAGCGCCGCCTGGGCAGCCTCCTAGAGCCAGGGGTCTGGCAGGCTCCGGGGGCAAATGGACTACGGAAGCCGAGAGGGGCCCGTCCACTCCAAAACCCAAAATGCGCTGCGGCCTCCAGGGACACAGGGGATACAAGTGGGTGTGTGGCTTGCAGTGCCCGACGAGAGGGAGGCAGGGAGGGAGGGATGGAGGCTGGCTGCTGAGGCGCAGCCGCCACCAGCCCTTTGGGGTACTGGCAGCCGAGGCTTGGGCAGTGGGGGCTGCCCACTCAGACATCCCGTTCCCTGTGGCTGAGCGGGGCTTCAGGGTCGGGCGCGCCCGCGGGCCTTGGGGGCTTCTTGCCTGTGGGCGGGGCTTCCACGCACAAGGTGGCACCTCATCCCGGCCCAAGGGTGGTGGCGGGAACCCAGGAGGTGCTGGGGGACGCAAGAGGGCTAGGCCCCCGGGCCTTTAGGCAACACTGGAGGGACCGCGGGAGTATCGGTCCACCCTCGGGAGGCCCTGCTGGGAAAGCCCGTGCCCGAGCTCCGAGCTCTTCGCACTTGGACCGCCCCAGTGGTCTTCAGGAGTGGGTGTGTGCCAGCAGCAGCCCTCCCCACTCACCCACCTTGCGTCGGCCCTGCCCGACAAGCCCCTAGGGCGGGCGAGGCTTCCCGGGGGGCCTATTTGCAACCCGGGGAGGCACGGGGCAGTCTGTGTGTGTAGCCCGGGGACACCCGCAGGTGTGTGTGCTCCCCCCGTGGTCGGCCGCTGCGGCTAGCCAGCACCTCGGGGCTGTTGGCAGCAGCGCCTGTGTAGCTTCCTAGAGCCAGGGGTCTGGCAGGCTCCGAGGGCAAATGGACTATGCAAGCCGAGAGGGGCCCCTCCGCTCCAAAACCCAAAACGCGCTTTGGCCTCCAGGGACACAGGGGACACAAGTGGGTGTGTGGCTTGCAGTGCCCCACCAGAGGGAGGTAGGGAGGGAGGGAGGGAGGCTGGCTGCTGAAGCGCAGCTGCCACAAGCCCTTCGGGGAACTGTCAGCGGAGGCTTGGGCAGTGGGGGCTGCCCACTCAGACATCCCGTTCCCTGTGGCTGCAGCGGAGCTGCAGGGTCGAGTGCATCCGCGGGCTGGGGACTTCTTGCCTGTGGGCGGTGCTTCCACGCACAAGGTGGCACCTCATCCCAGCCCAAGGGTGGTGGCGGGAACCCAGGAGGTGCTGGGGGCGCAAGATGGCTAGGCCCCCGGGCTTTTAGGCAACACTGGAGGGCCCGCGGCCATATCGGTCCACCCTCGGGAGGCCCTGCTTGGACAGCCCGTGCCTGAGCTCCGAGCTCATCGCCCTTGGACCGCCCCAGTGGGCTTCAGGAGTGGGTGTGTGCCAGCAGCAGCCCTCCCCACTCACCCACCGTGCGTCGGTCCTGCCCGACAATCCCCCAGGGCGGGCGAGGGTTTCTGGGGGCCTATTTGCAAACCGGGGAGGCGCGGGGCAGTCCGTGTATGTGGCCCGGGGACACCCCTAGGTGTGAGTGCTCCCCCCCGTGGCCGACCGCTGCGGCTAGCCAGCACCTGGTGGCATTTGGCAGCGCCGCCTGTGCAGCCTCCTAGAGCCAGGGGCCTGGCAGGCTCCGAGGGCAAATGGACTATGCAAGCCGAGAGGGGCCCGTCCGCTCCAAAATCCACAACGCACTGCAACCTCCAGGGACACAGGGGACACAAGTGGCTGTGCGGCTTTCAGTGCCCGACCAGAGGGAGGCAGGGAGGGAGGGAGGGAGGCTGGCTGCTTAGGCGCAGCAGGTGCCAACCCTTCAGTTAACTGCCAGAGGAGGCACCTGTAGCACTTGCACCATGGGTTCTAGTCCAGGTCTGTGGCCAGATTCTGTCCTGGTTGCTCCTCCTGTAGTCCAGCTTTCTGCTGTGGTCTGTGAGTGTAGTGGAGGATGGCCCAAGTACTTGGGCCCTGCACCCATGGGAGACCAGAAGGATGCACCTGGCTCCTGGCTTAGGATCTTTGCAGCACCAGCCACAGCAGCTATTTGGGTGTGAATCAATGGAAGGAAGACCTTTCTCCCTGTCTGTCTATTTCACTAACTATGTCTGTGAGAAAAAAATAATAAAAGAAAAAAGGATTACAACCACATATTGTACAGCTCATGCATGTGTTCATCTAACTCCAAGGATTCTCTGGAACATGTTTAGCAAGACATATTAGATAAGCATTTCTAGAAAAGCAGCTGCATGTCTTCGGGAAGCCAACCTTCCCACAAGGCTCAGTGCTCTTCTTGTTAGTGGACCATAAACTATACTTAGTCCCTGCAGCCACACACTGTGTACTAGGAAGAAAATGTCTTTGCTTTGGCAGAAATCTTATTCTCCACAGTCACATTTGGCCATCTTTACAAACCTGCCTGGGAGGCCAGCACCACAGCTCATTTGGTTAATCTTCCACCTGCGGCACTGGCACCCCAGGTTCTAGTCCTGGTTGGGGTGCTGGATTCTGTCCCAGTTCCTCCTCTTCCAGTCCAGCTTTCTGCTGTGGCATGGGAAGGCAGTGGAAGATGGCCCAAGTCCTTGAGCCCCTGCACCCATGTAGGAGAACTGAAAGAAGCTCCTAGCTCCTGGCTTCAGATTGGTTCAGTTCTGGCTGTCGCAGCCAATAGGGGAGTAAACCATCAGAGGAAGACCTCTCTCTCTGTCTCTCTGTCTCTCTCTCTGCCTCTCTATGTAACTCTGATTTTCAAATAAGTCAATAAATCTTTAAACAAATAAAATAAAATAAATTAAACTGGAACTAATATTGTTGGATGCATTTAGAAGTCTCAGGCCAAGATGAGACTTTTCTGTAAAGGAAGATCCATTCATAGGATTCTATTTCAATTGTATTGTCATAAACTCATCAGAGATTGGTGTATCTTCTTGTATTCTCACCAAAATACAGTGTGGAAACTAAGGAGACCAAGCTGGGGAGAGAGGAGATATTGCATTGCAGTCTTTTCCAGTATTCCTAGATGACTCTAATCATGAATCTCCACATATTTGGGAATAGCTTGCCACCAATCCTACTCACAAGCACCTGAAGAGTGACCAAAGACCAAGAGGGGGAGCCCTTTTCTTATACAAGGTCAGGTAGAAGAGGGCTTGCTTGAGTACTGTATCTCACAAGCACAGATGTCATTCTAAGGTAAGTGACATGTACATGTGTCTACACACACACACCAGATCTCTAGGATTTTTTCATCTAAAAATTCCAATTCTACTGAATAGCATACCCTCCTTACCACCCATAACTACCCTTCTACTTTATGCTTCTCATATTCTATTTTTTAAAAAAGATTTATTTTATTTAATTGAAAGAGTTACAGAGAGAGGTGGAGCCAGAGAGTGATCTTCCATCCACTGGTTCACTCCCCAAATGACCACAACAGCTAGAGCTGAGCCAATCTGAAGCCAGGAGCCAGGAGCTCTGGAAGCTTCTTCCAGATCTCCCACACAGGTGCAGGGGACCAAGGACTTGGGCCATCTTCTACTGCTTTCCCAGGCCATAACAGAGAGCTGGGTCAGAAGTGGAATAGCCAGGAATTGAATAGGCACCCATATGGATTGCCGACACTGCAGGTGGGGCTTTAAACTACTGCACTACAGCACTGGCCTCTCTGACTACTTTAAATACTTCATATGTTGGAATCCTTGTCCTTGGGGGACTGATAGTTGTGGCTAATTTCACTTAGGAAAATAACCTCACTGTTCATCCATGGCATAGAATTGTCTTTTCTTCTGTGCCTGCATAACTTTCCACTGTGAGTGCAGGCCACACTAGAAGTCTTGGCTACAGTGAATTATGCTGTGGCAAATAGTGCTAATACCTTATTTATATTGAACTTTAAATAACTTTAGATATATAATCAGAACTGAGATTATCAGATCATATAAAAATTTTATTTTCAATGTAATGAAGAACAAACTGTTTTCTGTGGTGGTTGCATCATTTTACATTACCACCGACACTGGACATGTAGCTGAAAATCTTTATATCTTCATCAAATTATGCACCTGGGTTTTTTGTTTGTTTGTTTTTAAAGAACAGGAGCAGGAGGTCTTATTGGCCATTACTGGCCATGGTTATGAAGATCCCTCTGCATTTGCACTCAAGGTGAATCAGCATTGGGCTTCATTGTCAGTGTGGTGAAATTGCCCATCACCCAGGGAGAAGTGTATGACTCCGTTAAATACATTTTCAACTTCCTTCAGTGGTTCTAAAGCCAGGTCTGGAGGTATCCTAACCCCATCTGGCTATTAATACTCTTTCTGTTCCAGGTAACTTTCTGTTAGCAAGGTGGAGCAGAGATTTCTGTGTGAACATTTCTCTAGCTTAGGATTCACATAAAACATGAGTGCCAGCACAACATTCCTCTTCCCATTCTGCCATCATGACCTAGATTGCAGACCTAACAGGCTGACCCAGATTTTAATTCTTCCAATAAATTGTTCCTAGATGGGACAGGACACCCTACATGAGGCTCCCAAAAAATACCCACAAAAGGGGAAGTAGTGTTGCAATGCCCAAATGGGATCAAAGTGGTGACCTTGCCTAGAGTTTCCTTCTTCGGGACAACCCATGTCACCATGGGATACTTCCTGCCCAAATGCCCGAGGTGTCAATAGCAAGAGCTGAGTCAATATCTCAGTTATAAAGTATTCACATCCAGGAAATCTTGAGTCTGGGCCCCTGGAAAGTCAGGACAAAGCAGCAGAACAGATGGCTTTCTCTAGTGGGGCTTCAACGAAGAAAGCTTAGACACCCTGAGTTCCAGGTCCTATTGTAGACTTTCCTCAAGAAATTGATTTCATTTCTTGGGATCCTCTTTCATGGGATTCCTCAGCAGAAAAGACCTCTCCAAAGTCTCATCCTCCATCTGCCTCATGCCATGTCCATAATCACACACATATATGCCACATAGCCCAATCTGAAAACCCCAGGGTGTTTCCAGGTATAATCTGAACCCAGCTTTGCAGAGACAAACTGAGATCCAGGAGGGTTCCCTCTACCCTCTCAGTTATGTGACCCTGAAATATCACCATACCTCCTGAAAACTCCATAGTCTGGGCAATGGCAAGTAGAATGGCAATTGCTGAGATCTGGAGGTGATGAAATTATAAAAAAACTTTCATTCAATGGGTAGAGAGTTTCAGTCTCATAAGGAAAAACAGTTCTGAATATTGGTCCCACAGCAATGTGCATATACTCAATACTACTCAACCATACACTCAGAAATACTTAAGATGATAAAATTCATCAGCTATATTTTTTTTGGTCAGGACCACACTAACAGTACATTTTAAAAGTGGTCAAATGGGGGCTAGAGCTGTGGCACAACAGGTTAAAGCCCTGGCCTGCAATGTCAGCATCCCACAAGGGTGCCGGTTCAAGTCCTGGGTGCTCCACTTCGCATCCAACTCTCTGCTAATGTGCCTGGGAAAGCAGAGGAAGATGGCCCAAATACTTGGGCCCCTTCACCCACATGGGGGACCTGGAAGAAACTCCTGGCTCCTGGATTCAGATTGGCCTAGCTCGGCCCACTCTGGGCATTTGGGGAGTGAACCAGCAGATGAAGATCTCTTTCTGTCTACCTCTCTTTCTCTAACTCTGCCTTTCAAATAAACAACACAGCTCTTTAAAAAAAAAGTTGATTTGAAAAGTGGCCAAATACACATCTCATAAAAGTTAATGTTATGCTTTCTCAGAAGTGCAGTTAATACTTATTAATTTTGTATAATCGCTTATATTTGCCCATTTTCAAAATAGTAACATCCCTGATTCCATTTTGCTAAGTTGCTATGTCATTTTTTTTTGAAATAAGAATCAGATGCAATCCTCTCTCACTAAAGACACTGATGACAGAGTGCAGAAGCCATGTTCTGTGTGGGTGTGGCCTGGGTTCCCTCCCTCCTGGCTGTGTTTGAGGGAAACATAATGTGGTCACCACTGGGCATCTTACACTTAGGTGGAAGCAGGTGTGCCTTGAGCTGAACACAGAGATGTCCATAGCCAGGGCTAAATCCTGGGCCCTATACATTCCCTCCTAAAATGTGCACCCCTGAGCCCCAACTCCTCATGCACCAACAATGCCACAGCAGGAAGAACAAGCATGACCCTTGCCCCTGCAGCAGGAGTTAGTTCTATCCTCACTTACCACTTGCACTGACAGGTGGGATGGATCCCTCCCTGAAGAAGTCCTGGAATGATGCTCTCAGTAGAAGACATGGATTTGTGCCAGGGAAATGCATCAAAGCTGGAGGATCATACAAGTCCAACCCCATTTCTGCATAACAAAATATTTCTTCTGTTGTGTTCCTTGGAGTAAAAGTTTTCTATTTGATTTTTTTCTTTTTATTCACCATTTTCTACATCTTGAAAATTGATTGATTCTTCTTCATTGTTCTATGTGTTTTTTGAATTCCTCATTTTGTTTCCATATTATTCTTGATATTCTTGCGTGTTCCTCTGTGTACTTTTCTAGGTTGAACAACATGCATACCCAACCTCAGATCATCAGAATATATAAGCAAATGTTGACAGCTCTGAAGAGATAAACAGCAAGGGAACAAGCAGAACATATCAATACTCCACTTTCAACACAGAATAGAATACCTAGGTGGGAAATCAGTAAAGAATGGTAGATTTGAACAATATTATAAATCAACTTTTCCTAACAGTTACACAGAGAGCATTCTACCTGGCAGAGGCAGAACATGTGTTCTTCTCAACAGCTGTCTAAAGTCTCCAGGTGGGATCATCTGTTAATTCAGAAAATATGCATCAACAACATTTAGAAAATAAATTGGAGTCATATCATTGTCTTTCATAACTCTAATAGAATAAAAACAGAAATCAATTCCAGAAAAATGGGAAAAGTCACACATATGTGGATGTCAATCCACACAGTGTCAAACAGCCATTGGCTTGAAGAGGAAATCAAAAAGGAAATCAGAGAATATTTCAGTGGGTACATTTTGAGTTTTGACCTGGGATCCATAGCCACAATCACAATCCTCAAGTCCAGGCTTGGTACAAAGAAAAACCAGGTGGACATGGAAGGTCACCAGCAGAAAAGCTCTCTGAACACTGAGAACCATGGGGATCTTTAAACAGAGCAGGCAGAAGTCTTCTTACTGCCCACAACAAATTAAGGAGACCAGGATGCTGATGCTTATGACTGAGTTCAAAGGCAGATTGCAAATTCATATATATTTTCTATACAATATAAACATTTCATAGTCGGCTGAGCTTTATTTTATAAATGGAATGATTGCACATAAGCTCCTTCATTAACATTTAGAAAATAGTTCAGTTTGTTCATTCAACAAATGATCTTCACATGTCAGTCACTAGACACTATTCTAAGTATTTGGGATGGAGCAGCAAAAAGACACACAATCAGGAAGGCTGCTTTTTAATAGGTCACACACTAGATTTGAGAAAATGAATGAAAATTCACACTGATGCTGTAAAAAGTACTATAAAAACATAAGTATGTACAAAGAATGGGGATATAAAGAAACTGCTTTGAGGGCCGGCACCGCAGCTCAATAGGCTAATCCTCCACCTTGCAGTGCCGGCACACTGGGTTCTAGTCCTGTTCAGGGCACCGGATACTGTCCTGGTTGCCCCTCTTCCAGGCCAGCTCTCTGCTGTGGCCAGGGAGTACAGTGGAGGATGGCCCAAGTGCTTGGGCCCTGCACCCCATGGGAGACCAGCATAAGCACCTGGCTCCTGCCTTTGAGTAGGCGTGGTGCACCAGCCACAGCAGCCATTGGAGGGTGAACCAATGGCAAAGGAAGACCTTTCTCTCTGTCTCTTTCTCTCACTGTCCACTCTGCCTGTCAAAAAAGAAAAAAAAAAGAAACTGCTTTGAGTACTCTGAACAAATCAATCCACTTCTTCCTAAAGTGTAATATCCCCCAGATGCTTGATCCTGAAGGGAGATATTTTAGAGATTCATTTATTTTGCTGAAAGGCAGAGTGAGAAGGGAGATACACATACATAGGGGAGGGATAAAGAGAGAGATTTCCATTCACTGGTTCCCTCTCCTAAATGGCTTCAACAGTTGAACCTGGGCCAGACTGAAGCCAGAAGTCAAGAACCCCATCTGAGTATTTCATGTGGGTGGCAAGGAGTCAAGTAATCAGGCCATTATCTGCGAATTCCTAGGCACAGGTTAGGAGATTGGATCAGAAAGAACACAGCTAGAATTCAAGTTGGCACTCTGATAGGGGATGCAGGCATCATAAGTGATAGTTTAATGTGCTGTACCACAATGCCAGTCCCAGCAAGTGAGTTTTATGTTCATGTTCTCGATGATTATTTCCTATTCTAGATTTGCACTGGAACCTGTGAGCTAAACTGCAGTGGAAGGTGAAGAAAAGTCTATTTTCCTGAGAACAAATGTAGGTTTCAGTCAGATTTGTTCTTGGAGGATATTTAACACATCTCAGGTTGTTTCTTTGCTTGTCTTTTCTTCCAAATGTTCCAGTGTCTCAGGCTCTTTCACATATTAGTCTCCTTCTTGTGCTCCCCTCTCTGGATGGTCTGTTCCCAGGGCTCTTGTTTTCTCACCTATTAACATCCTCCCACTGTCTCTAACTCTCCTCATGGTGTAAATGAGGGCATAGGCTTTTGACTTGATGCAGGAAAAGTGCCACACATGCTACTTTAGCAGCCTCCATGTGATATCACTTATCACTTCCAGCTTTTGCATGACATGGGTAAGCTCCAGTGCAACAAAACAGCCCAACATGGACTGACCCAACAAAAAGCCCACAGACAAGTCACACACCATTCAGCGGAGATGCGCATATTTATAGATCAAGACACTAAGCATATTGCAAACCCTCAGCAATGATGTCAATGCTGCATCCCAGAATCCTTTCAACAGAAGGATAAGACTCAGGGAGATGCTCTAATTCAAGCTGTTGTAAGCAAGTATCTTTCTTAGACAAATACTGAAATTACAGGAATGTCTACTATGCAGGTCTTCATGCTTCACCAACATCCACCAACTTTTCAAAGTTTGGTTCACACTCTAAACTGTCATAGTAAATGTTACTATTGTCTGACATTTGGTGACAGTGTGCATACTCAATGTGAGATTTCTAGTACATGTAGATCTGTATGACAGATTAGCGTGGTGTCTTTGGAGCAACCGTCTAACTGCTTGCTTCCAAGAAAATATGCTTTCTACATGACATCCACAGTGACCAACAGAAATCTGTGAAAACCATGTTCAGCACTGTGGTGCAAATGTTCAGCCACAACCTGCAATACCAGCATCTTGTATGAGCATTCATTTGAGTCCTTATTTCTCTTCTTCCAATCCAACTCCCTGTTAATACATGTGGGAAAGCACTGGAGTCATCACCTAAGTACTTTGGCCCCTACACTCACATGGGAGACCTGAATGGAGTTGCAGGCTCCTGGATTTGTCCTAGCTCAGCCTCAGATACTGTGGCCATTTGAATAGTAGATTAGTAGATTGAAGATCTCTCTCTCTCTCTCTCTCAACTATATCTCTCTGTCTCTCTCCTTCTGTATCACTCACCCTTTTTAATTTTTAAAATATTTATTTGTTTCTTTTGAAAGTCAGAGTTCCACAGAGAGAGGGAGAAATCTTCCATATGCTTGTTCCCTCCCTCCAGATGGCTACAATGGCTGGTGCTGCTTCAGGCTAAAGCCATGAGTTTGGAGATTCTTCTAGTCTCCATGTGAGTGGTTGGGGCTCAAACACTTGTGCCATCCTCTGTTGCTTTTTCCAGACCATTAGCAGGGAGCTGGATTGGAATGGAGCAGCCAGAACATAAACATATGGCATGCCAGCATCACAGGCAGTGGCTTTCCCCATTACTCCACAATGCCAGCCATTCTGCCTTTCAAATAAATACATAAATAAATATTTTTTTAAATGAAATCTGTATCTTCCTGATTGTGTCTGTGAAATCATCTAGCTAACAAATGCAATGGTGTGATAACAATGCTACAATGAAGGGGAACCAAGACATTGGGAGCTGGGCCTGTGCCCAGCATGTAGAATATTTGGCAGTTTTTTTTAATGTCCTTTTTAAAAATTTACTTATTTGAAACACAGAGTTACAGAGAGAGAGAGAGAGAGAGAGAGAGAGAGAGAGAGAGAGAGATGAGACAGAGAGAGACCTTCCTTGCACTGGTTCACTTCACAAATCCCTGCAAAATCCAGGATTGGGCCAAACTGAAGCCCGAACAAGGAGCTTCATCCAGATCTCCCACACGCCACACTAGCATGGAGATGAATCAGAATGGAGCATCCAAGACTCAAATTGGCACCCACATGGGAATGCTGGCATCCCAGGAAGTGGCTTAACCCACTATGCCACAACAGCATTCTCCCACCCCCCAGAAGTTTCGAGAGTTCTCCTTGGATAGCAAGTATTTGTCAAGGGGTGTTATATGTGTCAGACACTACAGTACCTTAACATGTTGACAGTGTTCCTCATATTCTGAAACTGAGATACCACTCCTCCAAACCTGTTTCCTCTGAGATTCAGTTTTGAACAGGACACTGTTGCCACAAGAGCCCATCCATCCTCCAGGTCACAAGGGATGCTGAAATGACAGCAGCTGTCAGCTAGCAAGGGGTCATAGAAGACTTCAGCACTGGCTGGGGGTGCAAAAGAACATTTAACTTTTGTAGAGACCTGGAGTCTGGGGCCTGACTCTGGAGGAGAGAAGCAGCCCCTGGGCTACTGGAAGGAAACATCACAAGATTTCCCTGCTGGGACCCCAAGTTACAGAAAGATGCTGCTGCTCCCTTTTCTGAACCTCCAAAGGACAGGTTTTGTCAGCTGAAGTCTCCTCAGCCTCCCTGTGCTCCCTTAACCCACATGAGTAGGTACAAGACCCCACAGACAGGCTCCAATACTTCACTGGATGGCAGTTTTACTGCATCATCACTGTTGCTCCCTAGAGAGTTCAATTGCCACATTTTGTTGATTTTTATTTGTGGAACACTTAAAGCAAGTTTATTCTTTAGTGTAATGTATAAGCCCACTGAGAGTGGTTCTGAGTTGAGGTTCTGAGCTGAGGAGTCCTTGGTGTTTAGCCCCTACCCAAACGGTAAGGATGAACCCTGGGATGCATGCCATTTATGTGTGTGTTTACCTATTGAAATAGTCTTAAGATATCAAGCATTACAGTTATTAAAAATATCTCTTGGGGCCACTGCCTGCAAGGATGACATCTTACATGGGCACGGCTTCGTGTACTAACTGCTGTATTTCTTTATTTTTTAAGATGTATTTATTTATTTGAAAGGCAGAGCTACAGAGAGACAGAGTCAGAGAGAGAGAGAAAGAGGTCTTCCATCCATTAGTTCACTCCCCAGACGGCCGCAATGGTTGGGTCTGAGCTAATTCAGGAGCCAGGAGCTTTCTCTGGGTCTCCCACATGGGTGCAGGGGCCCAAGGACTTGGATCACTTTCTACTGCTTTCCCAGACTTCAGCAGAGAGCTGGATCAGTAATGGAGCAGCTGGAACTCAAACTGGAATCCATTTGGGAAGCTGGCACTGCAGGCAGTGGTTTTACCTGCTACACCACAGCGCCAGCCCCTTCTGCACTTCTGATCTAGTTCCCTGCTAATAGGCCTGAGAATGCAGTGAAAGATGACCTAAGGCTTTGGCCCTCTGCACCCTTGTGGAGACCCAGATGGAGGTCAAGACTCCTGCTTCAACCTGTCCCAGACCTAGCCATCACTGATAGATTCATCCTCTCTCTCTTTCTGTGTGTGTGTGTGTGTGTTCATAACTGCCTTTCAAGTATATACAAATCTGGTCAATCAAGCTATTTCCTAAAAAAGAAAAACACTCAAAATCAATGGCTGCCCTTGTGGCACAGTGATGCCAGTTGTGATGCCAGTTGCGATGCTGGAGTCCCATATCAGAGTGGTTTGAATCCTGAATGATTGACATTTTGCCCAGTTCCCTGCTGTTGTACCTAGGAAAGCAGAAAATGACCCAAATACTTGAGTCTCTGACACTCATGTGTGAGACCTAGTTGGTGTTCCTGACTTTTGGCTTCAGCTTAGCCTAGCTTGGTTGTTGTGATCATTTGGGACATGAACCAATGGATCAAATTCTCTGTCAGTATGCCTTCCAAATAAATCATAAAAATTCAAGGAGAAAAATCACGTGATTATTTAAATTAAATGCTAGGAAGCATTTGATTAAATTCAGCATCTGGCCTTTAAAGAAAAAAACCCTGTAAGCAGAGAAGTAAAATATCAGAATTTCTTTATTATAATTAAAATTGTCTATGATGAACCTATAGCAACCAGTATAAATAACATGACATTGAAAGCTCTTGGGGCCAGCACCAGCATCCCATATGGGTTTCAGTTGAAATCCCAGCTGCTCCACTTCTGATTCAGCTCTCTGCTGTTGCCTGGGAATGCAGTGGAAGATGGCCCAAGCCCTTGAGCTTCTGTCCTCATGTAGGAGACACAGAAGTTCCTGGCTCCTGGCTTTGGATCAACATAGCTCTGGCCACTGAGTCCAACCAGGGAGTGAACCAGCAGATGGAAGACCTCTCTCTTTCTCTCTCTCTCTCTCTCTCTCTCTCTCTCTCTCTCTCTCTCTTTCTCTCTCCCTCTGCCTCTACTTCTCTGTGTGTGTGTGTAACTCTGACTTTGGAATAAATAAAATAAAATCTTAAAAAAAAAAAACCACCTCTTTTCCTGGGAGTTTACCCAAAGCTGACTCCTTAAATTCTCGTTCTCCAACATTGTACTGGAAGTGTAGTTAGGAAAGTGAAACAAAAAATGGAAGCATTAAGTAAAAGGATTAATTAATTTATGTTTAAGGTTTATTTATTTGAGAGGTAGAGTTACAGACTGAGAGAGGAAGAGACAGAGAGAAAACTCTTCCTTCCATTGGTTTACTCCCCAAATGGTTGCAATGGCTGGAGATGGGCTGATCTGAAACCAGGAGCACGAGCTTCTTCCTGGTCTCCCACATGGGTACAGGGGCCCAAGCACTTGGGCCATCTTCTACTGTTTTCCCAGGCCATAGCAGAGAGCTGGACTGGAAGAGGAGCAGCCGGGACTGGAATTGGCACCCATGGAATGCCGGCACCACAGGTGGAGGATTAACCCACTGCACCACGGTGCCAGCCCCAGATTCAATTTTTAAGCAACAAAATTTTCAATATATGTGGATCACTCTACAATCTACAGAGGCAATGCAAAACAAAATTTAAGCTAAGAGAATTAAGTGATATGAGTGAGTACAAGATCAATATATGTCAACTGGCTTCCCACGGAGCAGCAGGAAAAAATAGAAAGCCATTTTAAAGGACACAATACAGACTAGAAAACCTCTATAGAATACCTTTAGATATTTTCTTTCTTTCTTTCTTTTTTTTTTGACAGGCAGACTTAGTGAGAGAGAGACAGAGAGAAAGGTCTTCCTTCCATTGGTTCACCCCCCAAATGGCCAGCCACCATAGCCAGTGTGCTGTGCTGATCTGAAGCTAGGAGCCAGGTGCCTCCTCCTGGTCTCCCATGTGGGTGTAGGGCCCAAGCACTTGGGCCATCCTCCACTGCCTTCCTGGGCCACAGCAGAGAGCTGGACAGGAAGAGGAGCAACCAGGACAGAACCGGTGCCCCAACTGGGACTAGAACCCGGAGTACCAGTGCTGCAGGCCTAGTGAGCTGTGGAGCCAGCAAATATTTTTTAATCATAAAAAAAATTGAAAACCTAAAAGGAAATTAAGCCAACAACATGAAGAGGATGAAAAGCTCAACATTCAGTAAATTGTGAGTGACTTGCATCCCTTGTGAAGGAGGTTATTGGAAGCTCCAGGTCCTAAGCTCCCAGCAGGATCACAGACAGTGGAGGGAGGGTCTCCAATATTGTGTGGTTGGGTCAGCAGGAAGGTGAGAGCAGCCCTGGCTCTTAGGATAGCTAGGCCCCCCGTGAGCACCACCAGACCTGAGCCCAAGACTCAACCCTCACTTCCCCCACCAGCCACAGCCTGGATGAACTGCACCCCTCCCCCCAACCCCTCGGGGCAATCTGGTAGGTGTGACTCTGATTGGCTGCATCATCTGATGTGCTGCCTGCTCACTGGCTCAGCAAGCTGTCCAATCAGACTCATGGGAGTGAGGTCTCTTTCTGTATGCTGCTAAACAGCTTCTCCAGTCTGATGCTCATGGAGGTGCCACGATGCTCAGCCCTTCCCTCTCTGTGCACTTCTGTCAGTACAAGAGCCCTCAGAAGGATGCCTGGGCAGCTCAGAATCTGGAATGAGGTGAGTGTGTGGGGGCCAGGTGCTTCTGGCTTGCAAGATGGCAGCTGGCATGGGACCCTGGATATCTTGTTTCATTCCTGAATGTGGTGACTTTGGCTCAGCCCTAGAGCTCTGTATTTTTCCAAATTGTGTGGTTAGGGTTCATGGGTCCTCAGGGAGAATCCAGACTTCATACACGGCATTGGGGGAGAAGCTGTGAGTTTGGGATCCCTGTCCCTTCTTTCTCCTCCTGGATCACAGAATTCCCCTCAGCTAGAAAGCAGGTCACCAAGTCCACAAGCCAGTCCTCTTAGCACAGCTCTTCCTAGGGGTGTGAGGCTGTCTCCCTGCATCAGCTCTCAGCCTGTGGCTGCTGGTTATGAGCGGACCCTGGGCAGGGATTTCAGAGACAGCCCAAGCAGAGGCCAAGAATCCTTTCTGGGAGACTCTCCCTTTTCTCCCTGCCTTGGCATCAGCTCCCTCTGAATATCTGTTGACACAAAGAAATGGTATTTGCTGGGCAGTTGAGGCTCCAAGACTGGCTAGATCAAACAGGATACTCACTGGGAATCCTCTTTCTCTGACATTTAGGTTTCATGCCATTTGGACCTGGCTTAGGTCATTTGTTCCAGTACCCACTGGTGGTAGATTTTTTTTAAAGATTTTTATTTATTTATTTGAGAGGTAGAGTTACAGAGAGAGGGAGAGACAAAGAGAAAGGTCTTACATCCACTGGTTCACTTCTCAAATGGTTGCAACAGCCGGAGATGGGCTGATCTGAAGCCAGAAGCTTCTTCCAGGTCTCCCACATGGGTGCAGAGGCCAAGGACTTGGGCCATTTTTTACTGCTTTCTCAGGCCATAGCAGAGAGCTGCATCAGAAGAGGAGCAGCCGGGAACAGAACTGGCACCCGTATGGGACACCAGCTCTAAGATGGGAGGTCGGCAGCTCAGGCAGAGGCTTTAGCCTAGTGCACCACAGCCTCAGCCCTGGGGAGATGATATTCTAAGACTCTGATCAGTCCCTCCACAAGGGAAATATTGTTTGGAAGAGTCACTGTGTGAAAATTTGTTTGTCTTGGTTAAAATACAGGCAATCAATGCGGCACTCTGACTGGGACTAGAACCTGGTGTGCGGGTTCCACAGGTGGAGGATTAGCCTAGTGAGCTGTGGCGCCGGCCAAAAATATCTTTTGAGTCATGCGACCTAAGTAAGCATCTGATAGGTTGTTTTAACTTTGTTGATAGATACAAATTGAAATATTGTCAGGGATTTGTCCCTGGGTTTGCTGGTCAAGCAAAAGTCATACTTACTTTTTTTGGATACTCAGTCATAAATGTTCAATTTGGACAAGAAAAAAATGATACAGGTTAGTGGTATAATGCAATGTTCATTAATTCCTGTTTGAAGTAAAATTTAACTCCTCGAGTTGTTCTTTGGCAAAACATGACTCAAGATTATAACCATGCTAGTCCAATATTTTAGTTTCTTAAAAAGTCTGTACTTGTTAATAATAAATTGGTAAACATAAAAGAAATGTTTTCAAACTTTTGTACTGTTGGCCTTGTAAAAGTTGTAAAAGACAATGGACTTTTGGATTTGACTACTTTAAAATAATTTGAAATTTATGTTTTATTAAAATGCTTTGTTCTTATTTTAGAGGCTTTTTAGGATCACTTTAAATTGCAAATTAAGGAACCAATAGATAGGGGAGAGAAATGTTAAGGAATCTATAAACATGAGAATGTGTTTTGGTGCTCAAGATGTGTTTTGAATAACAAAGGAAGCAAGTGATCTTTGTCTAACCTGAAATAAAACTGGTGTTTGGCAAGGAGAAGGAGGTACAAAACAATAAATAACTTAGGTAATATAAGAATGTTACAGAAGATTTGTAGCAGATAATTTTGTGTGAGATTACTTTGGCTGAGATTAGAAGGAAATTACTTCTAAATGAGTTTCTCAAAATTGAGCATTGGTAATTGTTAGGAAAAGAGTTGCCGATTTTTGCTTCCCCACACAGGGCACCAAAATGTTAGGGAAAGAGGTGCAGAATAGAGAGGGGGCAGTGTACAAATTTACAGCCAGACTGAACTTATTCAGAGAAAATAAGTCTGTAGAGGTGGGTGATCAACTGCCCACATGCACACTAGTGGAGCACGGGACAGAAGGCCCCAACCCCAGGGGCTGGGCCTTTTTATATTTTGGGTAGGGGCCAGCAGGCAGCGGGGAATTCCTGGAACTGGTCTTTCAGGTGTTGAGAGCAGCTGGTCTTTCAGGTGGCTGTAAGGAGTGGAGTATGAAGGCAATAGGGTATGAAATCCAGTTGAGTTTCGAGGACAAGGAATACATTCCAGTGTTTACCTATTGTGGGCAATGAGGGAGAATACCTGAGGCTTCTGTCATTGTTCCATCAATCCTGACTCTGAGTACAGATAAGGAGAGGGGTGCCAATTTCTGTCTGGCTACTTCCTGCTGAGAGGGGGCTTAGCCATGGAGCCAGGACTTGAGCAGTGACCTATACTTGGGATCAGATTGATTGGAGAAGAGCAGTCTTGCATTGCTCCTGTGAGTTGGCTTGAGATATAGCAGTTATTTGTTCCTGCAAGAACCTTTGGAATG